>NC_060128.1:196143134-196446415 GCF_021461395.2 Schistocerca americana
CACGCAGAAGCTGAGTGGTACGTCATGGTGCGCAAGAGCTACGACGCTGCGATGTGCTGCCTTAGGACTGGTCTATTCTGTTCCCGAAAACTGTGCCCCAGTGTGGCTCAACAGCACGAATGTGAGAAAAATTGACGTGGAGCTAAGGTGACCACCTCTAAGCATCATTGCGCCACCAGACCTCAGAAGACCGAACGCCCTCCTCGAAGAACACCAAAAGTTACTTAAAATCACCGAGCTTCCAATGCGCTCTGACGTTCCTGCACTCCGAATGAACTTAGAACTACTTAAACCTAACTAACCTAAGGACATCACACCCATCCATGCCCGAGGCAGGATTCGAACACCTGCTACCGTAGCGGTCGCGAGGTTCCAGACTGTAGCGCCTAGAAGCGCTCGGCCACTACAGCCGGCTGAACCGATTAAAATCTAGGCAGCCATGTGTGCTGGCAGAATCGCTACAGGCAACCACTTTCAGAATCAACAAAAATTGGACAGAAATGTGGAACACTATTGTCCATGAGAAACGTCAGACCCTTCAAGGACCTGACACAAGACCAGCCGGTATGGAAGCAACGCGACGTGCCTGGAAAACAATTAATCTGATCCGCACAGGCATTTGTGCTGGAAACCTCTGCCGATGGGACTTCTCAGTGTGACTGCGGAAATGAACACCAGGCGATCCATCACACTGCAACAAGCTGTAGCAGAAGAGCCTACCACGGGAACTTGGAAGATTTCTTTGAAGTGACAGAGGCAGCCCATGAATGGATCGACAAATTAGATATTAATTTATACTCTTATTTTTTGTAAAACTTTGTAAAACTATGTAATCCGCAATTGCTACTCGCTGTTCATATCTAAAACCATACGCTAAATGAATGAAATTGAGATATTACAGGAAGCGAGGAAAGCGACCGGTGCTATTTTAATAATAATGCCGACAGAAACGAGCAACAAACACGACGTGAGAATTGGTACAACACTGGCGAGACAATAACATCTGTGCTGGCGCGTGTGTCGTGGCTGAAACCATTAAACCATTAGCAGTGAGCAAGACTCGCCCCCGCCCCCCCCCCCCCCCCCCCCCCCGGTGGTCCACACGCTGCTACAACATCCAGAGTGGCACCACCCCTAGTCTGAGAATATTTTTCCGAAGCGTCATAGCAGTGAAGTGCAATGCATCATTTGCCTTAAAACGTTGAAGCTGTGTACGCCATTACTGTGAAATAATAAAAAAAAGGAAGGAAATTATGGTAATAAATTAAAAACGCAATGTCAGTTCATTCATAGCATTGAGTAAAAATAGAAAGTAGCTGATGTACAACCTGTGTCTTTACAATATGCTTTTATCTGCTTGTAGCCCTTGCAAACGAACAAATTAACACGATAAAACAGACTTCTTCAACCTCAGTTTTCAACCTGATTGTTCGTAATGCCGAAATAGTGGTATGACACCCGATTACAACACGATTTTTGCACAGAGTTTCAAGAAATTAGAATGAACAGGACAATACTGGTGAGTAATTGTAATATTGAACCACCTATCACTTTTTGAGAGAAACAGCGAATGGTTGACGCGAGCACTGCGTAGTATTTCTGAGTGATGCTCTGAAATATCGTATTTACTTGCGGACACCGAGCAAGTCCCTTGAAATATCCCCTTGTACGGGAGTGTACATAATGAATGTACAAATAGAGATTGTAGACACATGATCGGCGACACATGCAAGTTTGAGTGTGCCTGTGAGTCGTACTCGGACAGCGTAATGGTAAGGCGACCTCTCGCGTAAGGCGGGAAATCTGGGTTCGAGTCTCGGTTCGGCAAAAATTTTCAACGTCTTCATTCCATTTTACAGCTCATGGTTCTCTATATTCGCAACTCCGAATACATTTCACGTTGACAGACCAAGTTTTTTTTTTCATTTATGCATTTATCGTAATATTTTGACACTATTTATCTAGAAAGAGTCAGACTTTTTTCACTCTTTGTTCCATTTCTGCATTTATTACACAAAACAATAGCAAAAAACTGGAAGTCGGTTGTTTTAGGAACCGATAATTTAGAGCGGTTTCAACAGCCAGACTAAACTGGCGGGGAATGGAACTAATGTAACCGAAAGCGGGTTATTTCAGCGATAAACGGCATACCTAAGGAAACGTGGCGAAAGGTCATAGCAAGCGGTAATTCTCGAGAGCCACGTCTGTCCAGCTCCTGGAATCATGGTGTGCGAAGCTATTTCATATGACACTGGGACTGATAAGGAATTTTACTGAAGCGAGGGTGAATGCTTGCCGGCATCTGGTGACAATATTTAAGTCTGCGGCCATACGCATCGTGGCTAGGCTAGCAAACGGTACTTTCCACAGCGGTGATGCAAGTCCGCGCGCTACAGTTGACACCAAACGCACTGGCATAAATACAGATCCTGGATTGGTCTGGCCGGTCTGCTGATTTGTGACCCACAGAGCATGTCTCGCATGCAACGGGAAAACGGATGCTTTCACAGCAGCCAGAAATCATTATGAACTGACACAACGAGTGTTTCCAGCGTGGAAAGAAATCTCTCGAGATCACATTGAGAAGTTTACCACTATTGATAATTTTTAGTTATGGACCGTCTGACAGCAACTGAGTAAAACACAATTTTAGTGCTATACGCTTTTCACCTTTATTTTCTGCAAGGCATCATCAGTGGCAGGTTGCGTGGACGATTTTCTACATATTACGCTCCTGTCGCATTTTTGGTTTTGTTCTTCTTATAAATGCAAATTTGCGGTTTTTTTCCACATTTCTCAGCACTATGAGCTAAATACTTGTTTCGATGCAATGTTTTGGTTTCTGTTGATGAAGCCTTGCAGAAAATAAAGCCGAAACGCGTATGGCACTAAAATTGTGTTTCATTCAGTTGCTGTCAGACGGTCCATAAGTAAAACTTATCGATATACCGTAATGTTACATGTAACCGAGGAAGACAGGACTACAAAACTTGAAGATATTCAGAAGTTGTTTGCACCCACGTCGCAATGACTACAAGAGTGTCATCGTGTATGCAGGTGTCACATTTAACACGGATGTTGTTGATGGACAAGAGTTTCTAATGAGGTGAATGTTTGTGCCGTTAGTTAGCAATTCACTGCACAGGTGAATTCTCGCGGAGCCCCTGGCTGCTCTTGCCATCACACGTCACACATTCCTGTCGGTCTGCCGAGCACAGCGCCACGCCGAGGTGACGTCTGGCCGTTGTGGAACGGAGTCGCCGCCGACTGAAGGAAGAGGCATCAACTTGGAGCCGGGTCCGTGGACAAACGTCCAAGCATAACTGGCCCAGGAAAATGTTCACAAAGATCTATGCCATCACGAAAGACTTCTACCTAAGACAGTTTATAAGATGCCTGCTACAAAACAGATGTTTCTTTGTTACTCTACAAAACAAGAGGAGCCGGTGGAGGGCACAGAGAAATGGTATCCGCTCAAGGAAGTGTGCTAGCCCCACTGCTGTTTAATATTTACACTAATGACCAGCCAGTTAATCTTTTCACGAGATCTTTCATTTATGCATATGACACAGCACTGCCGCGCGAGGTAGAACTTTTGAGGAGGTGGAAGAAAAACTCACAATAAGTCTTGAGGCATTATCTAACTACTACGATAGCAACTACCTGAAGCCAAACCCCTCCAAAACACAAGTTTGTGCATTCCACTTACGGAACAGAGAGCCACGCCGCAAACTGAGAATAACTTGGAGAAGTCAACAGCTGACCCACTGTGACACCCCAAAGTACCTCGGAGTGAAGTTGTCCGGTCCCTCACCTTCAAGGAGCACTGTACAGATACAAAAATGAAAGTCAGTGCGCGGGACAACATTATTAGCGCCGCCCGAAGTGGCCGTGCGGTTCTGGGCGCTGCAGTCCGGAACCGCGAGACCGCTACGGTCGCATGTTGGAATCCTGCCTCGGGCATGGATGTTTGTGATGTCCTTAGGTTAGTTAGCTTTAAGTAGTTCTAAGTTCTAGGGGACTAATGACCTAAGCAGTTCAGTCCCATAGTGCTCAGAGCCATTTGAACCATTTTGAACATTATTAGGAAACTGACCGGCAACAACTGGGGAGCTCGCCCACAGGGCCTCCGCACATCTGCCGTCACTTTGTGTTTCTCCGCTGCTGAGTATGCAGCACCTGTATGGCAGAACTCCAGCCACGCCAAACAGGTAAATATTGCCCTAAATGAAACAGGACAAACTGTACCGGGCTGGTTGCGGGCAACCCCTGTTGACAAAATCTACCACCTCATAGGCGTAGTACCTCCAGACATCCGAAGGAGAAGAGTAGCTGAAGTGGAAAGAAAGAAGCAGGAGACGATCAGACACCCCCCCCCCCCCCCCCGGTTTGGATGCGAACATCAAACACCAAGACTCAAGTCGAGAAAAAGTTTTTTTTCGGACAATGCAATCAATCCAGACATCACCTGCAGACACAGGGTACAACTCTGGCGTAGCTCATCATCAGAAAAATATTGGGACAAGCCCAAGGAATAACTTGCTACAGGTCTTCATCTCCCATACACGACATGGAAGGTACTCAATAGACTGAGAACTGGAGTGTATCGGTGTAATGAGAACATGAAGAAATGGGGATACATCTCAGGGGACGAACTATGTGAGTGTGGTGAACCTCAAGACCATGAGAAACTACTTAGCTGCAGGAAACAGTAGGAACCTGTGTCCACGGACGATCTGATTATCTATACCCGATGTTAACAAATTTCTCTTCTTCAGAAACGCTTTCCTTGCCATTGCCAGTCTACAGGAGACGATCAGACCCACCCCCCGGTTTGGATGCGAACATCAAATTTTTTTTTTCGGACAATGCAATCAATCCAGACATCACCTACAGACACAGGATACAACTCTGGCGTAGCTCATCATCAGAAAAATATTGGGACAACCCCAAGGAATAACTTGCTACAGGCCTTCATCTCCCATACACGACATGGAAGGTACTCAATAGACTGAGAACTGGAGTGTATCGGTGTAATGAGAACATGAAGAAATGGGGATACATCTCAGGGGACGAACTATCTTCTCTACTTCGACCGTTATCAGTTATTTTGCTCCCCAAATAGAAAACTCCTATACTACTTTAAGTGTCTCATTTCCTGAACTAATTCCCTCAGCATCATCCGACTTAATTCGACTACATTCCATTATCCTCGTTTTGCTTTTGTTGATGTTCATCTTATATCCTCCTCTCAAGACACTGTCCATTCCGTTCAACTGCTCTTCCAAGTACTTTGGGCCGGCCGAAGTGGCCGTGCGGTTAAAGGCGCTGCAGTCTGGAACCGCAAGACCGCTACGGTCGCAGGTTCGAATCCTGCCTCGGGCATGGATGTTTGTGATGTCCTTAGGTTAGTTAGGTTTAACTAGTTCAAAGTTCTAGGGGACTAATGACCTCAGCAGTTGAGTCCCATAGTGCTCAGAGCCATTTGAACCAAGTACTTTGCTGTCTCTAACAGAATTACAATGTCATCGGCGAACCTCAAAGTTTTTATTTCTTCTCCGTGGATTTTAATACCTACAGCGAATTTTACTTTTGTTTCTTTTACTGCTTGCTAAACATACAGATTGAATAAGATCGGGGAGAGGCTACAACCCTGTCTCATTCCCTTCCCAACCACTGCTTCCCTTTCATGTCCCTCGAATCTTATAACTGCCATCTGGTTTCAGTACAAATTGTAAATAGCCTTTCGCTCCCTGTATTTTAACCCAGCCACGTTTAGAATTTGAAAGAGAGTATTCCAGTCAACATTGTCAAAAGCTTTATATGTCTATATATTTAATCAAAGTCTAATACCAGAGTTCAGCGAGAAGAAATAAAAACTTTGAGTTGCCCCGACCACAGTGTAATTCTGTCAGAGACGGCAAAGGACTTGGAAGAGCATTTGAACGGAATGGATAGTGTATTGAAGGGACGATATACCATAAATATGGACAAAAGGATAAGAACAAGAACAAGGATAATGGAATGTAGTCGAGTTAAATCAGGTGATGCTGAAGGTTTAGATTAGGAAACCAAAAACTGCAATTAGTAGGCGACTTTTACTACTTTGGCAGTAAGACAACCGATGATGGCGATAGTATACAGAATATAAAGCAAAGACAGGCTTCTGAAGAAGAGAAAGTTGTTAACGTCGAATATAGATTTAAGTTTTATGTAAATTCAAGGTGGAAGGGGAACAAAGGAAAGGAAAAGGCGGGATTAACGTTATCAGTTGCATTCATCTAAAAATTTAAGTGTTAGGAAGTCTTTTCTGAAAGTATTTGTATAGAGTGCAGCGTTCTATGGAAATGAAAAGTGGATAATAAATGTTTAGACATGAAGAGAATAAAAGGTTGTGGAGATTGTGCTGCAGAAGAATGCTGAAGATTTCTTGGGTAGATCGTGTAACTAATGAGGAAGTGGTGCACAGAATTTGGGAGAAAAGAAATTGGTCGAGCAACCTGAGCAGAAGAAGGAATCAGTTGGTAGTAGACACACTAAGACATCAGGGGATCACCAATTTAGCATTGGGGGAAAGTGCGTGGTGTGAAAACCGAAGAGTGAGACCAAGAGATCAGTACAGTAACTACTTTCAGAAGGATGTAGCTTGCAGTAGTTATACGGAGATGATGAGGCTTGCACAGGATGGAGAGGCGTGGAGAGCTTCGCACTGAAGATCACAAAACGACAAACAGCAACTATTACTGAATTCTAACATTACAGTAATGTGTCTCCTATCCATCAGCATTAATTTGCACGTATCTGCGTTTAGAAACGAGCTGCCATTGATTGCACCTGATAGAAATCCTTTCCTAGTCGTCCTGAAAACCCCGGCAGTCAGTCACTTTCCCGTAGACAAGACCGCCATGAGCACACACCCTGAGACTGCTGCCCCATCTACCTGGCAGGTTTTCTGTACATTCAGATGAACACTAACCAAGTGAACGTGCCGAGCTGTGTCAGTCAAAAAGTTTTCGAGGCCATCACATATTTGAGGACATGTCTTACACCGTCCCATTTTTGTCGGCAGTGTTCAGTGCGCTTTGCCATTTAATGAATGTCAGTGAAGAGAAAGTACCGGTCTTCATTCCGTGTTGCAATCTGCACGAGGAAGAGACTGGCGAACAGAAGGACTATCGGCCCGCTCGCATCGCCGTTCCAGGAAGACGCTACGCTGTGGGAAAAACTTCGAGTCACGCGCTTATGCAGTAAGCACCCTCCACCAGCGGCCACCGCGGACATAAGCGGAACCGCAGTGTAAATAAGTCTAGTATTCACTCGAGGAACGCCGCCTATATGCGTGACCGGTGAAAGCTCCGTGCATCGTGTGAGCATCCAATCGTCTCGCTGCACGAGATATCCATCTCTCTCCAGTCACCACACCGACGGCCGCTTCGGTAACGCTCGTCTGTCCCTTCTCGCATTAGGCCGATCCCTCCACAGCCTGTAGTCTTTTCATATGAAGGCCGCCTTATATTCTTACTCAAACAATTACAGAAATAACAGTGCAGGTACAAATCGATGTAATGTTACTCAAGATATTCCCCTATAAAATGCTCGCACTTCTCCACGCTTTCGAATTATTTCACTCTCAAGATGCTATTTCGAATACCTGGTTTTCGAAGGATTCATCAGCTTGTTCAGGTGATGAAGATGGCTGTCCATGCAACTTCGTTGTCTACAGGGAATGAATATACACTGAGGTGAGGAAAGTCATGGTATGCCTCCCAATAACGTCTCGGACCTCTTTTTGCCTCGCCTAGTGCAGCAATTATCAACAAATCGTTGGAAGTCCCCTGCAGAAATGTCCAACCATGCTGCCTCTATCCACTCCGTCTCCAGACCACAAGTGGCCCATCGGGACCATCTAACCGCCGTGTCATCCTCAGTTAAGGATGCGCATAGGAGGGGCGTATGGTCAGCACACCGCTCTCTCGGTCGTTTTCTTTGGCCGGAACCGCTACTATTGGGTCGAGTAGCTCCTCAATTGGCATCACGAGGCTGAGTGCACCCCAAAAAATGGCAACAGCACATGGCGGCCTGGGCGGTCACCCATCCAAGTGCCGGCCACGCCCGACAGCGCTTAACTTCGGTGATCTCACGGGAACCGGTGTATCCACTGCGGCAAGGCCGTTGCATGCTGCCTCTATAACCGTCCGTAACTGCGAAAGTGTTGCAGGATTTTGTGCACGAACTGACCTCTGAATTATGTCCCACAAACGGGAATCATGTCGGGCGATTTGGGAGGCCAAATCATTCCCTCAAATTGTCCATAATAATCTTGCAACCAATCACGAACAATTGCAGCCTTCCATCGTTGTTTGGAAACGTGAATGCCATGAATGGCTGTAAATGGTTCCCAAGTAGCCGAACACAACCCTTTCCAGTCAATGATCTTTCCTGTTGGACCACAGGACCCAGTCCACTCCATGTAAACACACCCCACACCATTATGAAGTCGGCACCAGATTACACAGTGCCTTGTTGACAATTTTGGTCCTCGGCTGCGTGGGGTCTGCGCCACACGCGAACACTACCATCAACTCTTAGCAAGTGAATTGGGGACTCATATGACCAGGCCACGGCTTTCCAGTCGTGTAGGGTCCAACCGATATGGTCAGGAGCCCAGGAGAGGCGCTGCAGGCGACGTCGTGCCGTTAGCAAAGGCACTCGCCCATCGTTCGTCTGCTGCCGTAGCCCATTAACGCCAAATTTTGCCGCGCTGTCCTAACGTACGCCTCACATCGATTTCTGCGGTTACTTCAAGCAGCGTTGCTTGTCTGTCAGCACCGACAACACTACGCAAACACCGCTGCTCTCTGTCGTTATGTAGCGGCCGACGGCCACTGCGTGGTCCACAGTGAGAGGTACTGCCCGAGATGTGGTACTCTCGGCCCAGTGTGGCTCTCACAATATTGAATTCACTAACGATTTCCGAAATACAACGTCCTTTTTGTCTAGCTCCAACGCTCATTCGGCGTTCAAAGTGTGTTAATCCCCTTTGTGCTATCGTTATCAGGTCGGTCAGCTTTCCACATCCATCACCAGAGTACAAATGACAGCTCCGCCACCGCACTGCTCTTTTATACCTTGCGCAGGCGATACTACCGCCATCTGTATATATATGTACACCGCTGTCCCAGGACTTCAGACACCTCAGTATATTTGCGGCATATATTGTATGACTATATATATATATATATATATATATATATATATATATATATATATATATACTACTGGCCATTAATAAACAGAGCTTTGATGGCGTGTACAGGTACAGCTGCCCATGCAGCTTCAACACGATACCACAGTTCATCGAGAGTAGTGACTGGCCTATTGTGACGAGCCAGTTGCTCGGCCACCATTGACCAGACGTTTTCTATTGGTAAGAGATCTGGAGAACGTGCTGGCAGGTCAGCAGTCGAACATTTTCTGTATCCAGAAAGGCCCGTACAGGCCTTGCAACATTCGGTCGTGCATTATCCTGCTGAAATGTAGGGTATCGCAGGGATCGAATGAATGGTAGAGCCACGGGTCTTAACATATCTGAAATGTAACGTCCACTGTTCAAAGTGCCGTCACTGCGAACAAGAGGTGACCGAGACGTGTAACCAATGGCACCCCATACCATCACGCCGGGTGATACGCTAGTATGGCGATGACGAATACAAGCTCCCAATGTGCGTTCACCGCGATGTCGCCAAACGCGGATGCGACCATCACGATGCTGTAAACAGAACCTTGATTCATCCGAAAAAAATGACGTTTTGCCATTCGTGGACCCAGGTCCGTCGTTGAGTACACAATAGTAGGCGCTCCTGTCTGTGATGCAGTGTCAAGGGTAACCGCAGCCATGGCCTGTCATCTCGATTGCTAGTGATACGAGGCCGTTGGGATCCAGCACACCGTTCCGTATTACCCTTCTCAACACACCGATTCCATATTCTGCTAACAGTCATTGGATCTCGGCCAACGCGAGCAGCAATGTCGCGATACGATAAACCGCAATCGCGATAAGCTGCAATCCGACTTTTATCAAAGTCGGAAACGTGATGGTACGCATTTCTCCTCCTTACACGAGGCATCACAACAACGTTTCACCAGGCAACGCCGGTCAACTGCTGTTTGTGTATGAGAAATCAGTTGGAAACTTTCCCCATGTCAGCACGTTGTAGGTGTCGCCATCGGCGCCAACCTTGTGTGAATGCTCTGAAAAACTAATCATTTGCATATCACAGCATCTTCTTCCTGTCGGTTAAATTTCGCGTCTGTAGCACGTCATCTTCGTGGTGTAGCAATTTCAATGGCCAGTAGTATATATATATATATATATATATATAACCATTTCAGGTTTGTATTGCTTTTCGATGGTTGAGTGTCTCATCACATTGAGTTCTACTTCAGTGTCCTTGTCAGATAGTGATAACAACATTATTCTGTCTACCATGGCTTTCGGACTAAAGACCACCTACCAAGAACAAATTGATATCATTCACGTGTAGTGCTATGTGCGTTCTAGCAGGCCTTGGCGAATTTCACTACGAAGCACATTATAGCCTCCGACGATACACGTTTCTGCCGTATTGAAATCACAACGAAATCCTACGAAAGGGAATTGAAGGTGTCAAGATGCAGCTGTGCTACGGAACGTACTACGGCCAATGAAACAAGCCGCCCATTTGTTGTTAAATTAATGCGAGTTAGCGGTTAAATTAACACCAGCGCTGGCCGTATAGTCGAGTGGACGCCTCCCACGCTGGTACGGGCGCACAGTAGCCTTTCACGCTCTCGACCACTTCCCCGCTAGAGCGTCAGTCGTATTCATTTGTAAAACCACGGTGTTAGAAAGAGGGTCCAGCCAAAGGTCAGCCGAGTTACGACAGGCCGGGCGGTCGGCCAGGTCGTGACGAGTTGCAACTCACGATGCAGCGGCCAGTGAAAACCCGTCCCAGCGGCGGGCTTCCCAGGGACCGCCCGCTCTGCGTCAAAGGCGGACCCGCCGTCGGAGGCTTCCCTGTTCACGCCCGGTGGACGCTTCTGACACAGTAGGCAGGAAAATTTAGTACATGCCTGCACGTTCGGAGACCGTGAATAGTTATAATTGAAAGAAAACACCCGTCGGCCACTATTTTTAAGGAATTAACCGGGTTTCGACACTGCTAGGAGTGTCTTCCTCAGAATTTAAATCAAAGAATGGTCTATAACATGGTCACAGAATTATGAGTAAACACGTATGATACAGAGTATAAGTACAGAATCATCGTGAAAGATTGGCAGTACTTATATGTCATTTATAAAATAGTAAATATGCCAAAAGGGCGCTAGTGACAAAGAAACCTGTAACCACGCAAGTAAAGAGCAGCCCTTAGTCGCTCGAAATCACAATTTTTTATCTTTAATTTCTTTGTGATTAATGCCCTTTTGGCATATTTACTATTTTATAAATGACATATAAGTATTGAAACTTCCTGGCAGATTAAAACTGTGTGCCCGACCGAGACTCGAACTCGGGACCTTTGCCTTTCGCGGGCAAGTGCTCCTTTCTTTCAGGAGTGCTAGTTCTGCAAGGATCGCAGGAGAGCTTCTGTAAAGTTTGGAAGGTAGGAGACGAGGTACTGGCAGAAGTAAAGCTCTGAGTACCGGGCGTGAGTCGTGCTTCGGTAGCTCAGTTGGTAGAGCACTTGCCCGCGAAAGGCAAAGGTCCCGAGTTCGAGTCTCGGTCGGGCACACAGTTTTAATCTTCCAGGAAGTTTCATATCAGCGCACACTCCGCTGCAGAGTGAAAATCTCATTCTGGAAACATATAAGTATTGCCAATCTTTCAGGATGATTCTGTACTTATACTCTGTATCATACGTTTTTAGACATAATTCTGTGACCATGTTATAGACCATTCTTTGATTTAAATTCTGAGGAAGACAGTCGTAGCAGTGTCGAAACCCGGTTAATTCGTTAAAAATAGTGACCGAGGGCTGTTTTCTTTCAATTACAGTAGACATTAGTAGGTGCCATAGCGCAACAGCATCGAGGTAGCATCGAAGACATTCCCGTAAGATAAACAGCCGTCCATAAAGACAATTCACAGTTCACAGCCATACAGCAACAGCACCCAGCTTTACCGTCGTCCTCCGCGTACTGTTGACGGTGAATCACCTACAACACGCACCGCAGGTACTGCGGAAATGGGAAGTGCTGTTGATGTGTGGTTTTCACACAATGGATTGGTAGTCAAGGGCTCGTTCTGTTAGCCAATAAACAGATCATAGTAATACTTCGAAAGCTTTTTGGCCAAACATATACTTTTTTAAATGGATCAATGGCTATTGATATTAACGAACTGAAAGTAGGGTAAATCAGAATATCAGTGGTGTTTGTTGGAGGACTGTAATGAGAGTCATCTACAAGAGATCGTATTTTGAAAAGTTTTCACACCGACACTTGTTTGTGACATTCAACTTGTGTTGTTGCAACGTAGGACGTCGTCATGTTTGCTTACAGTGTGCTTGTGTGTTCCTTGAGAGCGTTGCGAGTTGCTAGTCAGTCAGTGTGTGACGGTCCAAGCAGTAGGTCGTGACTGGACGATGGGATTTACCAACGCAGAAAAAGCCGACATGTTCGTGGTCTATGTAGACTGTAGGAACAATACAGTTCGTTCTTGTATCATGTATGCGGCAAGATATCCCAGTATACGTCAGCTATTTCGGCAATTATTTATCATTACTTTTGAATCCATTGTGGGAGTGATCAATGTGTTACAAATATTTACTATCATAATCAGTCTTGATCACAATTTATTTATTACGGTAACCGGTTTCGGCCACTACTGTGGTCATCTTCAAAGAGTAAGAACCACTTCCTGGTGGTAAATCAACTCAAAGACTAGTGACTTACGACCGGAAGGAGGTTCTTACTCAGTGGTCTGAAGATGACCACAGCAGTTGTCGAAACCGGTCGCTGTAATAAATAAATTGTGATCAAGACTGTTTTTGATAGTAAATAATTATTTATCAGCCTCTTCAACCAGTTACGTGAAAGTGGTGGGGTATCACCTAGGCAACGTAACAGAAGGAAACAAGTGACGACAGAAGAGGGGAAAATTAATATTGTTGCTGCTGCTGTTACAGTCGATCCACAAAAACCAGCTCCCACGCAGTCGCACAAGGAAGCGGCGTGAGTCAGGCAGGTGTCCTACGCATCCTCTGCCGACATAGGCCCCACCCTTGTGGCATCTGTCTCCATTAACAGCTGCATGGAAACCGTTACGAAAAGCACGTTAACGGGCATTAAAATAGGATACACCAAATGTACCATATATCTTGTTTAGTCATGAAGCCAGATTTGCCAATCGTGGCCAGGTACACTGCCAAAAATGCACTACTGGTGTGTTGACAATATCCGTTGGCTTCGTCAGGTGGAACGTACATGGAGTGTACACGTATAGTGTGGGATAGTGAACCATCAGCTCATTGACCACTTTTCCACAGACGGAACACTGAATGCGCAGAAGTATCACAGTCTCCTAACCGGACCACCTTCCATGGATGGTAGAAGACGTTCCTCTGCCGACTAGGAGGAACCTGTGGTACCAACATCAATGCTGTCTAGCTCATCATGCACGAAGTACTACAGCATGTGTTCAAGAATTGTTCTACTGGACGCAGACGACCCGTACCTTGTTCAACTCGTTCCCCACATTTCACGCGTGTGGACTTTTTTTCTGTGGGGAAAGCTGAAAGACGCTGTCTACAAGGACATAGGAATTGCTGCCGATGATATGCAACGGCGTATTGCCGCAGCCTGCTCGAACATCGCTGTAATGCTAGCAGGCGTGCAGCCGGTGGTCATTTTGAACACAACCTGACATGGTCAATTGTCTCGTTACTGGCAGAAGCGTAGTGTATGCACTTACGTTGTTCTTTAGTGTGCGCTACCACAGGTACTATGCAAGTTTCGGTTCAAAAAATGATTCAAATAGCTCTAAGCACTATAGGACTTACCATCTGAGGTCATCAGTGCCCTAGACGTAGAACTACTTAAACCTAACTAATCTAACTACATCAGACACATCCATGTCCGAGGCACGATTCGAACCTGCGGCCGTAGCAGCTGCGTGGTTCCAGACTGAAGCGCCTAGAAACGCTCGACCACAGCGGCCGGCACAAATTTCAGTGTGGGAACTTTTCAAAATACGGTATCTCGTAAACAAACACCACTGAGTATTATTACAATCAGTTGACTGGCTAACAGTACGAGCCCGTGACTACCGATTCATTCTATAAAAACTGCACATAACTGGCACTTTCCATTTTCGCAATATCCGCGGTGCAACTTATAGGCGATTCACCCAGTCCAGCCGTCGTAAGACGTTAGAACGTCTACCCTCCTACGGGCAGTGTTAGTCTTCCCAATGTTTCCTTCGGTGACTTCTGTATACCATCTTCCAGTAAAGGGACCAGCTCGCTCTTCTACCGGATAAACAGCACGATGAAAGGTCTACTCGCCTGAAACAGTGTCACAGAACGGAACAGTCAGTCTGAACTACCACTCAGTCAATAATTCACAGACTATGCGAAACCTTTAGCCTTAGATTTCAGTCAGACTACTGTAGTAAGATTTTCGTACATCCATATTTAAACTGGATGGAGGTGGGACACAGCTGGTATAATTTATCTTCAGGCCCGTACACTTTGCTGAAATCAGTTGTGTGTGGCTCAGTCTAGAAGCCCGCGGTGAGATCAAAACGTGTTCCACATGGATGGTGGGCAGTAACCAAAGATTCGTTGTCATACTTGCGAATGATAGAACTTGAGTTAGTGTACTGAAGAATAAACGGGTCGACAGCGCGTTAGGACACCTCTGGCCATTATGCAAGCAGTTTTTCGCCTTTCCGTTGATTGACAGAGTTGTTGGCTGTGTGGATGTCCTCCTGAGGGATATCGCACCAGATACTGTGCAACTGACGCGTTAGATCGTCAAATTCCCGAGCTGCTTGGAGTGTCCCGCCCATGACTCTACACAGTTCTCAACTGGGGAGAGATCCGGCGATCTTGCTGGCCAATGTACGGTTCGGCAAGGACGACGACAAGTCGTAGAAACTGCAGCCTTCTTGCTCAGTTGCAAGCCCAGGATGGCCTGCCATGAAGGTGCAACAGAACCAGACACAGAATATCGCAGACGTACCGGTGTGCTGTAAGGCTGCCACGGATGACAACCGAAGGCATCCCGCAGTTAAATGACACTGCAGACCACAGCGTCAGTCCCGGCTGTCGGGCCGTGTGGCGGCCGACAGTGAAGCTGGCGCACCACCGCCGTCCGGGCCGCCTGCAGACACGTCTTCCCTGCTGATCGGGACTCAGTTCGATGCGGGACTCATCACTGGAGACAGTTCTACTCCAGTCAGCGAGATTCTGTGATTGGTTGGTGACGTAACACAGCACCGCACGTGACGTACAGACGAGACCGCTAGCCTCGAGATGTATGTTCGCCTCCAATGGACACTTTGCGGTAACTAACTCAGCATTTTTGAAGAGCGATTTCGCATTCGAACGTGTAACGCAGCATTTAGGGTTTATTATTCAATTGCATGAAAATTTAGAATATAATTTAACGAAAATGAGATTTAAAAAATGAAAAGAATTTAAACACGATTTATTAACATTGCAAAAAACAAGTGTTTTTAAATGCCCAGTGCGAGTAGGATTTTCGTGCTGTGGGTTCGTGCAGACTTAATCATGTACGTAGACATTTCATCCATTCCCGGAATCGACAACCTCGACGATTTTTGAGTGTTACCGGTATCGACACTGGCAAGATATTGGTCCCGGGAATTTCAAGACCGCATCAGAATTTCTGCAGTAGTTTCTGACACCTGCCTGGACATACATAATGACGCGAGCAGG
This sequence comes from Schistocerca americana, assembly GCF_021461395.2. NCBI lineage: Eukaryota > Metazoa > Arthropoda > Insecta > Orthoptera > Acrididae > Schistocerca > Schistocerca americana. Next base: position 196,159,076 of record NC_060128.1, read on the forward strand.
GGACTTCAGTTTATATACGTAGAGAGAAAGAAGATTCAAGAAGACATCTTTATTTACATAGTACAACATGGCTACGTTTGCATGCGGTAATATTTGTCTATTACGCTTTTGGTAGACTTTGAATGCAGTGTAAGTGCTAATGGCAAAAGGATATTGTATGTGTGATATAACTGCAATTTCACAATTTTACGATTTTTTTCTTCACTTTTACTGTAAAACTCCTTGCCAGGTTTCGTGGTTTTTTTGTCAACGGGAAATTCCCTAAAGGTTTTGAAGAGTGAGTTGGAGAGAGTGAAAATATCTTACATAAATGACGGTATCTTTTGACTCTATTGGCTTAGAAGGTAAAATGTTTTGCATCACCAGTGGACTGCAAGACCTTAGTACGTGACACAGATTTCAACTTCATACGTCTCCCCGTTCTTGACAAAAAGGGTTTTTAGCTGTTGGACAGACAGGCAAACAAACCGCCAACAAAGCTACCCTGTAAGGGTCCCGTTTTTTGCAACTGAGTCACGCAATCCTAAAGAGAACAAAAAGATGATATACAGGTGCATAGGAGTACTGGCATTTTAATTTAAAAAATACCTCATTGTAACTATAAGAAAACACGGTAGATGAAAAAGGAATGTGACAGTTAAGCAACTTTTAAATACATTATGTGATCAACAAAACTATCGGGACACTTGTTAGTGAACATTAATATGGGGTACGCTCATCCTTTGCCTTTAGGATAGATTCAGAATTGAAATCTGCTGGGATCACTTTCAGTTAGCTGTTGGAACATACCGCCAGAGAAGGTAGCGATCGTGGATGCCAGGGTCTGGACCGAAGACATTCTAAAAGTGGTACAGTGGATTCACGTAGGGATTATGTGCAGCCCAGTCCACTTGAGGAAATTTATCGCCCACAAACCACTGCGTCACAGATGCTGCCTCGTGACAGGGTCCATTGTTGATGCAAGCACTCATCGTCTCCGAACTGTTCCCTCTACTTTACGCAGTACACGATTCTGTGACACGTGTTGATGTCCTTCCACATTTAGCCGTCTCTTGAGCGAAATAAATCGGCTACATCTTGACTACAAAAAACCTCACCCAAGCCGTAACCCTGTCTCCTCCGAACTTCACTGTTGGCACTACACGTGACGACAGGTGACGTTCTCCAGGCGCTCGCCATACCCAAACTCTTTCGTCGGATTACCGTTGCGTATAGCGTGATTCATCACCCCAAATCACTCGTTCCTTGTCACCTCACACGATTATTATCGTCACCTACCACTGGCTATAGACATGTCTGGCTTCTAAGGAGCTGCTTCAACATTGTATACCATTCTTTTCATCTGCCTGCAGACATTAATTGTGCTAGACGGACTGCTGATAGCACTTTATAAACCCAAGAACGATTCCTCCTGCTGACTTCACGCTGTTCTTCACATCTACACTACGGAATTATCGACGGTCCCTGTCCATCACAACATAAAGTCTGCCTAATCTCTGTTCAGCTGTTGTTCCTTCGCGTTTACGCTTTACAATCACATCAGGAGCAGTCGACTAGTTGTTGTTGATGTTGTTGTTGTTGTTGTTGATGTTGTTGTCTTCAGTCCTGAGACTGGTTTGAAGCAGCTCTCCATGCTACTCTATCCTGTGCAAGCTTCTTCATCTCCCAGTAATTACTGCAACCTACATCCTTCGGAATCTCTTGGTCTTCCTCTACGATTTTTACCCTCCACGCTGCCCTTCAATGCTAAATTTGTGATCCCTTGATGCCTCAGAACATGTCCTACCAACCGGTCCCTTCTTCTTGCCAAGTTGTGCCACAAGCTCCTCTTCTCTCCAATTCTATTCAATACCTCCTCATTAGTTATGTGATCTACCCATCTAATCTTCACCATTCTTCTGTAGCACCACATTTCGAAAGCCTTTATTCTCTTCTTGTCCTAACAATTTATTGTCCATGTTTCACTTCCTTACATGGCTACACTCCATACAAATACTTTCAGAAATGACTTCCTGACACTTAAATTTATACTCGATGTTAACAAATTTCTATTCTTCAGAAACGCTTTCCTTGCCATTGCCAGTCTACATTTTATATCCTCTCTACTTCGACCATCATCAGTTATTTTGCTCCCCAAATAGCAAAACACCTTTACTACTTTAAGTGTCTCATTTCCTAATCTAATTCCCTCAGCATCATCCGACTTAATTCGACTACATTCCATTATCCTCGTTTTGCTGTTGTTGATGTTCATCTTATACCCTCCTTTCAAGACACTGTCCATTCCGTTCAACTGCTCTTCCAAGTCCTTTGCTGTCTCAGAGAGAATTACAATGTCATCTGCGAACCTCAAAGTCTTTATTTCTTCTCCGTGGACTTTAATACCTATTCCGAATTTTTCTTTTGTTTCCTTTACTGCTTGATCAATATACAGATTGAATAAGATCGGGGAGAGGCTACAACCCTGTCTCACTCCCTTCCCAACCACTGCTTCCCTTTCATGTCCCTCGACTCTTATTACTGCGATCCGGTTACTGTACAAATTTTAAATAGCCTTTCGCTCCCTGTATTTTACCCCTGCCACCTTTAGAATTTGAAAGAGAGTATTCCAGTCAACATTGTCAAAAGCTTTATCTAAGTCTACCAATGCTAGAAACGTAGCTTTGCCTTTCCTTAGTCTTTCTTCTAAGATAAGTCGTAAGGTCAGTATTGCCTCACGTGTTCGACTAGGGCAGCTGTGTAAGGGTTTAAATGGCGCTCGTAGATTTACTACTCAGGCGACATCCAGTGTCAAGTCTACGTTCGAAGCAACAGGGCTCTCTCACTTCAGACGTTACTGCTCCTCTACTGCCGAGACAATACTACCCGCTTCCTTTTATACTGGTGGATCCGCATCTCGTGACATTCTGTGGGAGGAGCCGCGGACCGCCTAACCCTCCACATAAAACGAGGTCAAACAGTTAAGTACGGGCACGGTAGTTGTGTTCTGCGAGTCTGCACTGGCGGGCTGATGCCGCGCACTTGCCTCGACCTAGGACCACGGAGAGTGGCACCGCCATTCGCTTTCTGGTGACGCAACCGCCTCTCGTCGCCAGCAGCATCGGCGGACACTCGGCCGGCCAGCCCAGATTCTCTAGCCTAGACCGGCCCGTCCCAGCCTCGCCTCGCCTAGGCTGGCCTAGCGCCTCTCTCCTAGAGACGCCCCACTTTCGCGCACCTGCCGCTGCCGTTACGTGCGACCCTGCTATTGGATCACTGCTGGCCGGCCCGTCACGCATCACCGGCCGGTCTCGCGTGTCTCTCTCACATTACTCTCGGGCCGTAATTATGACAACCCGTAGTTCCACTTTTCCAGGTCTGACACTTCTCCCAAGAAGCAGTTGGAAGTCTCGACTGGCAAGAAAATCAAGTAGCAATTCACAAAGGAGTGACACATGGTTGTAGCCAATCCCACATGTTATTAATGCTGCACAATGAGCAAGCAGTAAAGGAAACCAGAAACAAATTTACAAAGGAAATTAACCATGACGGAGAAGAAAAGTTAGTGCCGATAACACGGCACTTCTGTCAGAGACGGCACAGGTCTTGGGAAATCACATGAAGAAAATGGATAGCGCCCTGGAAACTTGGAGAGAGAGAGAGAGAGAGAGAGAGAGAGAGAGAGAGAGAGAGAAGGGAGAGGGACAGAGAGAGAGAGAGAGAGAGAGAAGGAAGAGGGACAGAGACAGAGAGAGAGAGAGAGAGAGAGAGAGGGACAGAGAGCGAGAGATGAGAGAGAGAGAGAGAGAGAGAGAGAGAGAGAGAGAGAGAGAGAGAGAGACAGAGACAGACAGAGACAGAGACAGAGAGAGAGAGAGAGAGAGAGAGAGAGAAAGAGAGAAATATTGTAAAATGAACGTCAACAGAAATGAAACAATTGTCAAGTGTAGTCGAATTGAATTAGGCCATGATGACAGGGAAAGCAGTAGTGGAGATTCAGAATTTGACCAGCAAAATTACTAAAAATGGCAGAAGTGAAGATTATACAAAATGCAGAGGCAATTGACATCATGAATTTGTGTTCACAATGATTGTCACTTCCCCTGACAGCACATGAAAGTGAAGCGTTCCTCTGCAACTAACATACATCCAAAGATGATGGATATGTGAACGAAAGCGTTCATTATTATGAAGACAAATGAAAAACCACGCTTTAATAAAATATATTAGAGTAATAAACAGCTATCGCAGATTTACATTGAAGAGACGAAGAAGCGGGTACAGCTGCCTAATACCGTATAGGGCCCCCGCCAGCACACAGTGTCGTCGCAACACGACGTGGCATGGACTAGACTGTTAAAAAATGGCTCCAAGCACTATGGGACTTAACATCTGAGGTCATCAGTCCACTAGACTTAGAACTACTTAAACCCAACTAACCTAAGGACATCACACACATCCATGCCCGAGGCAGGATTTGAACCTGCGGCAGTAGCAGCAGCGCGGTTCCGGACTGAAGCGCCTAGAACCGCTCGGCCACAGCGGCCGGCTGGACTCGACTAATGTCTGAAATATTGCTCGAGGCAATTGACATCATGAATTTTGCATGGCTATCCATAAATCGATACGAGTACGAGGGGGTAGAGATCTCTTCTGAAGACACGTAGCAAGACATCCCAGATATGCTCAATAATGTTCATGCTTGATGGCTAGCGGAAGTGTTTAAACCCAGACAAATGTTCCCGGAGCCACTCTCTACCTATTCTGGACGTGTGGAGTGTCACATTGTCCTGCTCGAATTTTCCAAGCCCGGACGCAATGCATAATGGATGCAGGCGATCAGACAGGATGCTTACGTACGTGTCACATCTCACAGTCGTATCTGGACGTATCACGGGTCCCATATCACTCCAACTGCTCACGCCTCACGCCATTACAGAGCCTCCACCAGCTTGAACAGTCCCCTGGTGACATGCAGGGTCCACAGATCATGAGGTAGTCTCCATACGCATACACGTCCATCCGCTCGATTCAATTTGAAACGAGACTCGTTCGACCAGGCAACATGTTTCCAATCATCAACAGTCCAATGTCGGTGTTCACGGGCCCAGGCGAAGCGTAAACCTTTGTGTCGTGCAGTCATCAAGGGTACAAGAGTGGGTCTTCGGCTCCGAGAGCCCATCTCGATGACGTTTCGTTGAGTGGTTGGCACGCTGACACTTGTTGTGGCCCAGCATTGAAACCTGCAACAGTTTGCGGAAGGCTCACGCTCAAAGATTCTCTTCACTCGTCGTTGGGCCCGTTCTTGCAGGATCTTTTTCCGGCCGCAGCGATGTCGGAGATTCGATGTTTTACCGGATTCCTTATATTCACGGTACACTCGTGAAATGGTCGGACGGTGAAATTGGCACTTGATCGCTACCTCGGAGATGCTATGTCCCATGGCTCGTCCGCCGACTACAACACCACGTTCAAACTCACTTAAATCTTGATAACCTGCCGTTTTACCAGCAGTAACCGATCTAAAAACTGCGCCAGACACTTGCCGTATGTAGACGTTGCCGACCGCAGCGCCGTATTCTGCCTGTTTCCATAACTCTGTATTTGAATACGAATGCCTGTACCAGTTTCTTTGGCGCTTCAGTGTATCTTTACTTGACAACATTTCAAGTTAGGGAATGTTTTCTGGGAGTGTTTATCTGGAGTGTAACCTTGGCGTGGATTGGTAGACTGATATCAGAACAGTCGAGGGAACTATCCCTTACATGTAAGCTGAACGTGAACGAGAAACACAGCAGACGCGAAGGCGGTAGAAGCTTTTGAAATGAAGTGCTTCAGACGAATGTTGAGGATTACTATAGTACATTAGATAAATAATGAAGACCTACTGAATGGAAAGAAAGATAGAATGAGAGAGTGGTGCAGTATCAGCAAAGAAAAGGCTGAGTCGTTGGGACACACCATGAGCAAAATTTATTTGGATAATACATTAAGGGATGGGAGGTAAAAACTGTAGAGGCAAATCAAGGCTTGTTTATAACACGCTGGTTCAAATTGATGTTGGATGCTGAAATATGAAAATAACGGCTTCATTAAACCAGTCTTGGAAAGGACGTCAACAACAACAAATTCTACGAAATAAGAGTGATACACACTCAGTAACTACGTTTTTACCCGCGACAGAGAACTCTCTTCGTATTCCCGAAAAAGGAGGACAAAATTATATCCCCTCTTTCCTGTGGCGTTGCGTATTACATGCGGGAAGATTTGAGAGTCAGTCTATGAACTCGACTGGAATTTCTCTGAATTTCAATTTGTGACCACCTCGCGACGTATAAATGAGAGGATATAATTTATTGCTTCAGTTTTTTTTTTTTTTTTTTTTTTTTTTTGGAGGGGGGGGGGGGAGGGGGAAGAAGGGGTTTGAAATTTGAGAAGAGTAATATTACAGGTAGGGCTAATGGACACAGGTGGCCACTCGAGAAACAAAAAGCAGAAAAAAGCCATTTTAGTAATGCTATAAATCAATGAATTTCTCAAATTTTGTGGTGCAATACACTTTTCCGAAACATTGATGACTCTATTATTTGGTGTGGCACCTGGATGAGGAATCCGTCCCTGTGGGCGTTAGTGGCGAGGCTGCTACTGTTGTAACTGACCACACAGCACGTGCCCCAGGCAATGGCCGGTGTCACGGAAGTTGTCCATCCCGTGGTTACGAGTAGGCAGACTTTTGAAGTGTCTATTACACCGGTACCCATACAAAGTTCAGACGGTGCAATAACTGAAACCTCACGGTCTGCGGTAACGTCTTGAATTTACTCTTAGGTTTCTGGCATCGATCGAAGTCATTACATGTGGCCAGGCAATATCCAATGGAGCGAAGAGGCCTATTTTGCAGTACACGGTTAAACGGCGTGCTGTGCACGAACAGCCATTGCACTTGCCGTATGTGATTGTGTGGTGTGGATTCATAAGCGCCCTTAGGCCTATTCTCGGTCCGTTCCTCTTTGGAGAGCAGACACCCACAGGCGTCGACGTCGAGACCTCCCTGTACAGCACGTGATTCCTGCTTTGGAAGAGCGCAGCCGTGTGAAAAGCACAGTTCTCATGCAAGATGGTTCAACATCTGATGTCGTTCGCCCAGTGAGAGATATGCTTAATGCAACCTTCCAAGAGGTGTTTCAGATGCAGGGCCTGCGAGATCACGTGATCTGAACGCACGTCACTTCTGGCTCTGGGGATATCTAAAAGAACGCTCTTTCCAGGGAGACGTTCGCTCTCTACCTGATCTGAAGGCCAGTACACAGGATCCCAGCGAAATTACTGCGAGCAGCTGTCGATCACTTCGTTTTGTGGCTGCAGCATCTCCTTTATGTCTGCGGTGCTCATATTACACAACTCGTGTAACCAGCTGTTAATGATAAAATCAGCATTACGCCTTTCTCACTTTTTCTGCCCACGTCCCTTTCGTAATCCATTATCCACGTAAACATTTCCACACGTCTTTCTTACACTCACAGCGCCAGGTTTTCACCTTGTGGCCACAATTACAACTCACTTTTTCCAGTGTAAGCCGGTTCCGCATTAACGCATTAGCCTGTCAACCATGTTTCGTTGCCATACGATAATTATTGCCGACGTTTGACCTCTGTGACTCATACCACCCAGTATGAGTCGAAAGTGTATTCACGGCGGACCATCTGATGCACAATGGAAAATAGCTCGGGATAGAGATGAGATATAGCAAAATGTTTTAGATAAAAATTTGTAGGGGCAAAAAGAGTCACCCATTGCTACTAATGGTCGAGCCTTGAGCGTGGTTTCCCAGGTGGTTTGGAGGTTAAAGTGATTTTTTAAAAATGGGAACCCTATTATTTGATTTAAGATTTGCAAAGAGCGGCAAATTTTGCGAATAAAATGATACATTATTCAAGGTGATGGTAAGATCAAATAAGCAAAAAAAATTTTTCATATTGTAGGGATTAACTCGGAATAGAGGGAAGACACACCAAAACACAACGTTACATGTAAATTTGAAGTGGCAACCCTAGGAATAACAAGTGATTCAGTCTTGGACTTGTATATCAATGATCTACGTATTATTTATGTCTGTTGTATTGAGAAAGTCAAAATAATACTTATACGTTCTGATGTATTTATTTTTGCCAATAAACACGTTAATTACAACGTGAAGTTCACACCTCTCTTCGCTCTTTCCAAATGTGAGGTCATAAATAACTGTTTCAATGAAAAAAAAAAAACTTAACTTCGAAAAATCTTCGATAATTACTTTTAACATAATGGTTATTTTTAATGATGAGTGACTCCTTATGCGCCGGTCGGAGTGGCCGTGCGGTTCTAGGCGCTACAGTCTGGATCCGAGCGTCCGCTACGGTCGCAGGTTCGAATCCGGCCTCGGGCATGGATGTGTGTGATGTCCTTAGGTTAGTTAGGTTTAATTAGTTCTAAGATCTAGGCGACTGATGACCTCAGAAGGTAAGTCGCATAGTGCTCAGAGCCATTTGAACCATTTTGAACTCCTTATGCCTATTCCAATTTATATCTAACGTTGTGTTTTGACGTATTCCTCCTCTACTCCAAGTAGTCCCTACTGCAACGTAAACATATGTGCTTATTTAACGTTTATTGAACCTTGCCATGACCTTGAGTATTGTATCATTTTACTCGTAAAATTTCCCGCTCTTTTCAGATCTTTGCCCATTAAAAAGAGTCACTTTAACCTCCATACCACCATGAAAAACAGGTTCAAAGTCACGGCCATTAGTAGCGAAGCGTGATCTACAACTTTTATGTAAAACATTTTGTTGCATATTTTCTCTATTCCGCGTTATTCTCCATTATGGATTAGAATGGTCTATCCCTTGTATCTTAAAAACAAATTGTCTTATGGTTTACACACCCCACTATCGTAGTTAGAACTGGCTGCGAGACAGGAAACGAAAATGCACATATTAACAGCAGAGAACAGCATTGTCTTCCCCGTCGGCTTTAACAAAACATTGAAAGAAGCCTGTTTGTATGTTGGCAGCGCTATAGACTGTGTTAATATCGCTGACAGCGGTCTGCGCCCTCGGCAGGAGATTCTGTGGCTGGACGGATTACCAATTAGCGAGTGGATAGAGAAGTGTATGGACATTTTTTTTAGTGGAGACTCGGTGTTGGTAAGACATCCATTGTAAAGTGAGACGCAAGGAAATGCAGGATGATGGATGTTGTTGATAGTATTTGGGCAGTGGAATTATTAACAACTAATAATTTTTAGAACTGGATATCACAAGAATAGAAATCATGAGAGAAGAAATTGAAAGAAAGACATTAAGATGGTATGGGCATGTTAAGAGGATGCATGGGCGGAGACTCCCCAAAATTATGGAAGAACTAAAGATGGATGGGAAAAGACCTAGAGGGAAAATGGGAGTGAGAATGTCTGTAGAAAGGAGAGGTGTGACCTGGCAGCAAGTGGAGGAAGAAAAGTGGTGGGAGGACCGAGACAAATGGAGAGGACTCGTCAGCACCCAGACCCGGCAGTAGCTGGAGCGGGATTCGGATATAGATGTATAGATAGATAGATAGATAGATATCACAAGAATAAGCTAAAATTTTCTAAATACATTGCTTGCTCTTCAACAAAATATTTCTTTTGCTAACCGTATGCCTGCTAATAGTTAGAGTCTATAGTAGTTAGAATCTTTTTATTTAGCTGGCTGTAGTTGCCGCTGCCTGTAGTTGCTGTAGTTCGTGTTATCAAGCTTTTTCTGTGAGGTAGACTTATTTTTAAAAAAATGAGGTTCTTGATTGAAATGAGTTTAGGAAAGTAACAGAGTTGGAGCTAGTTTCATACTTCTCTAACTTCATATTTTTTGGATTTTTATTGTTGTTAGGATATCCTGCAATTCAGGGCCATTGTTGTATGTTAATTATTGGAAGTCATGTTGTCACTATACAGCAGTAAGATTGCGTTGGGCTTGTATATTGTGGGTAATAAATGAATAGGTTAACCTTGAGCTGTCTTTGTCAGGCAAAATTCTGTATGTCAGTGTTTGAATAATAAAAATAAGCAAAGACTCCGTAGTTCCAACATTAGCATTTTCGTTTAAATAAATATATATCCTATATGTCTCAACGTTTATCAGTACATCGTTTCAAAATTTGAACTAAATTAGTCAACAAATTTTCGGGATTTTCCTAACAGCGCTTCTCTGTTAAATATGATACACTATATGTATTAAAAATATGTAGCTTATTTCCATCAGAACTTTTATTACAGCATACGGCCATTTGACTGTAAAGTACTGTATTTTTGTAGTATAGAGTCAAAAGGCGGTTTATTGTTTCAAACAATATTGCATGACTGTGACTGAGCACCACCGAAAACTTTAATAAAAGTTAAAGCCTGCTGTAAAAATTTAAAGTAAATCGATCGAGATTTTTGCTAACAACTTTATCCCTTTATATATATATATATATATATATATATATATATATTGCCAAAAATATCGAAAAGAATTAGACCGGTTTTCTTGATATATATATCCGGTCTAATTCTTTTCGATATTTTTGGTAGTAACGTTAAACAACGACCTGTCTTTGCATAGTAGTATACATTACCCTCACTTACGCACATCTAAAGGGAGCTGTCATTCATTACATCAACTGGGGATTATGTCCGAGTATTTGCTGCAACGACGCCTCGTTTCTGTGAACAGCAGCATCGTCAGCGACCGGTATGATAGTGCGTGTAATCCCGTACGATAAATGGTTTACACCAGCTGATCAAATGAATCCGGACAGCTGCTGTTGGACATTGATACAGGGCGTGTCTGTCCGTCCGTCCTTCGCCTTCATAGCGCCATCCAAAGTCTGCCTGGGACACTTTCAGCGAGGTGCAGAAAATCTGTGGAGGAATGGCAGCCGGCGAAAGCGGCGTAGGCAGTGATGACGCACACTGGGGGTCTTGAGCGAAGTCGGCGTTCCAACTCATCCGAAAGACGTTCCACTGGATTGAGGTCGGAACTCTGGGAAGACCGGTCCGTCTCAGGAGTGTTACTGTACGCTGCCTACTGCCTGACAGACAGTGCTTCACGTCACACTGCACTGTCACAGTGATACAACCATCATCTCCAAACTGTTCCACCTATGAACCCAGTACACACTGCCGTAAGGCCTGTTCATATCCTTCCGCATTTAGGGTTTTCGTAAGCCCGATAAGGTGACCACACCCTAAATGCGAGAAACAACCTCGTGTCGTAAGACGACCTCCTCGCTCTTGGCACTACACCTGATGGCAGGTAACGTTCTCCGGGCCTTAGCCGAACCCGAAATGTTTCATCAGATTGGCACATGATCTACCGAGACACCAAGGAGGAGCAGCGCAACATAAAAGAAAGTTGGCAGACGTGTTTCAGCACCTGGAAAATGATGTCTCTTCAAATTTCGGGTCAGTCGGATAACAGTGGCGCCAACAGCGGCAGTATCACGACGCAAATCAGGTTTCCTTTAAATACATGCTGTAACAGTCGTGAGCGTTAATCATCTTTGACACTGGTTCGTGATGAGCTCATGTTGGTCGAGAATCCCTTTAAGGCTACAGAGACGCCGTTATCAACAGCTCACTGAGTGTGAATGAGATCGTCTAACTGGACTAGAATAATATGGACGTTCCTTCTGCGATATTGCAGAGTGTCTTGACAGAAATGTAGCCACTGTAGATGATTGTTGGCACCAGTGGGCACGAGAATGTACGGTCGCAAGAAGACGCGGCTCCGGACGGGCACCTGGCACTACAAAGAGGGAATAGCAACGTGTTCGGCGTGTGGCCCCTGCGTCTGCAGCAGAAGTTTGAGCTTCAGTTGGCACCACACTGACACTAGGAACTGTCACAAATCGCATACTTCAACCACATCTCCGAGCCAGACGCCAGATGAGGGCCTGCATCAAACCTGTCTGCGTGCTAGACACTTTGGATCTACACCTTTGATTTATGGTCTGGGGTGCGATTTGGTATGGCAACAGAAACACTCTCGTGGTTATCCCACACACCCTGACTGCAAATCTGTGCGTCAACCTGATGATTCGACCTCCTGTGCTGGCATTCAGGAACAGCATTCCGTGCGGTGTTTCCCAACAGGATAACGGCCGCCCACATACCGCTGTTGTTACCCAAGATGATCTACGACGTTTCGACACGTTGACTTGTCCTGCTCGATCACCGGATCAGTGTCCAACCCAGCACATATGGGATATTATTGGCGTCATCTACAAACAGCACTAACCGACCCTGTACTGACCAATATTCTTCTGTAGCATCACACTTTTGCGCCAGTATCACACAATGCTGTGCTCCAAGAGTACATTCTCATAAATTTCTTCCTCAAACTATGGCGTATGTCTGATACTAGTAGACTTGTCTTAGCCAGGAATGCCCTTTTCGCCAGTGCTGGTCATTGCTTCGTCCATCATGGGTTAATTTGCTGCCTAGGTAGCAAATTCTGTAACTTTTTCTACTTTGTGATCACCAGTTACGATGTTAAATTTCTCGCTGCTCTCATATATGCTACTTCTCATTACCTTCGTCTTTCTTCGATTTACTCTCAATCCATATTCTGTATTGATTAGACTTCATTCCATTCAATAGATACTGTAATTGTAAACGTAGGCTTCCGCGGACGTTGTCACATTCAGTAAATTTCTTCTTGGATTAAGTCTGTTGCTCGTGGTCTTCCGGTAGCGTTCTCGCTTCCCGCGCACGGGGTCCCGGGTTTGATTCCCGGTGGGGTCAGAGATTTTCCCTGCCTCGAAATGACTAGGTGTTTTTGTGTTGTCTTCATCATCATCATTCATCCCCATTACGGTCGGAGGAAGGTAATGGCAAACCACCTCCGCTAGGACCTAGCCTAGTCGGCGGTGCGGGTCTCCCGCATCGTTCCCTACGCTCCTCGGAGTATGGAACATCATCACCATCATTCTCGGTTTGAGGCCGCATTGTCAACTCTAAAATTCCGACGTTTCGGCCATCATTGCAAGACGCCTTTCTCAGGGTGTACTGCCAACTGCTCAATGAGCACCAGTTTGGTTACTTATATACTATGGAGGAGTGCTGTCATTGGATGTGAGGGTGAGGAGGGAGGGTATTCTTTTATTGGTCTTTGCATTGCTTGTTATCATTGGCGGAATTGGGCGTTAACCACTGGAGTTTCCTTTTTCGCTTGCCACTGGTGACAATCGGAGAATGGGAGATTGAGCGGCGACTCCAGCGTAGCTGCCCAGTGTCGGCTAAGGCGCGTCAGCACCCTCTGCCACCCTCCGCCGCTGCGGCTGGAGCCGAGACACCGGTAGTCGGTAGCCGCCTCCACTGTCCACGCTGTCGGGTCGCTTGGCTGTTTCTGTAGCCTCTCTCTTCTTCCTCCTCAAGCTAAACGGCTGTTTCGCCAGTATCCGGGCCTCTCGAAATTCTATCCCACAACAGCACTCCTCCATAGTATATAAGTAATCAAACTAGCTCCCATTCAGCAGTCAGGTGTACACCCTGAGGACGGCGTCTTGCAATAGTAGCCGAAACGTCAGAATTTTATAGTTGACAATGCGGTCCCGAACCCAGAAGAATTTTATTGACAGATACTGAAATTCTTTTTCACTTTCACTCAGAGTAGCGACGTCATTAGCGAATCTTGATATTCTTTCACCTTGACCGAGCGAGGTGGCGCAGTGGTTAGCACACTGGACTAGCATTCGGCAGGACGACGGTTAAAACCCGCGTCCGGCCATCCTGATTTAGGTTTTCCGTGATTTTCCTAAAATCGCTTCAGGCAAATGCCGCGACGGTTCCTTCGAAAGGGCACGGGCGATTTCCCTGACCATCCATCCATAAACCCCGAGGTCGTTTGCCCCTTCCTCCAAATCAACCAAGAACAACCTTTCAGCCCGCATCTCGTGGTCGTGCGGTAGCGTTCTCGCTTCCCACGCCCGGGTTCCCGGGTTCGATTCCCGGCGGGGTCAGGGATTTTCTCTGCCTCGTGATGGCTGGGTGTTGTGTGATGTCCTTAGGTTAGTTAGGCTTAAGTAGTTCTAAGTTCTAGGGGACTGATGACCATAGATGTTAAGTCCCATAGTGCTCAGAGCCATTTGAACCATTTTGAACAACCTTTCATCTTGAATTTTAATCCCACTCTTGAAACTTTCTTTTATTACCGTCATTGGTTCTTAGAGGTATGGACTGAGCAATAAACAACAGGGCCGAAACAATATTGCCCTGTCTTACAGCCTTCTTTATCTGTGCACTTCAATCTTGGTCTTCCAGTCTTATTGTTCTCTCTTGGTGGTTGTACTTAGTGTACATGAAGATAAGAGCGCATTTTTCTTCATTTAAAGTTTAGCTGTTTCACGTATGTGAAATGAATGTATGAGCTCTGCTGTACTTACAGAGTAATAAACGGACAGCAGGTTCCTAGCCGGCTAGCAGCGGTTAAACACAGTGGTGGCCCCCTGATGATATGGAGCTGTATGACTGCTGCAGGTGTTGGAAAATTACATTTCACAGGAGGTACAATGGATCACCATATGTATACCAACACTTTGAAGGACAATCTGAATTCTAGCGCCGAAAAATTAAGTCTGCACGGAAATTACATTTTTCAACAAGATAACGACCCACAGAATACGGCTCTAAATACACGGCTGTGGCTCCTGTACAATACCCCATAACAACTTAACACCCCTCCCCAGAGCCCAGACATTAGTCCTATTGAACACCTTTGGAGAGTACTGGAAGATAGCATCAGGAGAAGACACATTTCTAACACGAGAAATATAAAAGAAGCACTTCAACACGAATGGGACAAAATTCCAGCCTCTCTGACGGCAAAATTGGTCGTTGCCCAGACGACTACAAGCAGTAATAGCTACAGACGGAAGCCCCACTAAATATTAATTTTTGTAATTGAAATCATATTTTTACACTGTAAATTAAAAAAAAAAAATATGAGTGGATGAATACTTTTTTAAGTAGCCTTTAAATAAATTCTCCATTTTGTCAAATTTGGTATCGCTATGGATGTATTTATTTCGTTGTACATCAATAAAAATGACTTACCAAGGTTCGTTGCATATAACTGGATGTTCACATTTTATGTTCCCTTCCTTTCATGTGACATATACTTAGCTTTTTAAAAAAATTACAACTAGACGAATACCTTTTGGACTCACTGCACGTAGCGAAAGTCATTTATTCTGGTGCGAAACAAGTAATTCTATTAATAAATATTCCCTAACATAAATATTCACACATTAGGAATAGTCTACAGGTCATAAATACTACTTTCGGTAATTTTACAAAATGGTTCAAATGGCTCTGAGCACTATGGGACTTAACATCTGTGGTCATCAGTCCCCTAGAACTTAGAACTACTTAAACCTAACTAACCTAAGGACATCACACACATCCATGCCCGAGGCAGGATTCGAACCTGCGACCGTAGCAGTCGCGCGGTTCCGGACTGAGCGCCTAGAACCGCGAGACCACCTAGGCCGGCGGTAATTTTACAACGCCACGACACGTTGATATTAATAAATAAATACATAACTTTGGCTTAACCGAAGACGTACTATCTTATGCGAGCTATACCGATTGTACGGTCAAGTTACAGACTGTGCACCTTTCTCGGCATTCGTCGAAGGGATGCCTTTTGATTTAGTCATTTGGCAGACCATGCTCTCGTACCGTTAATAGTTAGCTTATAATCTCTGTGAACAAGTTCCTTTTATCCAGAATGAGATTTTCACTCTGCAGCGGAGTGTGCGCTGATATGAAACTTCATGGCAGATTAAAACTGTGAGCCGGACCGAGACTCGAACTCGGGACCTTTGCCTTTCGCGGGCAAGTGCTCCACCATCTGAGCTACCCAAGCACGACTCACGCCCCGTCCTCACAGCTTTACTTCTGACAGTACCTCGTCTCCTACCTTCCAAACTTTACAGAAGCTCTCCTGCGACCCTTGCAGAACCAGCACTCCTAAAAGAAAGGATCCTGCGGAGACATGGCTTAGCCACAGCCTCGGGGATGTTTCCAGTACAAGATTTTCACTCTGCAGCGGAGTGTACGCTGATATGAAACTTGCCAGTGAAAGACAAAGGTCCCGAGTTCGAGTCTCGGTCCGGCGCACAGTTTTAATCTGCCAGAAAGTTTCAAGTTCATTTTATGATGCTTCTAAAATAAACGCATCGTAATGGTACACCGTGTAAAAATTATTTTCGCAAAGAACTTCTTCCTGTTTCATTACGTAAAATATACAGTAGTATTGCACTTCCACAATGCGACGGCGCTGCTACGGGTGTGCAAAGGAACAGTAAAGTACAATAGCATCTCCACATAACAGGTAGGAAGAACTTCTATGTGGCGGCTCACTACATAGGCTCAAGGATGGACTGGCTAAATTATCGCGAAAGTAGAGTGGAAAAGAGTGACTACGCCCCCTATACCACGCTCTACTGACTCACCAGTTGAACTGAGACATTTCTGGAAGTTTATTACGAATCGAGGGCTCTCCCTCTTTTGCGTCTAACATACTCCCATTTCTCTCAGAATTTCAAACATCCTGCTCCCCTTTACACTGTCGAACGCTTTTTCCACGGCGACAAATCCTAGGAACACGTATTGACTTTTCTTCAGCCTTGCTCCCATTATCAACCGCAACGACACAATTGCCTCTCTGGTGCTTTTAACTTTCCTAAAGCCAAACTGGTCATCATCATTTAATTCTTAGAGACCGAAAAACATGGCTGACGCACTGGACTCGCTTTCGGAAAGATAGCGGTCCACATCCCCTCTCTGCCCATCCGAATTTACGTTTTCCATAGTTTCCCTACATCGCTCAAGGCAAAGATCGGAATGGTTTCTATGAAAAGGCGCGGCCATTTCCTTAACGTTGTACCCTGACTTCCGTTCCCTCCTCCCTGTCTCTCTCAGAGCAGCCGCCAGTAACGCCACAACGTCAGAACACGGGCTGAGCTGTGGCGTCCTGGACCAGACGGACCTAAGCGGAAACCGTCGCCTCACTATCGCAACCTGTGATTCGCGCTCTCCCCACTAACGGCGAGGACCGGTGTCGGCCACACTCGAGATTCCACATAAAATACTACCGACCGGAGGAAAGTGGGAACTCCACCTGTCCCTACAGTGGTTTTGGAGTTTGGGGTTGACACCACCTTACATCTGAGGATAGTGTCGCAGGAATGGACACGTGAAGGTTATGCTTGAGAGGGTCTAAACAGCTATATCGATGTACAGGTTGTCCCAGTAATCTTAACCACCCAAATTACTTTTTGTCCAGAAACAAAATGAAAAATGCTGTTGTTGTTGTTGTTGTTGTGGTCTTCAGTCCAGAGACTGGTTTGATGCAGCTCGCCATGCTACTCTATCCTGTGCAAGCTTCTTCATCTCCCAGTACCTACTGCAACCTACATCCTTCTGAATCTGCTTAGTGTAGTCATCTCTTGGTCTCCCTCTACGATTTTTACCCTCCACGCTGCCCTCCAATACTAAATTGGGGATCCCTTGATGCCTCAGAACATGTCATACCAACCGATCACTTCATCTAGTCAAGGTGTGCGCACAAATTTCTCTTCTCCCTAATTCTATTCAATACCTCCGCATTAGTTATGTGATCTACCCATCTAATCTTCAGCATTCTTCTGTAGCACCACATTTCGAAAGCTTCTATTCTCTTCTTGTCCAAACTATTTATCGCCCATGTTTCACTTCCATACATGGCCACACTCCATACAAATACTTTCAGAAACGACTTCCTGACACTTATATCTATACTCGATGTTAACAAATTCCTCTTCATCAGAATCGCTTTCCTTGCCATTGCCAGATTACATTTTATATCCTCTCTACTTCGACCATCATGAGTTATTTTGCTCCCCAAATAGTAAAACTCATTTACTACCTTAAGCGTCTCATTTCCTAACCTAATACCCTCAGCATCACCCGATTTAATTCGACTACATGCATTATTCTCATTTTGCTTTTGTTGATGTTCATCTTATACCCTCCTTTCAAGACACTGTCTGTTCCGTTCAGCTGCTCTTCCAGGTCCTTTGCTGTCTCTGACAGAATTACAATGTCATCGGCGTACCTCAACGTTTTTATTTCTTCTGCATCGATTTTAATACCTACTCCGAATTTTTCTTTTGTTTCCTTTACTGCTTGCTCAATATACAGATTGAATAACATCGGGGATAGGCTACAACACTGTCTCACTCCCTACCCAATCGCTGCTTCCCTTTCATGCTCCTCAACTCTTATAACTGCCATCTGGTTTCTGTACAAACTGTAAGTAGCCTTTCGCTCTCTGTTTTTTTACTCCCGCCACCTTCAGAATTTGAAAGAGATTATTCCAGTCAACATTGTCAAAAGCTTTCTCTAAGTCTACAAATACTAGAAACGTAGGTTTGCCTTTCATTAATTAATTTTCTAAGATAAGTCGCAGGGCTCAGTAATGCCTCACGTGTTCCAACATTTCTACGGAATCCAAACTGATCTTCCCCGAGGTCGACTTCTACCAGTTTTTCCATTCGTCTGTAAAGAATTCGTATTAGTATTTTGCAGCCGTGACTTGTTATAGGGTATTTCGCCTGTCTCGTACATATGGCTCACCAGATGGTAGCCGGCCGGAGTGGCCGAGCGGTTAAAGGCGCTACAGTCGGGAACCGCACGACCGCTACGGTCGCAGGTTCGAATCCTGCCTCGGGCATGGATGTGTGTGATGTCCTTAGGTTAGTTAGGTTTAAGTAGTTCTAAGTTCTAGGGGACTTATGACCACAGCAGTTGAGTCCCATAGTGCTCAGAGCCATTTGAACCATTTGAACCAGATGGTAGAGTTTTGTCAGGACTAGCTCTCCCAAGTTCTAATGGAATGTTGTCTACTCCCGGGGCCTTGTTTCGACTCAGGTCTTTCAGTGCTCTGTCGAACTCTTCACGCAGTATCATATCTTCCATTTCATCTGCATCTACATCCTCTTCCATTTCCATAATATTGTCCTCAAGTATATTGCCCTTGTATAGACCCTATATATACTCTTCCCATCTTTCTGCTTTCCCTTCTTTGCTTAGAACTGGGTTTCCATCTGAGCTCTTGATTTTCATGCAAGTGGTTCTCTTTCCGCCAAAGGTCTCTTTAATTTTCGTGTAGGCAGTATCTATCTTACCCCTAGTGAGATAAGCCTCTACATCGTTACATTTGTCCTCTAGCCATCCCTGCTTAGCCATTTTGCACTTCCTGTCAATATCATTCTTGAGACATCTGTATTCCTTTTTGCCTGCTTCATTTACTGCACTTTTATATTTTCTCCTTTCATTAATGAAAAATGCACCAAGCAAATATTGTTTAGTTACCAGGTGGACATTAACCAGGATGATAGCCTTAGTAATTCTGGTCGGTACGAAGATATCAACAACACTGAGTTTTTTTAAATAGCACCTCGTATTGTTACGGTTCCATACCATAGTCGGTAAAAACGCAACCCTTTATAGGATCCCTTTGGTAGTCCGTCCGTCCTTCTGCCTGTCCGACTGTTAAAAACCCTTTTTCTGAGGGACAGGTAGACGTATCAAATTGAAACTTACGTTACACTGTAATGTCGGAATTAAATAGGAACAATTATAATACAGAAATATCTGTTTGACGCTGTGTGATGTATGTAGACATCAAGGACGCTGTAATCTTGCAGAGAGATATGAACAATACTATTATATATCTTTCAATGTAATTTTTGTTGTTATCTGGAATGTTAATTATTCTATTGTTTTTCGGACTATTGTTCTTGTTAAGACTATCTTGAAACTACTACTACTGTACTGTCTCAGACGAAAGAAAATAGCTTAACTGATTAACAGGTGAGACTCTAAATTAATTACTGCCCTACTATGATATTCTCACAGATGTCTGGAGAGTTCCAAATACCCACGTTCACGTGCGTTCAGAGAGACGCTGGAGACGTGGCGAACGAACCCGGAATCACACGGCGATTCTTTGCAATTAAATAGCGTTAACAGCACTTTGCCAAGAATTCTCCAATGAACATATTACGCAAACGACGAATTTAGTTAATAGTACATCACTTGAAATCTCGTCCAAATAATATTCCAACACAACATAAAACACCACAACAAATAATATAGCAACGTACGGAGTTCTATGGTCCCTTGACGGAGTAATAAACGTAAGTCAATGCAATCCAAAGATACCGCCATTTATGTGACATATTTGATTCATGCAAATTCACTCATAAAAACGTACAGGGCTCTTTCCCGTTGACTAGAATCATGAACTTTGGCAAGAAATATGTTATTACAGTACAAATAAAAAATTCCGATATTGTTTTTTGTATTTGACAGTGTGTTAGTCTATCTGTCAAGTCAACTTTCCCCATCCCAGTAACTAGTATTACATTCAAATTTCTGACATATACTAAAGTCTACGGTCACTTGGCGGCAAAAAAATTCACCTTTTACGTCCATGCAATCAAAAGATATCGCCATTTACGCCACTTTCCAGGGTCGATATCGATAACAGGCAAAAATAGTAGAGATTCTCATTACCGGGCTGGATTAACTGTCTGTACGCAGAGTTAAGTTTACGCGGAACTGTCAGAGTGCGAGAGTTACTTTTCCGAATTTTTTCATTTCGTAATCCACTTCATCTCCTCCAGACCTGTTCGGAAACGTATTACGCGGACAGTGTACCACAGAACGTAAGTATGACGTTATTAACAAGGAAAGACAAAACTGACTTCGGTCCTCTTGTGTCAGGACACAAGAGGCACGTCAGCCTTACAGTTGCTGGAATTGGCAGTAGACAAATGGTAACACACTTTATTACAAGTACAGTTCTGCTAAATAGTGTTCTCCATAAACGGGAAGCATTTCTATGTTGTCCTCGTCGGTGTCCGCTGTACTCACACAAATGTTGAACTGAAGGCGGTTGACTTACTGATCGGTCTGCATTCTCCTTGTGTCCCCAATTTGTTCACTGCCAACTATAGGAAGCTGCGGAATTACGTTACTTGAACAATCGCATGTTTGCCATCAGCTGTACAGATTAATTGTTTCTCTTCTGGAGGTTTCGGTCGTAGCCACGAGGTCCACTGGAAGAAAAAATGCTATACATTAGATAGCAACACAGCTTTCCATTAGCCAATGGAACCATCAGAGTCGTAAAATCTTTACAGAACCATGTATAACAAGCTACGAAGTCGGCATCAATACAAAATTGTTTGTACCCTGATTATACAAGAGAATCCTGTACAAGGATTTCCGTAACACACTCGCCAACAGAGCAGAAATGGACTACGTTAGGGGACCCCGAACATAACACTAGTGGCACAAGGTACTGGGCGATATTAGAACAGATTCCAGGACAACCACACGTTTCCCAACTCTGAGCTTAGGAGGAAAGAAATTGTCGATATAAGCAGACTAACAACACCTCAATGGCTACTAATAAAACGAGACTTTGATAAAACCTGCTCGGGCTTCCAGCAATGTCACATGGTTAACATGCAACGAGCTTTCAACCGAGCTGCCCTGGGCCGGCAGCCATTAAACCAAGTGACAATGGCCGACCAGAGCTTTGTCGAAAGCTCGTGGGACTTCAACCATGTGATATGGCTGGAAGCCCCCCCCCCCCCCCCCAGACACCATAAAATAATATGACAAACTAAGCAATATCCCCACCTTACATCAACCACCACTGCGCCATAGTAAAGCAACAATTTACACACACACAGTAGTTAAGACATGATACCTCCACTTAAAAAAAAAAAAAAAAAAAAAAAAACACAAAACTGCAGATACTCGCACCATTACCAAAACAAACAAAAGCCGAACTCATCCCGCAATGGCAAAACTAAACATACCAAATGGCGAGATGACAGTGGTTCTTCAGAATACACAAAAACGTTTCTTGTTGGCAAAAGTGTTGTGTGTTAAAATCTAACACACCTACATGGAGAATGACGTAAACAACAAAAAAACGTGAGTAACGATAGCATTTAATTCTCTTTATGGTTGGAAGTTGAAGCATGTGAATTGTTCATAACCTTAGCAAACAAAATTATAAGAGAAAAAAAAACGTATTGTTACAGTGACCACTCTAGATGCTTTAGAATAAAGCGAAACGCGTTTGGTCTCAAGAATACTTTCGTTAGAGTTACAACAGACGGCACGTGAAGTATACAAGCTTGTAAGAGGTATGCGCTATATGCGCTGCCTGCAACAGGCAAGAGTTAGGAGAGTCTCTGACCAGAGAGCAGAATGTAGTTAGTTGTTGCTTGTCGCTAGTCGGCAGTAGTCTGCGTGAGTCGGCAGTAGTCTGCGCTTGTGTGCAGTCTGCTCTGGTCGGGACTCTGGACTATGAGTATTGTTGTAGAAGGTAAAGAAGCAGCCTTGCGCATATCTAGTAATGTATGTTAACTGTCATCCAATTTCTTTTAAAAAATGCTCCATTAATAATTTTTATAATATAAAGTATTTTTTTTTTAAAAAAAGCATTCATTTCAATTTAAAGATTTTATCCAATGCATAATTATTCCTTTCACGAATCACAAAGCATAGGCCAACATTGCACGGAGCTGTGCCGAAAATTTTTTAGGTAAGAGCAGATATATTCGCAGTTTTTATTGAGGTAAGAATTTTTGCTTTCTTTATTCAGAATACAGGGCCGTGGCGCAGCGCTGCTGTCGTCATAAAATTTACCCTCTGACCAGAGACTCTCCTAAGTCTTGCCTGTTGCAGGCAGCGCATATAGCGCATACCTCTTACAAGCTGTAGACTTCACTGACTCATATCGCCAAGAAGCCACACAGTCACACAGAAAGAGATATTTTTTAAAACCGATACGCACTTCGAGTTGCGATTCGTCTCTGTGGTAAATTCAAACATGCAACAGCAATTACACTCAACAATTTATTAATCTTTAGTGACAATGTATCTCTTAGGATACCTCTTACTGCCTCCAATGGATCCGTACCTACATATATTCGCCCGCCCGGTTGGCCGCGCGGTCTAACGCACGGCTTTCCGGGCAGACTTGTGTCGAGGTCCGGTGAGTCGGCCAGTCTGTGGATGGTTTTTGGCGGTTTTCCATCTGCCTCGACGAATGCGGGCTGGCTCCCCATATTCCGCCTCAGTTACACTATGTCGGCGATTGCTGTGCAAACCATTTCTCCACGTACGCGTACACCAGCATTACTCTACCACGCCAACATAGGCGTTTACACTCGTCTGGTGTGTTCCTTGGGGGGGGGGGGGGGGGGGGGGGTCCACCGGGGGCCGAACCGCACAATAACCCTGGATTCCGTGTGGGGCGGCGGAGGGGTGAAGTGGACTGCGGTAGTCGTCGTGGGGTTGTGGAGCACTGTGGCTGCGGCGGGGACGGAGCCTCTCCGTCGTTTCTAGGTCCCCGGTTAACATACAATACAATACATATATTCATTCGTCTCTCTAAACGAAACTTTGGGACTTACACCAGCTGTTCTCTTGTATTGAATAACTGAATCCAATATGCTCCATTAAACAAAGAATGTACAACAGAAAAAATAAAATACGATTCTGTGTATATGTAGAGATAGGTTATCTCTTACAAACTACGCAGAAAAATGTAGTTTTTAGACATCTACATCTGCATGATCACTCTACAATTCACAAGTGAGTGTGTGGAAGACGGTTCATGAAACCACCTGCAAGCCACACTCTCGAGACAAAAAGTCATCGGACACCACCTAACATCGTGCCGGACCTCCTTTTGCCCGGATTACATCAGCAGCTCGACGTGGCGTGGACTCCACCAGTTGTTGGAAGCCCCAGCAGAAATATTGAGCCGGCCGCGGTGGCCGTGC
Organism: Schistocerca americana; assembly: GCF_021461395.2. NCBI lineage: Eukaryota > Metazoa > Arthropoda > Insecta > Orthoptera > Acrididae > Schistocerca > Schistocerca americana. The sequence continues at coordinate 196,182,974 of NC_060128.1, forward strand.
GGTTCTAGGCGCTACAGTCCGGAACCGCGCGACCACTACGGTCGCAGGTTCGAATCCTGCCTTGGGCACGGATGTGTGTGACGTCCTTAGGTTAGTTAGGTTTAAGTAGTTCTAAGTTCTAGGGGACTGATGACCTCAGAACTTAAGTCCCATTGTGCTCAGAGCCATTTGAATTTTTTAGAAATATTGAACCATGCTGCTTCTACTGTGAATGTGTTGCCGGTGCAGGATTTTGTGCACGAACGGACCTATAGATTACGTCTCACAAAGTACATTCCTACGTCCTACACTGATTTAGGAAGTTATTTGACGCGGTATTGCTTGTCTGTTAGCACTGACAACTTTAGGCAGACGCCGCAGCTCTCGGTTCGTTAAGCGAAGGCCGTCAGCAATTGCGTTACCCTTGGTGAGAGTTAATTCATCTCTTGTGGTATTCTCCGCACCCTCTTGACACTGTGGTTCTCAAAATATTGAATTCCCTAATAACTTCCGAAGTGGAATGTCCCATGCATCTAGCTACAACTATCATTTCGCGTTCAGTGTGTGTTAGTTTCCGTCGTGCGGCCATAATCACGTTCGAAACAATTTCAGATGGACCACCTGAGTACAACAACTGGCTGATCCACCAACGCACTGCCGTTTTATAGCTAGTGTACGCGATATTACCGCCATCTGTGTATGTGAATACTGCTATCACATAATTTTGGTATCCTCGTTGTATTCCACTATCGTTACACTCTCGAACGGCGTAGGGTAAAAACGAGCATTCAAATAACTAGGTGCGACCTCTAATTTTTTTTCCGATTTTATCATTATGATCACTTGTACCTACGCTGGTGGGTGCGAACAGAATATTTTCGCAATCAGATGAGAAAGTTGGTGACTGAAATATCACGAGAAGATATGGCCGGCAAGAAAATGGCCTTTGTCTTAATGATTACCACCCCAATTCACGTATCAAGTCCGTGACATTAAAAAATGGTTGAAATGGCTCTAAGCACTATGGGACGTAACATCTGAGATCATCAGTCCCCTAGACTTAGAACTACGTAAACCTAACTAACCCAAGGACATCACACACATCCAAGCCCGAGGCAGGATTCGAACCTGCGACCGTAGCAGCAGCGCAGCTCCGTACTGAAGCGCCTACAACCGCTCGGCCACAGAGGCCGGCTCCGTCAGATTCTCTCGCGTATTTGGTGATAATACAAAACGAGCTGCCCTTCTTTGAACTTTTTCGACGTCCTCCGTCAGTCCCGTCATCATCTGACGTAACTACACGCTTATTTTTATGTATTTTGTTTCTTTTTTTATTTCGTAGTGACGTTAGACAGGTACCCTGTTTGAGCCACATTATGTCACATAATTGCGTCTGATCTGAAAGCGACGCAATTAGAAACAGCGACAGCCTCTAATGCTGCCGCCGCTTCCGCCTCGAGTACTGAAACACCGTGCCGGTCCGCCCCTGGCACCGTTTCCAGTCCTCCCGGCTGGACGCCTTACGTGAGGTTTCTCCCTCTGGCTAGAAACGGCCACCTACTGTCGCACATTCACGCCGCACGGCACCTTTCCGCTCAATACGAACACGGGTAACTGCCCTTCTCTCTGGCACTCGTCGCAAGTGGAACAACAGAGAACAGCCGAAGCGTTTTTTACACAACGGAAAAGCTGTTTTAACACAATCTGATTGGCTCGAAGAACTTTAGAGAAATATTACTTTTGAAACTTCCTGGCAGATTAAAACTGAGTGCCGGACCGAGACTCGAACTCGGGACCTTTGCCTCACAGCTTCAATTCTGCCAGTACCTCGTCTCCTACCTTCCAAACTTTATACAAGCTCTCCTGCGAACCTTGCAGAACTAACACTCCTGAAAGAAAGGATATTGCGAAGACATGGCTTAGCCACAGCCTGGGGGATGTTTCCAGAATGAGTAGAGCACTTGCCCGCGAATGGCAAAGGTCCCGAGTTCGAGTCTCGGTCCGGCAAACAGTTTTAATCTGCCAGGAAGTTTCATACCAGCGCACACTCCGCTGCAGAGTGAAAATCTCATTCTGGAATATTACTTTTGTTTTAAATTCGCAGAGTTTTTGTTTTGCATATCGGTATTCTGGTTGCAAAGACTGATATTTTTTCAAAAAATTTTCAAATGTGTGTGAATTCATATGGGACCAGAATGCGGAGGTCCCTAGACTTACACACTACTTAAACTAACTTATGCTAAGAACAACATACGCACCCAATCCCGAGGGAGGACTCGAACCTCCGGCGGGAGGGGCCGCGCAATCAGTGACATGGCGCCTCAAACCGCACGGCCACTCCGCGCGACCTAGTATTTCTTAATTTGAAGTTCAAGGTTGCACTTTGAATTTACATACTGGCATTTCGTCATGTGGAGAGAGTGAGTGAAGCTGTGGACGCTAGCAAGTGGAGTGCCAAGTGGACAAATCTGTTCGTTTCCAACATGTTGTTCTGTTTGAGTTCAATAGAGGGGGTCAAATGCAGCGGAGGCAGCCAGAAGCATTTGCGCCGTGTATGGGGACAACGTCACTGGACAAAGCACGGCAATGAAATGGTTTTCTCGTTTTAAGGAGGACCGTTTGACATCAGTGACTCTCCACGTTCATGAAGATCTTTGAGGTTTGATGAAGATTGTTTAAACGCATTAATCCATGATGATCCACGTCATTGTACTGGAGAACTGGTAAAGGCAATGAACTGTGATCATTCAACCATCGTGCGACATTTGCATGCAGTGGGGAACATTCAAAAACCGGGTCTATGGGTACCGCATGCTGTAAGCCAAAATGACAAGAGTCAGTGGGTTGCAATATGTGCGTCTCTGCTTGCTCGTCATCAATTGGCTCGTAAACAACACCGAACATTCCTATCCTCTATCGTTATGGTGACGACAAATTCTGTCTTTATGGTAACACAGGGAAAAGAAAGGAATAGTTGAGCCCAAACGAAGCAGCAACTGCCCGTACAAAGACCTGCGCGCATCCACAAACGATAATGTTACGCATCTGGTGGAACACCGACGGTGTGGTTCACTATGAACTGCTTCCCCGAGGTGTAACCATCACTGCTGACGTTTACTGTCAACAGCTGAGGAGTCTTGTAGACGCAGTCCACGAACAACGACCAGGAAGACTGCGTGAAGCGATACTTGCCCACGATAACGCCCTCCCTCATTCTGCGAGGCTGACAAAAAACACTGTACAGGAATTGTGCTGCCGGCCGGGGTGACCAAGCGGTTCTAGGCGCTACAGTCTCGAACCGCGGGACCGCTACAGTCGCAGGTTCGAATCCTGCCTCGGGCATGGATGTGTGTGATGTCTTTTGGTTAGTTAGGTTTAAATAGTTCTAAGTTCTAGGGGACTGATGACCTCAGAAGTTAACTTCCATAGTGCTCAGAGCCATTTGAACCATTTGAATTGTGTTGGGAAACCATTGCTCATCCAACCACATTCGGCTGATCTTGCCCCCCTGAGATTTTCAACTTTTCCGCTCTCTACCGAACAGCCTTCAAGGAACTCAATTTCCGGATGAAAATGCGCTCCGAACATGGCTCGACGAATTCTTCGCCTCAAAACTATGTGATTTCTAAAGTCTCGGAACCGAAAAGTCACCCTAGTCTTGGCAGATTGTTGTAGATACTGAGGGAGACTATATCGTTGACTACTAAAGTCCCTCTTATATGTATCTGTTGTATTTTTAAAACTTACGCAAAGACGGTGCGGACTTGTGCACCTATCAAACAACAAGCAGTACACTGGACCGGACGGCGAACGTTCGACAGGAATGAAAGTAACATCGAATCTGTTCCAGACTTCGAACACTGTCAGTGTACATAAACGATTTATGAGATGATGTCACCAGACTGTTCGGTTACAGTTCTATTGTCTTCACAAAAATATCGACATTGAATGATAGAAAATAAATCATGAAATACCTGGCCAAAATTTTAATACGTGTAACGAATCGCAGCTCTCTGTGCTTAACTGATAGATAACCCCTGTAACGAAGAGAAACGAACAGATGACATCAGAATAGAAGAACGTATTATTCCATCGTTTTTCCGGCGTACATGAGGAACAGAAATATTTCTCCTTGTGACGTTTCGACTGATATCCGTGATTCAAGATTGGATTTGTTGGTAAGTTTCTGGAAACTGTGCTACGTATGTAAAGGGAATCACATATGAGACGGCAATGCAAGCAGCTGCATAGTATTGCTCCAGCTTTTAAAAACATTCATCACGTAGGTGTAGCAGGAAAGTTCACGACAAGCAATCGACTCAAAATTGACGATATCGATACATAATTGAAAACTCAGTATTTTTAATCATTACATATATCGTCTGCGAACGCGTATTTTCCTAGAAATAAGGAAAGAATCTGTTACGACTGTCACCCATGTACCCATAAGGTAAACGCTGTTTAGCTAAAGAGCCGCTGACATATTTTGCATATTTCCACTCGGTAATGTTTTATGGAATAATTTTCTGGGGTCATTCATGGCTTAGAAAGAAAGTATTGATTAAAGAAAGTATTGACTGCAAATAAGCAAGAAGCGAGTTATAAGAATAGTATGGCTGGTTGATTGGTTTGGGAGGAGAGGACCTAACAGGGAGGTCTGTCCAATCCCATCGAATTAGGGAAGGATGGGGAAGGAAGTCGGCCGTCTCCTTTCACAGGAACCATCCGGCATTTACCTGAAGTGATTTACGGAAATCACGGATAACCCAAATCTGGATGGCCTCCCGAATGCGAGTCCAGTGTGCTAACCACTCCGCCAGCTCGCTCGGTAATAACAACATGTGGTGTTCACTCACGGATGCCATGTAGGTACGTCTTCCAGAGTTAGCAATCTTAATTTCAGAAGAACAGTGATGTCGACACCTACAACACTGAAGGGAAAAATGAACTTTATTACCCATTATTAAAGCTGTCAGTGGCTCAGAAATGAGTTCAATATGTAACAACAAAATCTGATTATTTGCCCAAAAACGTACACGTAGGAAAGCGACGCGTCAGGGTAGCCGAGAGCCCTAACGCGCTCCTTCCTGGACTCCGGTAGGCGCACCGGCCCCGGATCGAATCCGCCCGGCGGATTAATGACGAGGGCCGCTGTGCCGGCCAGCCTGGATGTGGTTTTTAGGCGGTTTTCCACATCCCGCTCGGTGAATACAGGGCTGGTCCCCATGTTCCGCCTCAGTTACACGGCTCGCAGACAGTTGAACACATTCGCAATATTCCATGGATTACACTCGACGCAGACAGTTGAGGTACACTGATTCCGTCCCAGGGGGGTAAGTGGTGGGGCGTTAGGCCACCCCTTAAACATTAACATGCCAAATCCGATTAACGATGGCTGCCCCTGCGGGACAAGGCTCAAGTGATAGAATAGAATAGTACAGATAGAAAAGCGAATTTTAAATCTAACTTAATATCATTTCTCCAGGACAACTCCTCCTGTCCTACTGACGAATTTCTACTTTAAAACTCGAAGCCAGTGAAAAAGGTGTAGTTGCATGAGTAGGACTAAGATAATGTTTTCATTAATGTTAAGATTAATCATGTATACATACCAAGTAAACTCACTCGCTCCACATAGTCTCGATAAATGAATCGTTCGAATGATCTATGGAACATGTAACTAATTAGGCAACTAACTACCTAACTAACTAATTGACTGACTAGTGACCAAGGCCTTCAACTACAGAGCAGAGAACTTGTGTTTGATTACCAATTGCATTCACTTTATTATTCGTATTTTCCCTGTTTCGAAATTGGTAGGAACAGGATTCAGAAGATAAATAGAGAAGTAGAGAAGATATAAAATGTAGACTGGCAATGGCAAGGAAAGCGTTTCTGAAGAAGAGAAATCTGTTAACATCGAGTATAGATTTCAGTGTCAGTAAGCCCTTTCTGAAAGTATTTGTATGGAGTGTAGCCATGTATGGAAGTGAAACATGGACAATAACTAGTTTGGACAAGAAGAGAATCCCCCCCCACGAACCATGGACCTTGCCGTTGGTGGGGAGGCTTGCGTGCCTCAGCGATACAAATAGCCGTACTGTAGGTGCAACCACAACGGAGGGGTATCTGTTGAGAGGCCAGACAAACGTGTGGTTCCTGAAGAGGGGCAGCAGCCTTTTCAGTAGTTGCAAGGGCAACAGTCTGGATGATTGACTGATCTGGCCTTGTAACAATAACCAAACCGGCCTTGCTGTGCTGATACTGCGAACGGCTGAAAGCAAGGGGAAACTACGGCCGTAATTTTTCCCGAGGGCATGCAGCTTTACTGTATGATTAAATGATGATGGCGTCCTCTTGGGTAAAATATTCCGGAGGTAAAATAGTCCCCCATTCGGATCTCCGGGCGGGGACTACTCAACAGGATGTCGTTATCGGGAGAAAGAAAACTGGCGTTCTACGGATCGGAGCGTGGAATGTCAGGTCCCTTAATCGGGCAGGTAGGTTAGAAAATTTGAAAAGGGAAATGGATAGGTTAAAGTTAGATATAGTGGGAATTAGTGAAGTTCGGTGGCAGGAGGAACAAGACTCCTGGTCAGGTGACTACAGGGTTATAAATACAAAATCAAATAGGGGTAATGCAGGAGTAGGTTTAATAATGAATAGGAAAATAGGAACGCGGGTAAGCTACTACAAACACCATAGTGAACGCATTATTGTGGCCAAGATAGATACGAAGCCCACAACTACTACAGTAGTACAAGTTTATATGACAACTAGCTCTGCAGATGACGAAGAAATTGAAGAAATGTATGATGAAATAAAAGAAATTATTCAGATAGTGAAGGGAGACGAAAATTTAATAGTCATGGGTGACTGGAATTCGAGTGTAGGAAAAGGGAGAGAAGGAAACGTAGTAGGTGAATATGGATTGGGGCTAAGAAATGAAAGAGGAAGCCGCCTGGTAGAATTTTGCACAGAGCACAACTTAATCATAGCTAACACTTGGTTTAAGAATCATGATAGAAGGTTGTATACATGGAAGAACCCTGGAGATACTAAAAGGTATCAGATGGATTATATAATGGTAAGACAGAGATTTAGGAACCAGGTTTTAAATTGTAAGACATTTCCAGGGGCAGATGCGGACTCTGACCACAATGTATTGGTTATGACCTGTAGATTAAAACTGAAGAAACTGCAAAAAGGTGGGAATTTAAGGAGATGGGACCTGGATAAACTGAAAGAACCAGAGGTTGTACAGAGTTTCAGGGAGAGCATAAGGGAACAATTGACAGGAATGGGGGAAAGAAATACAGTAGAAGAAGAATGGGTAGCTTTGAGGGATGAAACAGTGAAGGCAGCAGAGGATCAAGTAGGTAAAAAGACGAGGGCTAGTAGAAATCCTTGGGTAACAGAAGAAATATTGAATTTAATTGATGAAAGGAGAAAATATAAAAATGCAGTAAATGAAGCAGGCAAAAAGGAATACAAACGTCTCAAAAATGAGATCGACAGGAAGTGCTAAATGGCTAAGCAGGGATGGCTAGAGGACAAATGTAAGGATGTAGAGGCTTATCTCACTAGGGGTAAGATAGATACTGCCTACAGGAAAATTAAAGAGACCTTTGGAGATAAGAGAACCACTTGTATGAACATCAAGAGCTCAGATGGAAACCCGGTTCTAAGCAAAGAAGGGAAAGCAGAAAGGTGGAAGGAGTATATAGAGGGCCTATACAAGGGCGATGTACTTGAGGACAATATTATGGAAATGGAAGAGGATGTAGATGAAGATGAAATGGGAGATACGATACTGCGTGAAGAGTTTGACAGAGCACTGAAAGACCTGGGTCGAAACAAGGCCCCCGGAGTAGACAACATTCCATTGGAACTACTGATGGCCTTGGGAGAGCCAGTCCTGACAAAACTCTACCATCTGATGAGCAAGATGTATGAAACAGGCGAAATACCCTCAGACTTCAAGAAGAATATAATAATTACAATCCTAAAGACGGCAGGTGTTGACAGATGTGAGAATTGCCGAACAATCAGTTTAATAAGCCACAGCTGCAAAATACTAACACGAATTCTTTACAGACGAATGGGAAAACTAGTAGAAGCCGACCTCGGGGAAGATCAGTTTGGATTCCGTAGAAATACTGGAACACGTGAGGCAATACTGACCTTACGACTTATCTTAGAAGAAAGATTAAGGAAAGGCAAACCTACGTTTCTAGCATTTGTAGACTTAGAGAAAGCTTTTGACAATGTTGACTGGAATACTCTCTTTCAAATTCTAAAGGTGGCAGGGGTAAAATACAGGGAGCGAAAGGCTATTTACAATTTGTACAGAAACCAGATGGCAGTTATAAGAGTCGAGGGACATGAAAGGGAAGCAGTGGTTGGGAAGGGAGTAAGACAGGGTTTTAGCCTCTCCCCGATGTTATTCAATCTGTATGTTGAGCAAGCAGTAAAGGAAAGAAAAGGAAAATTCGGAGTAGGTATTAAAATCCATGGAGAAGAAATAAAAATTTTGAGGTTCGCCGATGACATTGTAATTCTGTCAGAGACAGCAAAGGACTTGGAAGAGCAGTTGAACGGAATGGATGGTGTCTTGAAGGGAGGATATAAGATGAACATCAACAAAAGCAAAACGAGGATAATGGAATGTAGTCGAATTAAGTCGGGTGATGTTGAGGGTATTAGATTAGGAAATGAGACACTTAAAGTAGTAAAGGAGTTTTGCTATTTGGGGAGCATAATAACTGATGATGGTCGAAGTAGAGAGGATATAAAATGTAGACTGGCAATGGCAAGGAAAGCGTTTCTGAAGATGAGAAATTTGTTAACATCGAGTATAGATTTAAGTGTCAGGAAGTCATTTCTGAAAGTATTTGTATGGAGTGTAGCCATGTATGGAAGTGAAATGTGGACGGTAAATAGTTTGGACAAGAAGAGAATAGAAGCCTTCGAAATGTGGTGCTACAGAAGAATGATGAAAATTAGATGGGTAATTCACATAACTAATGAGGAGGTATTGAATAGAATTGGGGAGAAAAGGAGTTTGTGGCACAACTTGACCAGAAGAGGGGATCGGTTGGTAGGACATGTTCCGAGACATCAAGGGATCACCAATTTAGTATTGGAGGGCAGCGTGGAGTGTAAAAATTGTAGAGGGAGACCAAGAGATGAATACCCTAAGCAGATTCAGAAGGAAGTAGGTTGCAGTAGGTACGGGGAGATGAAGTAGCTTGCACGGGATAGAGTAGCATGGAGAGCTGCATCAAACCAGTCTCAGGACTGAAGACCACAACAACAACAAAATAAATAAATAATAAATAAATCAATACGGCAGACAAATACACTTGTCGAAAAACTAGAATTACTGAGGATTAAAAATTTAACCCTGTCCGCTTTACAACGACTCTTTAACTCCAACTGTCCTCCATTTCTTCCAAACAACTAGGTGAACGGTACTTGTCATATGAACATCTGAAGCAAAAATATACTCGCGGCACGAAGAACGTCTAGTGAATTCAATATTCGCGCAACTGTACCGGTTCTTATTAAGAAAATGGAAAACAGACTTCGTTTACCCTTAATATTTATTTTTCGGGAATTAATTGTGATGTATACAACGCACACAATAACATTGGCAGAAAAATGTGTACTAGAAGCTGATCACGAATTTTGCTGTAAATGGTCAAGGTACTGCATCCGCGCAGTTATGCGAATTCCCGCTGGGTTTCCAGAAGGTGACTGCAATACTCAAGCCTCTAAATAGTTTTTAACTTCGCAATAGAATGAGAGATCACACGACTGACACACACGTGTGCAGTTACCCCGTGCACGTTTCCTGAGACTCGTCATGTATAAACGTGGAGTCATACTAGACGATACTACTTTGTCCACTCCAGGACTCCAACATCAAATAAAATCCTTCAACGTGTCCTTTTAAAATGTTCTTGAGATATATCATGTAAATTTAATTTGTCAGTATACCAGATTTGGAGCACGTGACAAACATTTATTCACGAGTCGGTGAAACGATTGATGTCTTCAAGTTAATCATTAGTTTCCTGCCGGCCGTTGGTGGCCGAGCGGCTCTGGGCGCCTCAGTCTGGAACCGCGCGACCGTTACCGTCGCAGGTTCGAATCCTGCCTCGGGCATGGATGTGTGTGATGTCCTTAGGTTAGTTAGGTTTAAGTAGTTCTAAGTTCTAGGGGACTGATGACCTCAGATGTTAAGTCCCATAGTGCTCACAGCCATTTGAACCATTTTGATTAGTTTCCTGTAACCAAGGGAAAACATTAGGCAACAATTTTCCACACACTATGAAGGAATACTGCGCCGTGTGTGAATCCGTTGTTTTACGCAGGACACTACAAGCGGCGACGAGGGTTGGATTTCCTCCCACATGCAACAGGTGCGCCACTGACGCAGCAGTCTTGCACGTACGTGTTTTCATACAACGAGGCTTAAAATTTTAATTCTTTACTGACCCAAGGGGCTGGAGAAATTTATTTGACTCTTTTGTTATTATTCCTTATTGATTTACTTACCCACCCCTTATATTCCTTCCAGTTTCGACTCGAATATCGATACAAATAAAACAAAGAAGCTGTAGAATGCATTTGAAATCTAATACAAGTTCTCTGATTCCCAGACAGATGTCGCTATGCGAGCGGCGCTTTCGTTTGACAGCGCATACCTTACGGGTATGTAAGCGGCAGTCGAAAAACTTTCTTTCCTCGATTTCTAGGAAATATATGTTGTTGAAAAATGCTGAGATTTCAATTATCTATCGGCCCCGTCAGCTCTGAGCCGATTGCGCATTTTGAAGTTTAGGGGTGGTTTCCACCTTTGTTACAAGTGGGAAGGGGGTATTTGAGCCCAAATATATCAGAGACTTTCACTTTAGGTTGCACACAAGCGAAATGCCAAATATGAGCTGAAACGGTTCACCGTGTCTAAGACCTCCTTCTACGTCTCGGAGTGTCTACAGCACATACCAAACCGGTTTAGCGAGAAGTGATTTATGATTCAAAACAACGATCTTACATGCCACTTCGCCACATTAACCGAAGATGGTCATATATAAAATCAGTTAGTCAATCGTACATGCGGCCGGCCGCTGTGACCGAGTCGTTCTAGGCGCTTCAGTCCGGAACCGCGCTGCTGTTATGGTCGCAGGTTCGAATCTTGCCTCGGGCATGGATGTGTGTGTTGTCCTTAGGTTAGTTAGGTTTAAGTAGTTCTAAGTCTAGTGGACTGATGACCTCAGATGTTAAGTCCAGTAGTGCTCTGAGCCATTTGAACCATTTGAAATCGTACATGCCGCGAAGCTACACCTTAATCGCTATCAATCTCAAATGTTGGTGAAATACATGCTGTTTAAAACGTCAACGGAGAATGTTTTTCTTTCGTTCCACTCCAAAGTTTCTACATCATGAAGAGTGACAAAATTTGCCGCAGAAGACGCTTTTGGATAACGCTTCAGTTATGCTGCCGAGTTGGAGTCTCTCGTTGGTGGTCGGTGAAAGAACAGGGAGGATGAAGGCCATGATGGATAGAGGAACATTTTTTAGGTGCTTCTTACTGCGACTGTTAATTTGCAATGAGGTAATACGGGCACAGTTTTTGTTTGTTCGGAGTGCTAAGATTATTGAGTATCAGTATTCATTCTGACGTGACAAGAACCATAGCTATCTCCTAATATCGCGTGAGACCACCTTTTGCTCGGCGTACTGCAGGAGCTCGACGGGGCATGAACTCAACAAATCGTCGTAAATCCCGAGTAAAAACATCGAGGCATGCCCCCTCAACGGCCGTCCATAATTGCGAAAGTGTTCCCGGTGCAGGAATTTGCGCACGAACTGACCTCCTGACTGCGTCCGATAAATGTCCCAAGGGATTCATGTCTGGGTGGCCAAATCGTTCGCTCGAATTGTTCAGAGTGTTCTTCATACCAATTGTCAACAATTGTGACCTGGTGACACGTCCCATTGTCATTCACATTGTTCGGGAACACGAAGTCCATGAATGGCTGCAAATGGTCTCCAAGTAGGTTAACACTGCCATTCCCAGTCAATGATCTGGGCAGTTGGCCAAGAGGACCCAGTCCATTCTATGTAAACACGTCCCACACCATTGTGGAGCCACCGGCAGCTTGCTTAGTGCCTTGTTGACACCTAGAGCCCATGCCTTCGTGGGGTCTCCGCTACACTATAATCCCACCGTAAGCTCTTGCCAACTGAAATCGGGACTCTTCTGTAAAGGCCACGGTTCACCAGTCGTCCAGGGTCCAACCGATACGGTCACGAGTCCAGGAAAGTCGCTGCAGGCGATGTCGTGGTGCAAGCAGACGCACTCGCTTCAGTCGTCCGCTGCCGTAGCCCATTAACGCCCAACTCCGCCGCCATGTCCTAATGGATACGTTCGCCGTACGTCCCACACTGATTTCTTCGTTTATTTTACGCAGTGTTGCTTGTCTGTTGGCACTGATAACTCTACACAAACGCCGCTGTTCTTGGTCGTTAACTGGATGCCGTCGGCTACTGCGTTGTCCGTTGTGGGAGATAATAGCCGAAATTTTGTATTCTCGGCACATTCTTGACACTGTGGATGTTGAAACACTGAATTCCGCAACGATTTCCGAAACGCAGTGTCCCCAGCGTCTAGCTCCTATTACCATTCCGCGTTGAAAGTCTGTATTTCCCATCGTGTGGCCATAATCACATCGAAAAGCTTTTCACAGGAATCACCTGAGGACACACAACAGCTCCGCCAGTGCACTGCCCTTTGTGTACCTTGTGTACGCGGTATACCACGACTTCCCTTACTTCAGTGTATTACGATAATGTAGACGCGAAATTCTGATCAACACTCTATACGCTGGTGTCCATTACAAAACCACCAATCATGTGTTCAGGATACTGATGGCTATCCCTTACATCCCACGTTTAAAAGTCTTTCAAAAGGAAAGTGAAGAGAAAATTTTATGTACGCAATGTTCTTTAGTTTCTGCGAGAATTAGTTTCATCGCTTGTGAAAGTGCCTGAAGAAGGTAGTAGTTCTCATGTTAGTGATCAAATTGAATGCGGTTAAATTTTGCAATATAATTTCGATTTGAAACAACCTTTTCATTTGTTTGCCATCAGATGGTTAACTTTTCTTCTCATTGAAAGTAAATGTTGTTTACATGCCTTGCACTATAGTGTGATCAGCTAGCTGCCTTTTTGGTTATATTGACAAGCAGCTAAAGTAAATCATAGGGCCATCAACCGTGCAGTGATTTCTTCCAGATCAACGTCTTAATTCAGTCATTAAAGCAGAGCATCGTTTTCCACTGGGTAGGTAAGAATCAACCGCAGCGTCAAGAGGAATTTTGTCAGGACGATTTAGGGAACAGTGATCATTTACTTATTTTTCGTGTAACCCAGATGTTGCTTTTTGTAACAGCATACAGATTTAATACGAAATAGTTGGCCATTGTTGATGACGTTATTCAGTAGATCCCCGATAGTTATTCTTTATACCAAGCTCAGTTTAGAGTAACAAAATGTCGCTTATTTGACGAAACTGACGCGGTTAATGTTTACATTCGGGGGTAGTACTGTTATGGCAATTCTAGGTCACAGCGTACCGGCGACATTGATCAGAATTTAGAAATCTTCCTTCTTCACTGCAAATAGCACCAACTTACAACACGTAGACAGACAAGCAGATATGGCACTCTACATTAGAAAATTTACAAAACGTACTAGTCCTGTTCGAACATAAAATGCAATCGATGTAGTGGGAGCGAACCTGTAACGGAAAATGCACTAAGATAACTAAATTCTGTAAATGTATTTCACGCTTCAGGACTGTCAAGCAGGATTTTTTAAATTATTTTGTGTTTACTGACGTCACAGCTGAGAGGTTCCATACAGGCTAGTGTAAAAATTTTTTATGTTACCTGATGATGAGCGTTTGGACTGAAAATGGTGGCGTATGAAGGTTGCATTGTGTCAGCAGCTCTTCGTGGTATGTAAATAGGGCTTCATAATACGTAGAAACTTTATTGCGAAAAACGATATTACTGATAAGTAAGGACCCCAAAAAACGTTTCAAGGACACTTCGGTAAAAAAAAGATTCGTCTACATTTTTACTTACAAGGAAACAAAGACAAGCTTCTAAAATTACGAAACCCAGTATCTCTGAGTTTAGGTCGCAAGTGACTCAATGTGAAAAACAGGACATTCTCTAGTTACAAACTTACTAAGGTATTAAACAGAAAACCGAAAGAAGCAGCAGCTGGCCGGTGTGGCCGAGCGGTTCTAGACGCTTCAGTCTGGAACCGCGTGACCGCTACGGTCGCAGGTTGGAATCCTGCCTCGGGCATGGATGTGTGTGTTGTCCTTAGGTTAGTTAGGTTTAAGTAGTTCTAAATTCTATGGGACTGATGAGCTCAGATGTTAAGTCCCGTAGTGCTCAGAGCCATTTGAACCATTTTTTGAAAGCAGGATACAGGTTTCATGAATATCTTGCAGTTTGGAACAGCTATGAACTGGATAATGACAATCGAGATATAATCATTTCTGTCGAAGCAACTTCGGCATCACTGGAATGGGTGAAATGGCTCTGAGCATTATGGCACCTAACATCGAAGTCTAACCAACCTAAGGACATCACGCAATCCATTCCCGAGGCAGGAATCGAACCAGCGACCGTAGCAGCAGCGCGGTTCCGGATTGAAGCGCCTAGAACCGCTCGGCCACAAAGGCCGGCGGAATCACTCGATATTACCAGTATTTATACTAACGTCCCTTATAGTGGTAACCATTGTGATTATAAAACGTAGTCTAGTGTCTCTCAGAAAACTCAGTACAGCAGAAGCCACTGAGCCTCATTGAATGTTTGAACCCGTGCTTTTTTCAACTTCTTCACAGCTAGTAATAAAATACAATGCCAAAACCAAGCCTTGTAATGAGCAATAGTTTACCTAGCACAATGATCGATATTTTTATCAGTGACATAGAAGCAAAATGTTTTAGCAAATTCCTAATCATTAAATATCTCATCATTTACTACAAAGGCTGTGTGGACGATATCTTAATAATGCTGAAAGTCGATGCAAACCACATCGATACCTTTCCACAGGGAGTCTGTTCCAAGCATCTGAAAATTAATTTCACTCCTGAAATGGACAAGCATACCTTCATTGACGGCCACAGAACTAAAAATAAGCATGTGTACGGCATGTAAAGCAAACTGCCAGTACTCTAATACACGGACGGAAAAACGTCCCAACACCAAGCAGCAATTCTGCACTATAAACGAAAGTTGGTATGCGCCTTTCTACACCTGCAAGATCAGGTGTATTCAAATTTCGCGCCAGTCGAAAAAGAGTGTCGCAAGTAGCGCCAGTATGAAGAAGCGAGTCACGTTCGCTTCAGTACACGCTGTGACGGCCGTTGGCGTTATTTCCCCTTTGAGATCGGTGAGCCGATGTTGGTCAAGAATGCCTTTAAGGCGACAAAGACGCCGTTATCAAAACCTCACTGAGTTCGACCGAGGTCGCGTATTGGGGGTACGAGAAACTGGATTTTCCTCCTGCGATACAGGAGAAAGAGTTGGGATGAATGTAGCCACTGTATATGAATTCTGGCAGCAGTGGTCACGCGAACGTACGGTCGCAAGAATACCGGGCTGTGGACGGTCACGTGGTACTACGGAGAGGGGAGGTTCAAATGGCTCTGAGCCCTATGGGACTTAACATCTGAGGTCATCAGTCCACTAGACTTAGAACTACTTCAACCCAAGGACATCACACACAGGCATGCCCGAGGCAGGATTCGAACCTGCGACCGTAGCAGTCGCGCGGCTCCGGACTGAAGCGCCTAGAACCGCTCGGCCACCGCGGCAGGCGAGAGGAGAGGCCATCGTGTTCAGCGTATCGCTGTGGCGCCTCTTACTGCATCTGCAGCAGCAGCTGGGACGACAGCAACACAACGAACTGTTTACAAACCGGTTACAGGACAACTCCGAGCCAGATGCCCTGTAGCGTGCATTCCACTGACACCAAAGCATCGCCATTTGTGACGTCAGTGGTGTCAAGCGAGAGCTCACTGGAGAGAGGGTGGAGGTCTGTTGTGTTTTCCTAGGAAAGCTAGTTCAGCCTCGGTGCCAGTGACGGCCGTGTCTTGGTTAGGCCAGCTGAGGGCTTGCAAGAAACCTGTCTGCGTGCTGGGCACACTGGACCCACACGTCTGGGCTGCGATTTCGTGTAACAGCAGGTGCACTCTCGTAATTATGCCACGCACCCATCTGTACTTCGGACTGGTGATTCAAGAATGAAATTTTCACTCTACAGCGGACTGTGGGCTGATATGAAACTTCCTGGCAGATTAAAACTGTGTGCCGGACCGAGACTCTAACTCGGGACCTCCCATATTCGAGTCTCGGTCCGGCACACACTATTAATCTGCCAGGAAGTTTCAGTATGGTAATTCGTGCAACTGCGCTGCCACTCATGAACAGCATTCTATGG
Source organism: Schistocerca americana (assembly GCF_021461395.2). Lineage (NCBI taxonomy): Eukaryota > Metazoa > Arthropoda > Insecta > Orthoptera > Acrididae > Schistocerca > Schistocerca americana. Next base: position 196,199,489 of record NC_060128.1, read on the forward strand.
AGTAACAGGATGGCTCTCGCCCACACACCGCTGTTGTAACGCGACACGCTCTGCAGAGTGTCGACCGTTGCCCTGGCCTGCTCGACCACCAGATCCGTCCCCACTCGAGCACACACCGGACATCATAGTACAGAAATTATCCGTCTGTATTGACCGACCAAGTGCAACAGAAGTGGAACTCGATCTCACAAGACCGGCATCCGGCACCTGCACAGGACAATGAATGTACAATTGCATCCAAGCTCTCAACATCCTGGCGGCTACACCAGTAGTTGACGTTTTCAGTGCCTTACCTCGCGCTTACATTAATCTGCAACATTGCAGTGTCTATGGTTTAAATATTTTATCTACACTACTGGCCATTGAAATTGCTACACCAACAACAAATGCAGATGATAAACGGGTATTCATTGGCCAAATATATTATACTAGAACTGACATGTGATTACATTTTCACGCAATTTGGGTGCATAGATCCTGAGAAATCTGTACCCAAAACAACCACTTCTGGCCGTACTAACGGCCTTGATACGCCTGGACATTGAGTGAAACAGAGCTTGGATGGCGTGTACAGGTACAGCTGCCCATGCAACATCAACACGATATCACAGTTCATCAAGAGTACTGACGCGTATTGTGACGAGCCAGTTGCTCGGCCACCATTGACCAGACGTTTTCAGTTGGTGAGAGATCTGGAGAATGTGCTGGCCAGGGCAGCAGTCGAACATTTTCTGTATCCAGAAAGGCCCGTACAGGACCTGCAGCATGCGGTCGTGCATTATCCTGCTGAAATGTAGGGTTTCGCAGGGAACGAATGAAGGGTAGTCCCACGGCTCGTAACACATCTGAAATGTAACGTCCACTGTTCAAAGTGCCGTCACTACGAACAAGAGGTGACCGGGACGTGTAACCAATGGCACCCCATACCATCACGCCGCGTGATACGGCAGTATGGCCATGACGAATACACGCTTCTAATGTGCGTTCACCGCGATGTCGCCAAACACGGATGCGACCATGATCATGCTGTAAACAGAACCTGGATTCATCCGAAAAAATGACGTTTTGCCATTCGTGCACGCAGGTTCCTCTTCGAGTACACCATCGCAGGCGCTCCTGTCTGTGATGCAGCGTCAAGGGTAACCGCAGCCGTGGTCTCCGAGCTGATAGTCCACGCTGCTGCAAACGTCGTCGAACTGTTCGTGCAGATGGTTGTAGTCTTGCAAACGTCCCCATCTGTTGACTCAGGGATCTAGACGTGGCTGCACGATCCGTTACAGCCATGCGGATAAGATGCCTGTCAGTTCGACTGCAAGTGATACGAGACCGTTGGGATCCAACACGGCGTTCCGTGTTACCCTCCTGAACCCACCGATTCCATATTCTGGTAGCAGTCATTGGATCTCGACCAACGCGAGCAGCAATGTCGCGATACGATAAACCCCAATCGCGATAGGCTACAATCCGACCTTTATCAAAGTCGGAAACGTGATGGTACGCATTTCTCCTCCTTACACAAGGCATCACAACAATGTTTCACCAGGCAACGCCGGTCAACTGCTGTTTGTGTATGAGAAATCGGTTGGAAATTTTCCTCATGTCAGCACGTTGTAGGTGTCGCCACCGGCGCCAACCTTGTGTGAATGCTCTGAAAAGCTAATCATTTGCATATCACAGCATCTGCTTCCTGTCGGTTAAGTTTCGCGTCTGTAGCACGTCATCTTCGTGGTATGGCAAATTTTAATGGCCAGTAGTGTAGTTAAATATATTTCCGAAATTTCATTAACGTATGTCAGTTATTTTTTGGTTCTGTTATTTTCTCCGTCAGCGTACTTTTCATGGCAGCTACGTTCACCCAATGCGGTCGAAAATAGGTTTTCCACTTCCGCAATCTGCCGGCTTATTCGGTTGCCACTAAACAGTCAAGAAATACCGAAAGAGTTGGACACACAGAAACAAGCGGTAGCAAACCGATACACTGATAACAGTATTTTGCGGCGTTACAGTACGATTAAGAAAACAAGAAGAATACAAACACTCGAGCACAGAATACACAACATCGAATAACGAATTCCATAAGTTCTGACGCTGTGTGATTATGCCACACTTCATCAAATACCAGTTCTTTTAAAAGAAAAGTCCTCTGCTTTTGGAAAACGGCGCATCCTGTCTCTGTCGCCCGAAAAAGGATCGCAGGACAACTGCAAGGTACTGCAGAGCTTTCCTATTAGTGTTAATTTGTCTTCGAGTTACGCAACATGTTTTTTCCATCGCCGATGGGGACCAGTTAGGAGATTAGATAACTTCTACGTATTAATCAACACGATTTCTTGCGGGTGGCGATCGCGTAGAACCCATTTCGCTGAGTGCAGGTCCATGAGAGTAAACGTAAGCAGCGCAGGTAAATACAGGGAGTTTCCGTAAGGTCGTGCAAAAATGTAACAGAACGTAGACAATACTCCTCTGGACAATTTTAGGCATCGAATCTGGGGTCGGAGGAGCAGCTCAAGCATATACGGAAGTAAACTGTCTACCGCTTTGTCTAGTACTACCGTTTTCCAGCTTCTTCACAACTAACATGCGTACAAGTTTACACGTAGTGTGATGTTTATTTATATTTGAATTCTTTACCTTCTGCAACGAAACAAGGAGGACGTGCCTGATTACCAGGAAGTCATGATGCAGTTTTTTTTTTCTTACTTTGCTTGTCCATAATGTGGCTTTGTTGTATAGTATTTACAGTGTCCCATGACAGAATGCGCTGTCAATCAACGACAGGTCCATTCATTACTCATTGCTATTCAAAGATGTACAGCACAATACGATGGAACAGTGCCGGTACAGTATTTGCTGGTCGTTGGATTGGAAGGAGACATCCTATCCCACAGCCTGTGACGTCACCTGACCTGTATCCCCTTGATTACTTCTTGTGAGGATATCTAAAGTCCCTTGTGTATGAGGCCTCAGTGCATACGGAGATGGAGTTAGCTGCCAGTATTTTAGCTGCCTGTGATGTGAATCGAAACACATCAGGGACATTTGATATTTATCAGGGAGCGTCAGAAACTTGTTCAACAAGTGATTCCATTGAGGCTGATGGCCGTCAGTTTCAGCACATTTTGAAATATACAGTACTAATGGCACGTTCATTGTGTCAGTGGTGGCATTTGCAGTTAACTACTGTAAATAAAAAACTGCGCAGTACTGTGATTTTATTCCTATTATCTCCTGAAGCTGGCTTCTCCGATCACAGGTTCCCTACCTCAAGTTGTTCAGGGGAGCATCCTCTATGTCTTATTAAATTTTTGCATGCTCTTACGGAAACACGCTGTATGTGTACAACCTACCACCTGCTGACCAAGATACGGAATGTGTGAGTAGATGCACGCTTGTCCTACTAGCGAGAACAGCTCAGTGCAACGCTCGTAACGAAAAGACGTAGTCTGAAGAGAAAGCCGCGACGTGCGTATCTGTAGGAAGCATAAAAAGGCAGTCTCCGTGATGTATATCGATGAGGCGCAGGATAACGTGCGTGGTTCTCGGAGGCTGTTTGCGGGTGATGGAGCGGTACTGATGGGGCAGGTGTGGTCGTTAAGGAACGGTCACGCAATACGGGAAGGCCTGCACACGTACTGCGTCTCGTGCAACCACTGGCAGTCTGATGTAATACGTAAATAAATACTCCAGAACGAAATTTTCACTCTGCCAGATTAAAAGTGTGTGCGGGACCGAGACTAGAACTCGGGGCGTTTGCTTTTCGCGGGCAAGTTTTTTAAATAAATGCTATGGTAACGCGCCGATATTTCTACCTTATGTGAAGTTGTGGAAGAAGAACAGTCTAAAGAGCACAGAATATGCATTGAGAGTAAACCAAAGAAATACGAAAGAAATGAGGTTCAAATGGCTCTGAGCGCTATGGGACTTAACATCTTAGGTCATCAGTCCCCTAGAACTTAGAACTACTTAAACCCAACTAATCTAAGGACATCGCACACATCCATGCCCGAGGCAGGATTCGAATCTGCGACCGTAGCGGTCGCGCAGTTCCAGACTGTAGCGCCTAGAACCGCTCGGCCACACTGGCCGGCAAAGAAATGAGGAGCAGCACAAACGAGATTACCGAAAAACGTACTATCATAATAGGGGACTACGAGGATGACGAAGTACAGGAAGGTTGCCGTATGGAAGCGAAATGTTACAACACGGACGATCAAAGCAGGGCGTGCAAGCAGAGAAGCACAAGGAAAGAGGGCATTCTTCTCAGAAACAAGCCTACTGGTGTCAATCATATACCTTAAGTTGAGGAAACAGTCCTGAAAATGAACGCCTGGAACACATCATTATGAGGAAGGCAACCACGGGTAGTGGGAAAATCGGATACAGAAATTCAAAGCGTTTCAGATGAGGAGTTACAGGTGAATGTCCAATATGAAATCCACAGATCTTAGTGCTGACAGATCTAATTTCCAAACAATTGGGATTTTGAAATGGGTGGTTAAAAATTGGGACAAAAAAAGAAACACGTTATCTTTATCATTAGGGGAGTACTTCTTTATAATATACAGGGTGGTCAATTGATCGTGACCGGGCCAAATACCTCACAAAATAAGTGTCAAACGAAAAAAACTACAAAGTACGAAACTTGTCTAGCTTGAAGGGGGAAACTAGAAGGCGCTATGGTTGGCCCGCTAGATGGCGCTGCCAAGGGTCAAACGGATATCAACTGCGTTTTTTTTAAATAGGAAACCCCCTTTTTTCATTACATATTCGTGTAGTACGTAAATAAATATGAATGTTTTAGTTGGATCACTTTTTTCGCTTTGTGATAGATGGCGCTATAATAGTCACAAACATATGGCTCACAATTTTAGACGAACAGTTGGTAACAGTGCGGTTTTTTAAATTAAAATACAGAACGTAGGTACGTTTGAATATTTTATTTCGGTTGTTCCAATGTGATACACGTACCTTTATGAACTTATCATTTCTGAGAACGCATGCTGTTGCAGCGTGATTACCTGTAAATACCACATGAACGCAATAAATGCTCAAAATGATGTCCGTCAACCTCAATGCATTTGGAAAAACGTGTAACGACATTCCTCTCAACAGCGAGTAGTTCGCCTTCCGTAATGCTCGCACATGCATTGACAATGCGCTGACGCATTTTGACAGGCGTTGTCGGTGGATCACGATACTAAATATCCTTCAACTTTCCGCACAGGAAGAACTCCGGGAACGTCAGATCCGGTGAACGTGCGGGCCATGGTATGGTGCTTCGACGACCAATCCACCTGTCATGAAATATGCTATTCAATACCGCTTCAACCGCACGCGAGCTATGTGCCGGACATCCATCATGTTGGAAGTACATCGTCATTCTGTCATGCAGTGAAACATCTTGTAGCAACATGGGTGGATCATTACGTAGGAAATTGCCATACATTGCACCATTTAGATTTCCATCGATAAAATGGAGGCCAATTATCCTTTCTCCCACAATGCCGCACCATTCATTAACCCGCCAAGGTCACTGATGTTCCACTTGTCTCAGCCACCGTGGATTTTCCGTTGCCCAATAGTGCATATTACGCCGGTTTACGTTACCGCTGTTGGTGAATGACGCTTCGTCGCTAAATACAACGCGTGAAAAATCTGTCATAGTCCAGTAATTTCTCTTGTACACGACGTTCAAAGTCGTCGCCATGCAGTTCCTGGTGCATAGAAACATGGTGCGGGTGGAATCGATGTTGATGTAGCATTCTCAACACCGACATTTTTGAGATTCCCGATTCTCGCGCAGTTTGTCTGCTACTGATGTGCGGATTAGCCGTGACAGCAGCTAAAGCACCTACTTGGCCATCATCATTTGTTGCAGGTCGTGGTTGACGTTTCACATGTGTCTGACCACTTTCTGTTTCCTTAAATAACGTAACTATCCGGCGAAGGGTCCGGACTCTTGGATGATGCCGTCCAGGATACCGAGCAGCATACATGGCACACGCACGTTGGGCATTTTTATCACAATAGCCATACATCAACACGATATCGACCTTTTCCGCAATTGTTAAACGGTCCATTTTACGACGGGTAATGTATCACGAAGCAAATACCGTCCCCATTGGCGGAATGTTACGTGATACCACGTACTTATACGTTTGTGACTGTTACAGCGCCATCTATCACAAAGCGAAAAAAGTGGTCCAACTGAATCATTCATATTTCTTTATGTACTACACGAATATGTAATAAAACATAGGGGGTTCCTATTTAAAGAAACGCAGTTGATACCCGTTTGACCTATGGCAGCGCCATCTAGCGGGCCAACCATAGTGCCGTCTGGTTTCCCCCTTCAAGCTAGACGGGTTGTTTGTAGTTTTCTCGTTAGACGCTTATTTCGTGAGATATTTGGCCCGGTCACTATCAAAGCTGGTACACTCGCACAATTGTAGTAGAAAGTACTATTCTTCTCATCAAGAGTATCAAGTTAACTGGCGCGTGAAGTCGCCAGTCGCCGCCCACTAGCCAATGGCGGCAGGCCGGGGGAGGGGGGGAGGGGGGGGGGGACGGCAGAAGTTGAAAGTGTTCAAAACAGAGTCATATGGCGTAATAATAAAACTGTGGAAAAGAGGCGGTTGAGGTGTCCTAAACGTACATTTGGAACATGGGTTGATTGCTATCTCCTGGTTCACTTCGTTTATTACCGTAATCGACACGTTTATACACTCGTTTCGGAACTTTATGTACGCGACCATTTTTAAATAAATACGCAATATATTTGGAACTGTTAGCAGTGTCAAAAAGTCGGCATATTTGGTGTCTAGCACAATGCTTACGCGGAGGAAGGCGCGACGCCCCTAAAAATCGGGAAATGCCGCGAAAGTCGGTAGACCACGCAAGCAGTAACTGGTCTACACCTGGTTGTACACGAAGCCCTCGTCAGGCTGCGGTCACAGTGAAAGCTCCATAGGGGCATTCCGCCGACGAACGACATCAGACGAAGTCGGCCCATCTTCTCTGATCTTTACGTCAGTACATGCGCGGTCTCTGTACAATGGATCTCAACGCCCGAACGTACACACTTCAGGCGGCATCGGCCGAATTGCAGTTTGTTTCATTCGTTTGGATCTGGCGGCGTTCAGAAACGCAGAACATGGACTGTGAGAACATTGTTAGTTTAGGTCAAGAAAGGAGCTTGGGGCATCCTAACAATGAGAAATATCGTAAGAGACATATACACTGACTCCAGCCGGCTGGACTAGCCGAGCGGTTCTAGGCGCTACGGTCTGGAACCGCGCGACCGCTACGTCGCAAGTTCTAATCCTGCCTCGGGCATGGATGTGTGTGATGTCCTTAGGTTAGCTAGGTTTAAGTAGTTCTAAGTTCTAGGGGACTGATGACCACAGCAGCTGAGTCCCATAGTACTCAGAGCCATTTGAACCATTTATACACTGACGTGACAAAAGTCATGGCATAGCCATACGCACGTATACAGATGGCGGTAGTATCGCCTACACAAAATGTAAGAGAACGGTGAAAAAGCGTCCGACGTGATAGTGGCCGCACGGCGGAAATTAACCGATTTTGAATGCGGAATAGTATTTGCGCCTAGACGCACGGGACATTCCACTGCAGAAATCGTTAAGCAGTTCGATACTCCGAAATGCGCAGCGTCAAGACTGTGCCGACAGCACCACATTTCAGGCATTATCTCTCAATCACGGACAACACAATGGGCGATGATCTTCACTTAACGACGACCGCGAGCAGCGGCATTTGCGTATATTTGTCAGTGCTAACAGACAAGCAACAATGCGTGAAATCAGAATGAGATTTTCACTCTGCAGCGGAGTGTGCACTGATATGAAACTTCCTGGCAGATTAAAACTGTGTGCCCGACCGAGACTCGAACTGGGGACCTTTGCCTTTCGCGGGCAAGTGCTCTACCAACTGGGCTACCCAAGTACGACTCACACCCGGTCCTCACAGCTTTACTACTGCCGGTATCAAGTTTCAATGCGGGAAATAACTGCAGAAGTCGTTGTGGGACGTAAGACGAACTTATCCGTTAGGACAGTTTTACGTTAGTGGGCTGTAGCAGCAGACGACCGACGCGAGTGGCCCTGCTTACAGCACAGACATCGCCTGCAGCGCCTCTCCTGGGCTCGAGACCGTACCGGTTGGACCCTGTGACGTAACGGGCCACTTGTGGCGCCCTGGAAATATTACATGTTCGGAGTTGGGGCGGCCGCACAGGACGCCCGTCAAAGCCGCGGCCCGGCAGCAGTCACGTGGTCGGTAGCTTGGCAACAGCGTGATGCCGCACGACGGCCGGTCCAGCCGCGTGGCTGGGAATTCCATGGTGACGCTGTGTCGATGAAGGAGACACGCCAGGAGTGCCAAAGATGGCGGACTTCGTGAAACCTTAAAGGCGGACATTTCACAGTTCGTACAGAAATTAATAGTGCCCAGGTGAATCATGATACCTCAAAAAGAAACATATACTGTACATTACCATTATTTGCACGCCGATGCTGATGGTGCAATCAGATTTTCAATATCTTTATTAGTTTTGGAGTTTAGCATCTGACGGTAAATTATGCAAATAACACCCAGCAACGAATTTCAAAAATCTAAACGGTTCGTCCGGTTTCATCGATCTACGTGTCTTTAGAAAGCTATTAGTGTAAACCTAAACTGCTATGAATTACAGGCATGTAGCTTGAATAGCACATGAGGCCAAAGTAACCGATTACTATTGATCGAGTCAGGCCTTAAGTACTCCACACTTACACGAAAACACGGTAGCAGCGTGCTTGTACACTACTGGCCATTACAATTGCTACAACACAAAGATGACGTGCTACAGACGCGAAATTTAACCGACAGGAAGAAAATACTGTGCTATGCAAATGATTAGCTTTTCAGAGCATTCACACAAGGTTGGCGCCGGTGGCGACACCTACAACGTGCTGACATGAGGAAAGTTTCCAACCGATTTCTCATACACAAACAGCGGTTGACCGGCATTGCCTGGTGAAACGTTGTTGTAATGCCTCGTGTAAGGAGGAGAAATGCGTACCATCACGTTTCCGACTTTGATAAAGGTCGGATTGTAGCCTAAGGCGATTGCGGTTCATCGTATCGCGACATTGCTGCTCGCGTTGGTCGAGATACAATGACTGTTAGCAGAATATGGAATCGGTGGGTTCAGGAGGGTAATACGGAACGCCGTGCTGCATCCCAACGGCCTCGTATCACTAGCAGTCGAGATGACAGGCATCTTATTAGCATGGCTGTAACGGATCGTGCAGCCACGTCTCGATCCCTGAGTCAACGAATGGGGACGTTTGCAAGACAACAACCATCTGCACGAACAGTTCGACGACGTTTGCAGCAGCATGGGCTATCAGCTCGGAGACCCTGTCTGCGGTTACCCTTGACACTGCATCACATACAGGAGCGCCTGCGATGGTGTACTCAACGACGAAACTGGGTGCACGAATGGCAAAACGTCATTTTTTCGGATGAATCCAAGTTCTGTTTACAGCATCATGATGGTCGCATCCGTGGATGGCGACATCACGGTGAACGCACATTGGAAGCGTGTATTCGTCATCGCCATACTGGCGTATCACCTGGCGTGATGGTATGGGGTACCACTGGTTACACGTCTCGGTCACCTCTTGTTCGCATTGACGGCTCTTTGAACAGGGGACGTTACATTTCAGATGTGTTACGACCCGTGGCTCTACCCTTCATTCCATCCCTCCGAAACCCTACATTTCAGGAGGATAATGCACGACCGCATGTTGCAGGTCCTGTACTGACCTTTCTGGATACAAAAAATGTTCGACTGCTGCCCTGGCCAGCACATTCACCAGACATCTCACCAATTGAAAACGTCTGCTCAATGGTGGCCGAGCACCTGGCTCGTCACAATACGCCAGTCACTCCTCTTGATGAACTGTGGTATCATGTAGAAGCTGCATGGGCAGCTGTACCTGTGCACGCCATCCAAGCTCTGTTTGACTCAATGCCCAGGAATATCAAGGCCGTTATTACGGCCAGAGCTGGTTGTTCTGGGTACTGATTTCTCCGGATCTGTGCACCCCAATTGCGAGAAAATGTAATCACATGTCAGTTCTAGTATAATATATTTGTCCAATGAATACCCGTTTATCATCTGCATTTCTTCTTGGTGTAGCAATTTTAATGGCCAGTAGTGTAAATATATTCATCTATGTCTTTTTTATATCCGATATACACTAACCATGAAGAAATTGGTTAAATATTTGCTGTGTTTTAGAGAGCACAGAGACATTAGGCTACTGGCCTACCATTTGTTCTATTCCTTTGATATACGCTGCATTACGCCGGGCACGATACTGGGAGGTATTCCACAGCTTTCGTCGCCTCAGTGTACCACCACCTTATCTATGAATAACGAATATTTTCTTAGATATTGTGAGATGTTATCTGATATTTTTGTACTTGATTCAGTACATTGCCATTTCAAATTTGCAGCATTATTTCATTGTTAATTATGAAATATATGTTACCCAAGGAGAAATTATAATTATTCGCTTACAATTAAATGAGTGCGTAAATTAGTGCCTGCAAACGATTCGGAAGTGTTCAGTTACAAAACTGCACCTTGCTCATTATATTACTCCATACGTTTTTTGTGCGAATTAAAAAAAAATGGTTCTAATGGCTCTGAGCACTATGGGACTTGACATCTGAGGTCATCAGTCCCCTAGAACTTAGAACTACTTAAACCTAACTAACCTAAGGACATCACACACACCCATGCCCGAGGCAGGATTCGAACATGCAACCGTAGCGGTAGCGCGGTTCCAGACTGTAGCGCCTAGAACCGCTCGGTCACCCCGGCCGGCTGTGTGAATTTTTTAGTGAGTAGTGCTCTATTAGGAATGTACTTGACAAGAGATGCAGAGGAAGCACAATTTCTTTAACAAGGTATTTTTTTAGGAAGAATGAAGAAAGTTACCGTACGGTTGCGACTAGCCTCTTCACCGCTGAAATGCGTTTTCTGAAGTCGGATTATTTTTCAGTGTCACTATCGATCATCTCGATATGTAACAGAACATTCTCTTTTCTTTCTCATATACTCGCAAAACTTCTCTGGTTGTTTCAATAGCTGAAGAAAGAGAGTGGGGTATTCGCCAAGTTGTTCTCGAGACTGATGAAGCCCATTGACGCGCGTGCGGCGTCGTTCTAACAGCAAAAGCCGCAAAGCAGGACTGGTCTCTAGGCTAGGCAGCAGAAGGCTCGTGGTGAACGTCCCGCGCAAAAACTGAAAAATGGCAGCGGACGCAGACAGACCGAGCTGTCTGGCGATCTTATCGGGCGACTTCTGGCGACGGCGTCTGGCGATCTCTAGAGGCGCCACTGCGATCGCAGCCTGTGACGTGGGGTGGAGGGTGCTGAAGGAACGACCGACCCTTGTCCCCTCCTGCCGACGCCGGCTGCCTCGCTCTGCCCTCTCACTGAGTTTAAAGCCGTCGGCACGCGGATCGTGCATCAGTACGCTGAGCGTGCCGAGTTTGCGACGTCATGGCGTGGAATAGCACGTTCAGGAGTCTTCCCTAAGGCCGGTATTACACTATCAAATTTATTTGTCAAATATCTTTGTCAAAAATCATTGTCAAAGATATTTGATGGTGTCATAGGGAACTTTGTCAAATGTCGTCCAATATTTGATCAAATCTAGGGCCTCCAACCCAACCCAACCCAACCCAACCCTCTCCTCTAGCAAGGAATCGGAGTGTTACAGTGAGCTTGCCTTCTGCAGATGTAGCAGTTCTTAAGTGAGTATTGTGCTTTTTGATATGAGGATACACTTCACTGAGCACATACTGAAATGTATGCTCATCCATTCTTAAGTAACTGAGTGACGTCCTCCACTATAAGCTCACGTAACAAGTTTTGTTGAATGCTTTTATCGTGTTGTAAAACCCACGGCTTCACCCAGATACGTTTCCTTTTTTTCCGCCGCTTCTCTTCCGCTTGTGCACACAGTGCAATTGTGGTACATGCAACTGCTGCGGTTAATAACAAGTTGTTGTTGTTGTCAGCCATCTTGAACTTTGATGAAAAATATGGTGACAGTGTAATACCCCTTCTAGCGCTACGTCAAAGATCTTTGTCAAATATATTTGACGGAATCAGAATGAGATTTTCACTCTGCAGCGGAGTGTGCGCTGATATGAAACTTCCTGGCAGATTAAAACTGTGTGCCGGACCGAGACTCGAACTCGGGACCTTTGCCTTTCGCGGGCAAGTGCTCTACCATCTGAGCTACCCAAGCACGACTCACACCCCGTCCTCACAGCTTTACTTCTGCCAGTATCTCGTCTCCTACCTTCCAAATTTTACAGAAGCTCTCCTGCGAACCCTACAGAACTAACACTCCTGAAAGAAAGGATACTGAGGAGACATGGCTTAGCCACAGCCTGGGGGATGTTTCCAGATTGAGATTTTCACTCTGCAGCGGAGTGTGCGCTGATATGACGGTAGAGCACTTGCCCGCGAAAGGCAAAGGTCCCGAGTTCAAGTCTCGGTTCGGCACACAGTTTTACTCTGCCAGGAAGTTTCATATTAGACGGAATATTTGGTCACATCTTTGATCAAATCTTTGATAAAGAAATTTGATAGTGTAATACCGGCCTAACGTGCAGAGCAATATCTGGCATGTCAGATATTCTGAGCGTGCGTCTGAGCGTTGACCAATGAGATGGCAAAACGTCACCTACGTCACACGCTCGCCGTCTCCCTTCAGCACAGAGTTGTGAGGCGCCATATTGGCATTAATTTCAAGCGTATACGTATATATGCCGTTTCTGAGCACCAGCAAATTGAGAACCACTGGAAAACCTGTTGTTAACTGTGTGATTTGTTCCAGTAAAATAATGAGAAACATCATATTCGTGACAAAGGAATCACTGTAACTTGCGTATTATGAGAGTATGCTATTTGAAGGCAGCGACCCAGTGAAGATACACGCAAAACTCACTGTTCTTGATACAATTTGTTATAATTAAATTTCAATCAGTAAAATACCTACAAGTAAAGTTTTTCAGTAAGTGTTGCTGGTTTAGCGCAGTGAGTAGCGTCAGTAATCCGGATGAAGACTAAATCAAGGGCGGTGGTTCGCGTCTAGGAACTCTCAATTTTTTTCCTAACATTTGCGTTTTTATTAGGTTCTGATACTTTATTATTCGCAGGAGAGCTTCTGTAAAGTTTGGAAGGTAGGAGACGAGGTAGAGGCAGAAGTAAAGCTGTGAGGACGGGTGGTTAGTCGTGCTTGGGTAGCTCAGTTGGCAGAGCACTTGCCCGCGAAAGGCGAACGTCCCGAGTTCGAGTCTCGGTCCGGCACACAGTTTTAATCTTCCAGGAAGTTTCATATCAGCGCACACTCCGCTGCATAGTGAAAATCTCATTCTACTTTATTACTAGTTTAATATAAGTATATACTGCAATATTTGCTGTTATGTAAATGTAAGTTAACCTTTTTTCAAGTGTTCAAATGTGTGTGAAATCTTATGGGACTTAACTGCTAAGGTCATCAGTCCCTAAGCTTACACACTACTTAACCTAAATTATGCTAAAGACAAACACACACACACACCCATGTCCGAGGGAGGACTCGAACCTGCGCCGGGACCAGCCGCACAGAACCTTTTTTCGAGGGATGAGTTTGTGCGATGGCTAAATCTACAGGACAGCTACTTGTATAAAGGTATTTTGCTCCTTTCTCTTTTACGCTTCGTAATTCACATGTTGCAAGGATTCTGCTACTGGGTAGGAACAGTGATCAAGTAAGACTGACCTTGGGGTTTTACTAAAATGTGGGAATGACGAAATAATGTTTATCTCATGTGGAGAAGTATTGCAAATTTGTACCGCACTATTTGTAATGGAACTTTTGTAAGCCTGTGTCCTTATTGATTGGACATGGTACTTTCCTTTTCGTGGACGTTTAGTAAACAGTGTGATTTACGAACTAGAAACATCCCTCAACTGCCACTGGAGTGCGTTGCGATCGCGTGTACCACGTTGGGGCCCACGTACCGTGTGCACAAGTCGCATCGTTCCTGAGCACGTTGAACTCGTCAGGCTCAACAGCACGGTCCGTGTGCCGGCGGCTTAAGCAACAGCAGCGGCCCGCGAAGTCGTCGTCGCCGCGTTGGCAAACGTCATCAGGACGACTTGTCTCTCGATACAATCTGTGTTTCACGTAATGTTAAGCCGAAGCCCAGTATTCTGGATGGTTGCTTGTTGGTTGGTTTATTTTGGGGTAGGGACCGAACAGCGAGGTCATCGGTCCCATCGGATTAGGGAATGACGGGGAAGGAAATCGGCCGTGCCCTTTGAAAGGAACCTCGCGGCATTTGCCTGGAGCGATTTAGCGAAATCACGGAACACCTAAATCATGACGGGCGGACGCGTGTTTGAATCGTCGTCCTTCCGAATGCGAGTCCAGTGGGCTAGCCGCTGCGCCACCTCGCTCAGACCCAGTATTCTGAACGGTTCGTCGAGTCGTAACGGGGATGGGAGCGCATCACACAGTTTTGTATGCGTGCAAATCACATTTATAATACGTTGACCGACGTACGAGCCACGGTTGACACGAGCGTAGGAGTACTACAAACATAGAAATCGCAAATAAGTACTGAAAATGGTTAAATGGCTCTGAGCAGTATGGGACTTAACATCTGAGGTCATAAGTCCCCTAGAACGTAGAACTACTTAACCCTTAGGACATCACATACATCCATGCCCGAGGCAGGATTCGAACCTGCGACCGTAGCAGTCGCGCGGTTCCGAACTGAAGCGCTCCGAACCGCTCGGCCACCGCGGCCGGCTAAATACGAACTGAAGGGAATGTTGTTCTTGTGTACTCATATATCACATGGTAGCGTTTGATTCGGTGAAATTGGAATTGGAATCAGGTTTTGTGACAACACTGCATTTGGAAACTAATGGAGATATTCTTACTAATCTTTCAATTATTTCACATGTGTGCCGCGCGTGATTAGCCGAGCGGTCTAGGCGCTGCAGCCATAGACTGTGCGGCTGGTCCCGGCGGAGGTTCGAGTCCCCCCTCGGGCATCGGTGTGTGTGTTTGTCAAAATAATTATGTTAAGTGGTGTGTAAGCTTAGGGACTGATGACCTTAGCAGTTAAGACTCATAAGATTTCACACAGATTTGAATTTTTTTCATGTGTGTCCTGCGAAAAATCGTCTCATTTATGCAGCTGGGTTGATAATTTCCTGTCACAGAGGTCACACAGTTCATAGTGATTAATGGAAAGTCATCGAGTGAAATAGAAGTGGTATCTGGCGTTAGTCAAAAAAGTGTATAGGTCCTCTGCTGTTCAAACAAGGCCGAAATAGAGGTGGGGGTGTCAAGGACGCGTTACGCGAATTGGGGTGGCATTCATTATCTCTTAAGGGGCTCCGGAAAGGCTCAAAATCATGAAAAGTTCAATTTTTACTTTTTTGCGTTTTCTGAATCTGCAGACTATTACCTTTTAATAGATATATAATTTATTCAATTCCGAAGACTACAACTATTTTTAAATTTTTTTTTTTTGAAATGTGTTCTATATGGGCGTGACCCACTACGGCGCTGTTAAACTGCTGTCAAATGGTGTTATTATTAACGTCCGTGTTCATCAGGTACATATTAGTAATGTGAGATAAAGCATGTGTTGTGGCTAACCTGTGATGGTTCAATATACACTCCTGGAAATGGAAAAAAGAACACATTGACACCGGTGTGTCAGACCCACCATACTTGCTCCGGACACTGCGAGGGGGCTGTACAAGCGATGATCACACGCACGGCACAGCGGACACACCAGGAACCGCGGTGTTGGCCGTCGAATGGCGCTAGCTGCGCAGCATTTGTGCACCGCCGCCGTCAGTGTCAGCCAGTTTGCCGTGGCATACGGAGCTCCATCGCAGTCTTTAACACTGGTAGCATGCCGCGACAGCGTGGACGTGAACCGTATGTGCAGTTGACGGACTTTGAGCGAGGGCGTATAGTGGGCATGCGGGAGGCCGGGTGGACGTACCGCCGAATTGCTCAACACGTGGGGCGTGAGGTCTCCACAGTACATCGATGTTGTCGCCAGTGGTCGGCGGAAGGTGCACGTGCCCGTCGACCTGGGACCGGACCGCAGCGACGCACGGATGCACGCCAAGACCGTAGGATCCTACGCAGTGCCGTAGGGGACCGCACCGCCACTTCCCAGCAAATTAGGGACACTGTTGCTCCTGGGGTATCGGCGAGGACCATTCGCAACCGTCTCCATGAAGCTGGGCTACGGTCCCGCACACCGTTAGGCCGTCTTCCGCTCACGCCCCAACATCGTGCAGCCCGCCTCCAGTGGTGTCGCGACAGGCGTGAATGGAGGGACGAATGGAGACGTGTCGTCTTCAGCGATGAGAGTCGCTTCTGCCTTGGTGCCAATGATGGTCGTATGCGTGTTTGGCGCCGTGCAGGTGAGCGCCACAATCAGGACTGCATACGACCGAGGCACACAGGGCCAACACCCGGCATCATGGTGTGGGGAGCGATCTCCTACACTGGCCGTACACCACTGGTGATCGTCGAGGGGACACTGAATAGTGCACGGTACATCCAAACCGTCATCGAACCCATCGTTCTACCATTCCTAGACCGGCAAGGGAACTTGCTGTTCCAACAGGACAATGCACGTCCGCATGTATCCCGTGCCACCCAACGTGCTCTAGAAGGTGTAAGTCAACTACCCTGGCCAGCAAGATCTCCGGATCTGTCCCCCATTGAGCATGTTTGGGACTGGATGAAGCGTCGTCTCACGCGGTCTGCACGTCCAGCACGAACGCTGGTCCAACTGAGGCGCCAGGTGGAAATGGCATGGCAAGCCGTTCCACAGGACTACATCCAGCATCTCTACGATCGTCTCCATGGGAGAATAGCAGCCTGCATTGCTGCGAAAGGTGGATATACACTGTACTAGTGCCGACATTGTGCATGCTCTGTTGCCTGTGTCTATGTGCCTGTGGTTCTGTCAGTGTGATCATGTGATGTATCTGACCCCAGGAATGTGTCAATAAAGTTTCCCCTTCCTGGGACAATGAATTCACGGTGTTCTTATTTCAATTTCCAGGAGTGTATATCGCTGGTTTGATTGTCGATTGTTTCATGTTTATTTACTCTGTCGTTATCTCGAAAATATTCGTAATTAATTCTGTTTCTTGAGTCTCTGATTTGTTGAAGTATAATAATGAGTAAAAGTAAAGTTATTAGAAATCCTATGAAGGCTTTTAAGAAAAGGAGAAATGTTGGAAAGCCAAAGGTATGTGTTATTACTGTAAACAATAAAGACGATAACCAAGTGAGTGAACCTAACCTCTCAAGTACACCTGCCCATAGCAGTCAAAGTGGGAAAGAAAATACTTCACGGAAGAAGCTTGGTTCAATGAGTGAAAACTATGAATGTTTTATGGGCGAATCGGATGTGAATGAAATATTTGATATGTCGGTTCTCAAAGTAATTTTTTCAAACTGTGTAAGATGTATTCATTGTAGTGAAGTTGGTCTGGAACTCTCCATAATAAAGCACGTAGGACTTGCTAGTGAAATACAACTGAAATGTGATAAGTGTTCATACATGACCACCTTTTGGAACAGTGTTGCAGTAACTGCAACTGAAGAAAATGGTAGCAAAATCTACGAACACAACAACGAGCGATGCTTGCTTTAGACAAGGAACGCCTTCGGGCTGCAGACAGGGCTGTAAAGAGTCTAGAAATACAAGCAAGAGTAAACAGGAGGAGGAACAAGAGGAAGCTGGAGGAGGAGTTTGCAGAGGATGAAGATAATCCATCCTATGGACCTGGAATGCACTAAAAAGTTAATCCAATCTTTGTCGCTCGATTCCCAAAACTTTTACTTTCTCATACTAATTACATGTTTTCTATGGATCTTCCAAACATATTTGTTTCAAACGTTCAGTGAATGTTACACAGTACCTTCTGCATAATTTAACACAGCCTTTTTCCAAAAAACTGTATATTTTTGAATATATAAATAAAAAATTGCAAAAAATGTTGTGAATTTTCATTACAATTGAAAAAAAAAATCATCTTTAATAACTGAACTAAAATTTTGTAAAATCCCTGTGTTAAGTTGTAGCCCATATTCCAATAAATAATCTGTAAAAAGTTCAACTTCCTACCTCAAATACCTTGTGAGGAAAGATGTAATTTATAAGCGTTATTTTAACATTGCAAGTATAGGGCGTTCCGGAGCCCCTTAACGTAATTTGGATCTCCATGACGTTCTCCTCCTACTGCGAAAATACTTTGTTCACCTTCGCCTCCGCCTAGCGAATTGTAATAGAATAACACAAAGGAGAGCTCAAAGGGAAAGAATGAACTGTTCGTTTTTCCCGTGCGCTGTTCGAGAGTGGAACAGTAGAGAAAGAGAGTGGAAGTGATTTGATGAACCCTCTGCCAGCCACTTAGCTGTGAATTCCAGAGTAGTCATGTAGATGTAGAGGGTGAGATTACCTCATGGAAACGAACCCGCGAGAAAACTTCCTCACTGCAAGTAAAAGTGGTTTCTGATTTCAGTAAATGTCATCTGGGTTAGGCATAATGCAGAGAAAGCAACACGAAGGTAGAAGAGTAAATCACTTGGTGACAAGTGATATAGGTAAAACAAGTAAAATGACTGGTATGAAGGAGAGACAAGGAATTTCAATTACTTTTATGTTGCGGCCGCAAGTCTATCTTCTCATACATTAGAACCAGTTTTTAATACGTGAAAGCTTGGTGAAACAAGAGAGCTCTCAGAGTGAGACAATCGGTGAAATGTAGATGCAGGCTTTCCTGTTCACGTTTACAGGTGTAATTACGCCACTGCCACTACAGTCGTGGCCACAACTTTACACATTATCACTTATTCTCGCTAGGAACAGCTGAACGATCATCGTCAAAAACCTCCGAATGCATTCCAGATTCGTTCACTTCTTGCCGTTTTCTAAACAGGGCCATCTCTAAAAGTAGGAAGAACTTCAGGACGAAGATAGTAACCAAACGAAAAATCGAAATACAATGAAAATGCTAATAAGCAAAAAGTGCAAGAAGCCAGTCGAGTCTGATACACTGACACTTGGTACGAACGCCTAAATAGACGTAGTAAGTGTAAGAAACCACTGCAGGCGCCAGCTACAGAAAGCTCGTCGTAAACGCGAGTCAACTCGTGATCCGTCCGTAACCGATGGCGCACGACACACGAGTCAACTCGCGATTTGCCCCCGCAGTGTGTCAAACACTCATTGTCCCTCTTTCTGCATGGGGATACTGCCAGCGACATGCAGTTTCCGAATAGATGTCGTCTCGTAAGGTTTTTGGAAACTAGCATCGCATTACTGATTCGGTGTTAAACAGAGCGCATGCCTCTGTTCAACATGTATATAAATGTAAATGTTCCTTTGTTGAAAGTCTTAAATTTCGGATACTTCTTCAGCTACTGCATCGAAATTTTGCCACAACTTCGCATGACAATACGCTTATGTTTTTATATGCCTATTTTTTAAATATTATAATAATAAAATACGTACGAGGCCTATTCGGAAAGTAAGGAACAATAGGTCGCGAAACGGAAACCACGGTGAAAATCAAAACTGTTTTATTTGCAACAGTTAGCTACAGCTTCCAGCTACTTATCTCCGTAGTCGCCCATCTGACTTAGACGTTTGTCGTAGCGTTGTACCAACTTTCCAATACCCTCGTTATAGATGGCATCCGCCAGTGCTTTCCGCCATTTCTCTACGCGAGCCTACAGCTCGTTGTCTGTGCCAAAATGTTGTCTTCATAGCCAGCGGTTCACGTGAGCAGAGATGAAACTCAGAGGGAGACAATTACGGGCTGTAATGTGGGTAATGAAACATTTCCAATTGAAAACGATGCAGGAGCATCTTCATTGCCCCTGCAGAATGCGGCTAAGAACTGTCTTGAAGAAGAAAACGTACGACAGTTATGTAATGTTGGCTGCATAGCTTCAGGCGAAATTTCTCACCAGCCCCTCGTCCTTGGCGGGAGACACTATTGTTCTAGGTATCTTCATGTGCTCCCTGTGTGCTCAGAACGGAAAAGAACGACGTAACGCTATCAACGGGCATACTAGACACACTGCCCAACACACCGGTGGAAAACTTCATCGGATTTTTCACTGTGGTTTCCATTTCGCAACCGATCGCTCCTTACTTTCCGAATAACCCTCGTAATACATAAATCAGGAAAGTTATTACCAAAAATCCCGAAAAATTCTTGACCGAATTACTTCAGACTATTAGGCAACACACTGATGAACAATCGAACGGACTTTTGGAATGTACATGTGGGAAAATTTATTACCAAAAATTTAAAAAAGTACTCTATTGATTTACTTCAAATTTTTAGACGTTACTGTAACAAAGGTGAGGACTCATATAGTCTCTATAGTAGCGAAACGTTGTTATCAAACGGGAAAGTTTTATTTATGGGTTATCGGCTTATGATTAGGATACTGCTAGAAAATCGGAATCTGCAATAACAATAATCAAGGCTCAAGGTAAGAGAGAGGGGCCAAGGGGAGTGGAGGCAGAGGGAGGAGGAGAAGATGGAAAAAGAGAGGGAGGAGGAGACTAGGACGTATACCCAGTGCCCATAGGTATTAGAAACTTGTGCTTTTCCTCTTCTTTCATTTCCAATTAACGAGACTGAGCCACAGTGACGCCAGGGCGGGAGCATTTAGTCCTCAATAAAAAAGTCGTCGTTGTCGATCAAACTTCCAGTCACGCCAGGTGCTTTAATGAGGAACGTAACCTTTCTTTTCGGCTGACAACACGCGTCTGCGCGATGACGGATGGAATGTTCGGTGGAGCGCACGTGCCCGCCCACACACGACCAGATGGCAACGGCTGTCGGGGCAGGTAGCAGTACTATAGTGTAGGCTGTAGTGTGTGGTCGCAGTAGAGTCGGGGGACGGTCGAGGGTTGCGTCTGAACATTCCCCGCGTCTCTTCCGTCGCACAATACTAAGGGATATCAAAACTAACGACTACAATCTGTGTGGTATGCATTCGGGACACACAACCTGTTTCAAGGATTTCTTACTTTCGTCACTGAACATCATTACTGATGGAGCCACAGATTTTTTTTTTCCTAACCTGTCAAGTTGTGTGCATAAACGTGCACGTGAATGCCGCCATTTTACTGAACTCACTCTCCTGGACAGGTCTCTCTCTCTCCTCTCTCTCTCTCTCTCTCTCTCTCTCTCTCTCTCTCTCTCTCTCTCTCTCTCTCGAACATACTGATAATCAGTCATCACTGCTGTACAGCTATTAAGATTAACCACTGAAATTGAAAAATCTGAACTGGTATTCGTACTATTAAGATAATTCCAAGCTGAAACGAGACGCCACTACCGCACGTAGGCCGCTTCAGGCGGACATGGATATTGCATGCGGGGAAAGAAAACATGGCGAGTGACAAAACGTATTCGGTACTTGCCTGTTACTAAACAGTGAGGAAATGGGAGGATTGTGAAAAACTACTGCGCTTGCACGAACGTGCGTCCGATAAGCATAACTATTAGGTTGGTGCATCAATTCACAACGTTCATCCATAAGTTTATTAAACACAGCAGATTCACATAACAGAGACTTTAGTCATCAATGATGTAGTGTCCTTCACGATTAACATCAGGCTGCCAACGATGGGGTAACTTTTCGCCTCTGCGAGTGTAGAAGTCACGTCGGTTTGAGGCGAAGAACTCTTCTAGCCATGCTCGGAGCTCATTTTCATCCAGAAAGGAAGTTCCTTGAAGGTTCTTCGATAGAGAGCGGAAGAGGTGAAAATTTGAGGGCGCAAGTTCAGTGGGTGCGGAATGGCTTCCCGAGTCAACTCCTGTACAGTGTTGTTTGTCAGTCTAGCAAAGATGCGAGCAGGCGTTATAGTGGGGAAGCATCACTTCACGCAGTTCTTGGACTGCGTCCGCGAGGCGTCTCAGATGTTGGCAACGAACATCAGCAGTGTTGGTTACACCTCGGCGAAGCAATTCGTAGTACATACACCGCGTCGCCGCAGATGAGTAACATTATCTTCTGCACAGGTCTTTCTACTGGGAGTTGCCGCTTTCTTTGGGCTCAGCCGTTCCTTTGGCATGAAGACACCATTTCTCGTCGTCAGTAATGGTCGGTGTCGTTCACGAGCCAACTGATGACAGCGACCAGAGACGCTAATATGGCCACCCGCCGATTTTTGTGATTTTGGCTCAGAGCATGCGACAGCCATACACTCGATTTTTTCGAACCTTCCCCACTTCACACAAATGTGGCACGACGGTGGAATGATCACAGCTCGTCAGTTTACCGGTTCTCGAGTACACTGACGTGAAAAATTCTTGATTAATGCGTTTCAAATGGGTCTAAGCACTGTGGGACTGAACATATTAGGTCATCAGTGCCCTAGAACTTAGAACTACTTAAACCTAAGTAACCTAAGGACATCACACACATCCATGCCCGAGGCAGGATTCGAACCTGCGACCGTAGCAGTCCCGCGGTTCCGGACTGCAGCGCCTAGAACCGCACGGCCACCGCAGCCGGCGTTAATGCGTTTAAATGATCTTCATCAAACTCCGAAGATCTTCCTGAAAGTGCTTAGTCACCAATGTCAAAATGATCGTCCTTAAAACGAGAAAATCATTTTATTGCCGTTCCCGTCCAGTGGCGTTATCCCCCCACACGGCGCAAATGTTTCTGGCCGCCTCACCTGCTGTCAACACTCTATCCAACTCAAACACAACGATATGCCGGAAATGTTCCGATATTTCCACTTGTCACTCCATTTTCCACTGTCTACAGCTTCACTCAGTATCTCGAAATGACAAAATGTGAAGTCAAATAAGAATTGTCAACCACAAATAAAAAATGACAGTCTATAAATAAACCAATACCACCCGGAATACCAACAAGCAAAACAAAAACGCAACGAACTTATGGACAGACCTGTAATGGGAACAGCACGGAAACTACTGTCTCGGCCCGACGCGAGAACGAATTGCGTGAGAAGAACGAATCGTTTCTAGCAGTAACCAAACGTTATTTGGAGCGTCATGGGTGATTTCCCGTCTCCCTCGCGTCGCCAATGCCATATCCAAGCGACAGAGTAAAATGTTGTCCTCGTGGAACGCTCGTTACTCGGTAACGAATACATACGATACGGAGCAGTCCCACGTCACTTCTGATCTGTTACCGGTTCACGCAGAACTGTAGACGTGGTCGACGATAGCTCGCAAGTATGCGGCGCGCATAATTCTACCGGTTCCACGTGGCGGCAGGTGGACACACACACACACACACACACACACACACACACACACACACACACACGTAATGTCTCCACGGGGCGCCTGATGACAGCTACTATAGCTCCGGCGGAGGTGATCTGGCTCGTAACTCCGGGCCGGGTCACCAGCTTCCTCACACCGACCTCGAGGCGACATTCCGGCAGGTCGTCTTCGCCGCGCCGCCTGCCGCAGATGTCAAGGCCGCCGCGCCTCAAGCGGCGCCTGACCTCGCGCCCGAACCTCCCACACAACTCCGTCCTGCCTACACCCCCCTGCCTGACTACCTACCTACCCACTTGCTACTGGCAAGTTTATGTATCAGCACGGCGCTACACACAGTGTCCCAGCAGCAGCGGACCTACTGTTCCAACTGCTGACAAGGTCAGTAATCGCTGCCGTGGAACACCTGAGACCAGCCTCTACAAGCAACAACAGTACGAACCGCACTACAACACAGGCACCAGTGTCTACCACAACTCCATCAAAATCGAAGCACTCTAAAAGCAGGGGTGCCCAACCATTCAGCTTACATAGCCCACGCTAGAGGAAGGCGATTATGCTTTGGCCGCAAAATATATACTTAACACTAACAATAATTGCTGACAAAAAAGAGTCACGTTTGTAGGTATATAGTTGACACATTTAAGTAATTCAGTATCTATTAATTTACCATACTTTCTTCTAAAAATGCAAAATGAAATTACTCTGACATTTTATACATGAGATTATATTAATTTTATGTATGAGATTTCGTTAATAATTTTATATAAAAGTAATTACAAATGATAGCATTAACGCAACATTTGACTTTGAATTTAGGAAAACAATGTATCAACATCAGGTTCCATCGAAGTGGTTGGAATTATCAGTGTTCTCCTGGCATATTGTCTATTTCTACTCTTTGTGGCTCTGAGCACTATGGGACTTAACATCTACGGTCATCAGTCCCCTAGAACTTAGAACTACTTAAACCTAACTAACCTAAGGACAGCACACAACACCCAGTCATCACAAGGCAGAGAAAATCCCTGACCCCGCCGGGAATCGAACCCGGGAACCCGGGCGTGGGAAGTGAGAACGCTACCGCACAACCACGACCTGCGGACCTCCACTCTTTGTGTGCATTATTCTAGAATAGAACTATTCACAAACGACATGCTTAGGACCAAGGATGACATATACAATGCATGAATATGTGGCAAGGGATATACGTCTTTGGGCAGATATGATACGTACAAATACAACAGGGACACATGATCAGATTTTTCTTTTAGTTGAACGTCTGACTGCAACTCTTTCCATTTCACCCGAAAATCTTCTGGCAACGCATCTATACTGTTTGTAGAACGTGTCGCGTAAATACAAAAAAAATCATTATTTTTTCCGAAAATCCTGAAACCGATTTTGAAATTCTTGCATCAAATTGAAAGTATGGCTGCGTATTTCACCCCGTCTTTAGGATTATGTTTCAGTTCATCATATCTTTACTAAAATGTAATTTTACAGATTTTTTTTCCTTTACCGATCGTGGCAGGGTCAGGGGTAAAATATAGGGAGCGAAAGGCTATTTACAATTTGTACAGAAACCAGATGGCAGTTATAAGAGTTGAAGGACACGAAAGGGAAGCAGTTGTTGGGAAGGGAGTGAGACAGGGTTGTAGCCTCTCCCCGATGTTATTCAATCTGCATACTGAGCAAGCAGTGAAGGAAACAAAAGAAAAATTCGGAGTAGGTATTAAAATCCATGCAGAAGAAATAAAAACTTCGAGGTTCGCCGATGACATTGTAATTCTGTCAGAGACAGCAAAGGACTTGGAAGAGCAGTTGAATGGAATGGATGGTGTCTTGAAGGGAGGATACAAGATGAACATCAACAAAAGCAAAACGAGGATGATGGAATGTAGTCGAATTAACTCGGGTGATGCCGAGGGAATTAGATTAGGAAATGAGACACTTAAAGTAGTAAATGAACTTTGCTACTTGGGGAGCAAAATAACTGATGACGGTCGAAGTAGAGACGATATAAAATGTAGACTGGCAATGGGAAGGAAATCGTTTCTGAAGAAGAGAAATTTGCTAACATCGAGTATAGATTTAAGTGTCAGGAAGTCGTTTCTGAAAGTGTTTGGATGGAGTGTACCCATTTATGGAAGTGAAACATGGACAATAAATAGTTTGCACAACAAGAGAATAGAAGCTTTCGAAATGTGGTGCTACAGAAGAATGTTGAAGATTAGGTGGGTAGATCACGTAACTAATGGGGAGGTATTGAATAGGTTTGGGGAGAAGTTTGTGGAACAACTTGACTAGGAGAAGGGATCGGTTGGTAGGACATGTCCTGAGGCATCAAGGGATCACAAATTTAGCATTGGAGGGCAGCGTGGAGGGTAAAAATCGTGGAGGGAGACCAAGAGATGAATAAACTAATCAGATTCAGAAGGATGTAGGTTGCAGTAGGTACTGGGAGACGAAGAAGCTTGCACATGATAGATTAGTATGGAGAGCTGCATCAAACCAGTCTCAGTACTGAAGACCACAACTACATACCGATCGTGTGACAGATGCTCATTTCTTGGGCAGTATTGATACTATATTCAGATCGTAAGACGGCCCGCAGGCTAGAGTTGGACACCCCTGCTCTAGACCAGCCGTTCCCAACGTCGGAGTAGTTACGTACTGAACGGTGAAATGGAATTTTCTGAGAGTCGAAAACAAAACACGAAACTAAATTGTTTTTGAAATATCATTACTATTATCACTATTTCGTAAGACTGTAACGAAACGTTACCTATAATTACATTTTTCTTCAAATACTAGGATTAATATGTGACACAGTGCGGTGAAGGTTACAGATAGTGAAACGAACCTACAAATAAACATAACAAAAATTCTCCCTGTCTGCTGTGAAAGGGTACAGTAACCAATACAGAAATGTTTCAGAATAAAAACTGCTTTGATTGCGAAGTTACTTAATATCAATGACGTTTTTCACCCGTCAGGGTCATCATCAGATTGTTCATAAAACAACAAACTGAACACTTACAAAAAGAGGAAGGGGCATGATCCTATATTGTACGAATGAGCAGGTGAAAAGAGCCAAAAGTAACAGAAACTTCCATAAAAGCAGCTGCAAATGTAACCGTCCGTCATAGATGCACGCAACATGGGGTGTGTAATTCATCAGTCATAGAAACACATGAAATGCTAAGTGGGCCGAGATAAAGGAAAAGAAAACCGCCATTATATCATCAAGAAGGTACAAGAAGGTGGCGAAAACATTTCAGCGACTAATGTTAATGTGTGTGAAATCTTGGTGTTGTTGTTGTTGTTGTGGTCTTCAGTCCTGAGACTGGTTTGATGCAGCTCTCCATGCTACTCTATCCTGTGCAAGCTTCTTCATCTCCCAGTACCTACTGCAACCTACATCCTTCTGAATCTGCTTAATGTATTCATCTCTTGGTCTCCCCCTACGATTTTTACCCTCCACACTGCCCTCCAATACTAAATTGGTGATCCGTTGATGCCTCAGAACATGTCCTACCAACCGATCTCTTCTACTGGTCAAGTTGTGCCACAAGCTTGTCTTCTCCCCAATCCTATTCAATACTTCCTCATTAGTTATATGATCTACCCATCTAATCTTCAGCATTCTTCTGTAGCACCACATTTCGAAAGCTTCTATTCTTTTCTTGTCCAAACTATTTACCGTCCATGTTTCACTTCCATACATGGCTACACTCCATACAAATACTTTCAGAAATGACTTCCTGACACTTAAATCTATACTCGATGTTAACACATTTCTCTTCTTCAGAAACGATTTCCTTGCCATTGCCAGTCTACATTTTATGTCCTCTCTACTTCGACCATCATCAGTTATTTTGCTCCCCAAATAGCAAAACTCCTTTACTATTTTAAGTGTCTCATTTCCTAATCTAATACCCTCAACATCACCCGACTTAATTCGACTACATTCCATTATCCTCGTTTTGCTTTTGTTGATGTTCATCTTATACCCTCCCTTCAAGACACCACCCATTCCGTTCAACTGCTCTTCCAAGTCCTTTGCTGTCTCTGACAGAATTAGAATGTCATCGGCGAACCTCAAAGTTTTTATTTCTTCTCCATGGATTTTAATACCTACTCCGAATTTTTCTTTTGTTTCCTTTACTGCTTGCTCAATATACAGATTGAATAACACCGGGGAGAGGCTACAACCCTGTCTTACTCCCTTTCCAACCACTGCTTCCCTTTCATGTCCCTCGACTCTTATAACTGCCATCTGGTTTCTGTACAAATTGTAAATAGGCTTTCGCTCCCTGTATTTTACCCCTGCCACCTTCAGAATTTGAAAGAGAGTATTCCAATCAACATTGTCAAAAGCTTTCTCTAAGTCTGCAAATGCTAGAAACGTAGGTTTGCCTTTCCTTAATCTAGCTTCTAAGATAAGTCGTAAGGTCAGTATTGCCTCACGTGTTCCAGCATTTCTACGGAATCCAAACTGATCTTCCTCGAGGTCGGCTTCTACTAGTTTTTCCATTCGTCTGTAAAGAATTCGTGTTAGTATTTTGCAGCTGTGGCTTATTAAATTGATTGTTCGGTAATTTTCACATCTGTCAACACCTGCTTTCTTTGCGATTGGTATTATTATATTCTTCTTGAAGTCTGATGGTATTTCGGCTGTTTCATACATCTTGCTCACCAGATGGTAGAGTTTTGTCAGGACTGGCTCTCCCAAGGCCATCAGTAGTTCCAATGGAATGTTGTCTACTCCGGGGGCCTTGTTTCGACCCAGGTCTTTCAGTGCTCTGTCAAACTCTTCACGCAGTATCGTATCTCCCATTTCATCTTCATCTACATCCTCTTCCATTTCCATAATATTGTCCTCAAGTACATCGCCCTTGTATAGGCCCTCTATATACTCCTTCCACCTTTCTGCTTTCCCTTCTTTGCTTAGAACCGGGTTTCCATCTGAGCTCTTGATGTTCATACAAGTGGTTCTCTTATCTCCAAAGGTCTCTTTAATTTTCCTGTAGGCAGTATCTATCTTACCCCTAGTGAGATAAGCCTCTACATCCTTACATTTGTCCTCTAGCCATCCCTGCTTAGCCATTTAGCACTTCCTGTCGATCTCATTTTTGAGACGTTTGTATTCCTTTTTGCCTGCTTCATTTATTGCATTTTTATATTTTCTCCTTTCATCAATTAAATTCAATATTTCTTCTGTTACCCAAGGATTTCTACTAGCCCTCGTCTTTTTACCTGCTTGATTCTCTGCTGCCTTCACTATTTCATCCCTCAAAGCTACCCATTCTTCTTCTATTGTATTTCTTTCCCCCGTTCCTGTCAATTGTTCTCTTATGCTCTCCCTGAAACTCTGTACAACCTCTGGTTCTTTCAGTTTATCCAGGTCCCATCTCCTTAAATTCCCACCTTTTTGCAGTTTCTTCAGTTTTAATATACAGTTCATAACCAATAAATTGTGGTCAGAGTCCACATCTGCCCCTGAAAATGTCTTACAATTTAAAACCCGGTTCCTAAATCTCTGTCTTACAATTATATAACCTATCTGATACCTTTTAGTATCTCCAGGGTTCTTCCATGTATACAACCTTCTATCATGATTCTTAAACCAAGTGTTAGCTATGATTAAGTTGTGCTCTGTGCAAAATTCTACCAGGCGGCTTCCTCTTTCATTTCTTAGCCCCAATCCATATTCACCTACTATGTTTCCTTCCCTCCCTTTTCCTACACTCCAATTCCAGTCACCCATGACTATTAAATTTTCGTCTCCCTTCACTATCTGTGAAATCTTATGGGACTTAAAAGGTCATCAGTCCCTAAGCTTACACTCTCATCATCATGTTATCTGCTATGTTAGCAGGTCCTTTGCCTCTCCATTTTCTGCGATCCATTGCTTCCTTCTTAAGGCTGCTGTATGTTGTACCGTCCATCATGTCATCCAGTATCTGGAATCTCTTCCTTCCTCGCTTCCTTTTCCCTTCTACATAACCTTCTAAAACTGTTTTCATCAGTCCGTCATTCTTTCTTAATATATGCCCAATCCAATTTCTTTTTCTTCTCTTTACTACATCTAGTAACTGTCTTTTCTCTCCCACTCTTCTCAGTACCTCTTCATTTTTTACTTTGTCCATCCAACTTATTCTTTCCATCTTCCGCCATGTCCAGATCTCAAAAGCCTCCAGCCTTTCTCTGTCTTTTTTCCTCATAGTCCATGTTTCAGCGCCATATAGAACAACACTCAATACAAGACATTTTATGAGTTTCTTTCTGAGTTCTCTGTCCAGACCGCTGCAGAAGATTCTCCTTTTCTTATAAAACCCTTCTTTTGCGACTGCTATCCTTGTATTGAATAGGATTGGGGAGAAGAGAAATTTGTGGCACAATTTGACCAGAAGAAGGGATCGGTTGGTAGGACATGTTCTGAGGCATCAAGGTATCACCAATTTAGTATTGGAGGGCAGCGTGGAGGGTAAAAATCGTAGAGGGAGACCAAGACATGAATACACTAAGCAGATTCAGAAGGATGTAGGTTGCAGTAGGTACTGGAAGATGAAAAAGCTTGCACAGGATAGAGTAGCATGGAGAGCTGCATCAAACCAGTCTCAGGACTGAAGACCAGAACAACAACAACATCCTTGTTTTAATTTCTGTGGTGCACTTCCAGTCGGTGTCTATCCTGCTTCCAAGATACTTAAAATTTTGCTCCTGTTCTAGTGTTTCTCCACTCAGCATAATTTTTATTTCCTTATTTCCTCCTAGTGCCAATACTTTTGTTTTATTTGTGTTAATTTTCATTCCATATTTTTTTCCGTTAGTTGCAATGGTGTCCACCAAATCCTGCAATTCTTTTTCCCCTGTGGATAGAAGGCTCATGTCATCAGCAAATCTCAAACATCCTACTCTTCTTCCTCCAATTTCTACTACTTTGTCATCTAATGAGCATTGGTCAATCATATTTTCCAAGTAGAGGTTGAAAAGAGTAGGTGATAAACAGCATCCTTGTCTTACTCCTTTTCCTAGTCTGATCCAGTTTGTACTTTCTCCTCTCACTTTAACTGAAACCTTTTGATTAAGATATAATGAATTTATAAGTCTTCTGGTTTTCCAGTCCACTCTCTTTTCCCTCCTTATAGTCGCCAGCTTGTCCCAAACCACACTGTCAAATGCCTTTTCTAGATCGATGAAGCATATATATAGGTCTCTTCCTTTTTCGATAAACCTTTCTCCCAAGATTCGTAGCAGCCCTATTGCATCTCTGGTGACCGTATTCCGTCTAAAGCCAAACTGCTCCTCGCCAAGATTCTCCTCCATTACTTTTTCAAGTCTTTTATTAATTATTCTTAACATCACTTTGGCTGCATTTGAAATGAGGCTGATTGTCCTGTGCTCGCTGCATTTCTTGGTTCCTTGTTTTTTCGGTAATGGAATCATTGCTGTTGTCAGAAAGTCCTCAGGCCATTGACCACTGTCATATATTTTATTACATAACCTCAATATTTCTCTTATTCCATCGTGGTTCAAGCATTTTAGTATTTCTCCCGGTATTGTATCTGTACCTACCGCTTTGCCATTTTTCATTGCAGCTATGGCAGACTTTACTTCTTCCATTATGATGGTCGGCCCTTTCTCGTCATCACTTACACACTACTTAACCCAAATTATCCTAAGGGCAAAAACACACACACACACACACACACACACACACACCCATGCCCGAGGGAGGACTCGAACCTCCGCCGGGATCAGCCGCACAGTCCATGACTGCAGCGTCTTAGACCGCTAGGCTAATCCCACGCGGCATTTCAGCGACTATCGCATGTTACCTTATTATTCACTTCGCAACAATAAGCGAACTGACAGAGAAAAGTACAGCAGTAATTATGTAATAGCTGCTGAACGCTCTAGGGCCTAACGTGCATCATTATTATTATTACTATTATTATTGAAACCTTGTACCGGACCGAGACTCGAAATGGAGACGATTGCGTTTCGGGGACAAGTGTTCTACCAACCGAGCAACGACCCTTCCTCACAGCTTAACTTCCACCAGTACATCAATTCCTACCTTCCCAACATCACAGAAGTTCTCCTGCGAAACTTCCAAGACTAGCACTTCTGAAAGTAAGGATACTGCGGATACGTGGCTTAGCCACAGCCTGGTATATGTTCCCATAGCGAAATTTTCACTCTGGACCGCTTTATTATTATCGGTGGGAATTTTTAGAAACTAAGCATTCACAGCCTAAAGGTTTCCAATTTCTGCCATTTCAGAACTAAGAAATCCAACAATCAAGTGATTCACAAATATTAACTATTGTGTACACATTTTAATTAGGTTGATTTTAAATGTTAGTTCAGGCTGTGGGTGGAGCAAATGCCGGTAGGGAGACGAGTGCTGGAGAGGGAACATGTTCTGTGTCAAGTGTCTGCCCTCATTGCGAACAGCCGGCTTTCTTTCCTGACAAGCAGCTGCACGTAGCACTCGCAATGCACTGGGCGCTACTTCATGATTCTGTTTTAAAAAAAAAATATTGTTAGAAATAAACACTACCAGTTGTCTCCCTAACTTATTAGTTCGTAGTTTAATAAAACACCCACAGAAACTAAATGTAAGCCGGCCGGAGTGGCCGTGCGGTTCTAGGCGCTACAGTGTGGAACCGCGTGACCGCTACGGTCGCAGGTTCGAATCCTGTCTCGGGCATGGACGTGTGTGATGTCCTTAGGTTGGTTAGGTTTAAGTAGTTCTAAGTTCTAGGGGACTGATGACCACAGCAGTTAAGTCCCATAGTGCTCAGAGCCATTTGAACCAAACTAAATGTAATTTATCTTCCGTCGTTTAATTAAAATTTCTATTTCTCAATAAATACGTAAAATTTAAATAAATGTAAAGGAAACTGCTGCTACTAGCGAAATTCGTACCAGCAACTTAACGATTAACAGACCTGTATGCCCTCACCTAGCAACTGTTATGTTAACATGTTACAAATTTTCTGTGTGTGTTCGTAATTCATACAAATCTACAATTTTACTCTGATCTTGATGAACTTTTGCACTTTACCTTGAAGAAGAAGAGGATGATCACTGTCTACACATCACTTCGTAACCTGACTTGAAAAATATACCTACGTAATATATAAATCTGTAAGAGTTCTTGGACGATTTACTTCAGATTTCTACACGATACCATAATGAACATTCAGGTGGACATAGGACATACATTTTTAATATAAAGAGTATATAAATATATGCATAAAATATATAAAGGAGAAACGTTGTTGCCAAACATCTCGAAAAGTACTGGGGCAATTTACTTTAAGGGTCTTGGTAGATTTATTTCAAATTTCCCCATCCCGATGAAACGATGAAGAAAATTAATGAAGCATTAAATGCTTAGCAAATGAAATACGAGGATTGGAACTTCAATAGTGGTAACTATTCATTTACAGCTCGTGCAAAATAGTTACGTGTTCCAAAGTTTTACTGGCCTTCAAAAATGGTTCAAATGGCTCTGAGCACTATGCGACTTGACATCTATGGTCATCAGTCCCCTAGAACTTGGAACTACTTAAAACTAACTAACCTAAGGGCATCACACAACACCTACTGGCCTTCATCATAGTCACCAGCATTGTGTATAATCCGTCGCCTGCGATGTGGAAGTCGTAGGATACTCTTAGCAGTGCCAGCTGCGTTGACATTTCGGGCGGCGGGGTCTATTGTCCGACGAAATTGTAGCAGTTCTGAAGCGAATGCCGTGAAGTGTTTCCTTCAGTATGCTGTTCATTTTTGAAACGCAACCTACGACCAGCGCAAAGACAGAAGTGATGACACTTTCTGCACGACCTGACAATCATTTTGCAGAACAATACTCAAGCACGTACAGTGCAAGCTGTTACTGAATTGCTTGACTGATGGGGTTGCGAAGTGCTATACCACCTACTGCACTCCCCTGACTTAAGCCCTTGTGAGTTCAACTCGATTTCCAAACTGAAGGAAACACTTCAAGGCATTCGCTTCAGAACTGCTACAATTTCGTCGGACAATAGACCCCGCCGCCCGAAATGTCAACGCAGCTGGCACTGCTAAGAGTATCCTACGACTTCCACATCGCAGGCGACGGATTATACACAATGCTGGTGACTACTTTGAAGGTAAGTAAAACTTTGAAACACGTATCTATTTTGTACGAACTGTAAATAAGTAGTTGCCACTATTAAAGTTCCAACCCTCGTACATAGCGGTAAAGTGGCTGAAATTCGTATCGCGAGAGCATATTATAGCGGCAATATCCGTCTTGGTGACAGCACCGTCAGCCGTCACTTGATCGTGGGGAGAGGCGAAAACTCGAGAATTTGACAGATACGGGACTGCAAACTCTTATTTACTGATTAGTTGCCGATGTCACGTTGTTGTTGTTGTTATTGTTGTTGTTGTTGTGGTCTTCATTCCAGGGACTGGTTTGATGCAGCTCTTCATGCTACTCTATCCTGTGCAAGCCTCTTCAACTCAGAGTAACTACTGCAACCTAAATCCTTCTCAATCTGCTTAGCGTATTCATCTCTTGGTCTCCCTATGCGATTTTTACCCTCCAGCCTTCCTTCCAGTGCTGAACTGGTGACCCCTTAATGACTCAGAACGTGTCCTACCAAACGGTCCCTTCTTCTAGTCAAGTTGTGCCACAAATTCCTCTTCTCCCCAATCCTATTCAATACCTCCTCATTAGTTACGTGATCTACCCACCTTATCTTCAGCATTCTTCTGTAGCACCACATTTCGAAAGCTTCTATTCTCTTCTGTGGTCCAAGTCCACATCTGCCCCTGAAAACGTCTTATAATTTATAACCTGGTTCGTAAATCTCTGTATTACCATTATACAATCTATCTAAAACGTTCCACTGTCTCCAGGCCTCTTCCATGTATACAACCTTCTTTTATGATTCTTGAACCAAGTGTTAGCTATGATTAAGTTATGCTCTGTGCAAAATTCTAGCAGGCGGCTTCCTCTCATTCCTTACTCGCATTCCATATTCACCCAGTAAGTTTCCTTCTATACCTTTCCCTACTATCGAATTCCTTTCACCCATGACTATTAAATTTTCGTCTCCCTACAGTATCTGAATAATTTCTTTTATATCATCATACATTTCATCAATCTCTTCATCATCTGTGGAGCTAGTGGGCATATAAACTTGTACTACTGTGGTAGGCGTGGGCTTCGTGCCAATCTTGGCCACAATAATGCGTTCACTATGCTGTTTGTAGTAGCTTACCAGCATTCCTATATTTTTTATTCATTATTAAACTTACTCCTGCATTACCTCTTTTTGATTTTGTATTTATAACCCTGCATTCACCTGACCAGATGTTTTGTTCCTCCTGCCACCGAACTTCACTAATTCCCACTATATCTAACTTTAACCTATCCATTTCTCTTTTTAAATTTTCTAACCTACCTGCCCGATTAAGGGATCTGACATTCCACGCTCCAACCCGTAGAATGCCAGTTTTTTTCCTCCGTCCGGAGATCCGAATGGGGGACTATTTTACCTCCGAACTATTTTATCTAAGAGGACGCCATCATCATTTTTACTATAGAGTGTAAGGGGGCTTAATTAAACAGAAATGACTAATATTAATGAATAAATTCAATAATTTTACTAGCTGTGTGACCGGTTACGAAGGTCTCGTAACCGGTTGGCCCTGACTATCATTAGCACGCAATCTGACTGCATAAAATAAAAATAAATAATAACAAGGAATTTCCATTAACACAATTGATTAATTAAGTCCCCTGCAACTATAAAAGCTACGAAACAACAAAGCACAAGTGTAACTGTTCTGTGTGTGGTAGTTTGACTCAACGTACATGTATCTGGCTCGGTTCTTTCTCAATACGACAAAATATTTTAAACAACGTTTACAATGAACTAATAGAAAAACCAGAAATACTATAATTGCACATAGAAACCAGAATTACCAGTCTAATAAATGAACACGAGCCTGATGCTTTGTTGACTGTACCTGTGAGCAAGAGGGATTGTTATTAAAGAAAACTGTAGTATCTTTTACCTCATTATATATTGACGAAAATATTCCATTACTCCAGCATCATAAATCAAAAGCCCATCTCCTTTCTCAAATATATTCTTGCAATTGCATCTTCTTCCATCTATACATTACAGCAACCGAACAGTACAACATTTCAGTCAAAACACACTTCGTCTACTCTCTCGCCCAATAGAACAACGACTGCTCTCGACATCCTCTGAACTACCACTGCCCCAGTGGAGGTGGCGGAATAATAATCTTTGGCGCAACCTCTGGCGCTGTGACTCAGTGTAGCCACCTTTCAAGAGTAAAGCTGCATGCCCTCGGGAAAAATCACGGCTGTAGTTTCCCCTTGCTTTCAGCCGTATGCAGTACCAGCACAGCAAGGCCGCTTTGGTTAGTGTTACAAGGCCAGATCAGTCAATCATCCAGACTATTGCCCCTGCAAATACTGAAAAGGCTGCTGCCCCTCTTCAGGAACCACACGTTTGTCTGGCCTCTCAACAGATACCCCTCCGTTGTGGTTGCACCTACGGTACGGCCATCTGTATCGCTGAGGCACGCAAGCCTCCCCACCAACGGCAAGGTCCATGGTTCATGGAGGGTCGTTGTTATGTATGCAACGAAAAAATGACCGCGAATAACCTGTTGCCGAACACAATAAGAGGCCTCTGTGATCACCAGGATGAAGACGTATTGATTTCTCGAATTCCGTTGACACCCAGTAATTCAAATATGCCTTTAAAGCGATTGCAGTTTTCCATGCGCCTTGCATTTGCGATGAGTATCAACAAGCCACAGGGCGAACCACTTAGTATGGCAGATATAAACATGCCGGACACTGCAGCTAGTGTTCAATGCTGAACACCGCTCGGAAATCTATTCATAA
Source organism: Schistocerca americana (assembly GCF_021461395.2). NCBI lineage: Eukaryota > Metazoa > Arthropoda > Insecta > Orthoptera > Acrididae > Schistocerca > Schistocerca americana. Next base: position 196,235,868 of record NC_060128.1, read on the forward strand.
AAAATCAATATTTTAAATTTTCTCGAGGATTGTGTCGTACTATCTATGGAAACAGATGTCCTGGCTGTGACCTCAACATTCAATAAGGGTAAAATAAATCGAAGAGGACCAGTTGCTAAGGAATGACTTGTTATTTTTCGCTTAATTTTATTTGAAACAGCTTCTCGCTTTGATATGTGGCGGAATTCGTTGCGTTCGACTGTCCATAAAGAAGGTTCCCCATTTATAAAAGTTCAAGGAATTCCTGTGTGGCGTTGTTCGTTTTACGGTCCAACACCGAGGACACTGTCGGAAACACCTGGCAGCACACACTGCACCAAGTACAACGTAAGCTGCGACGGAGGCCACGTTTGAACTCGTCAGGAGGTGAACTGCGCGAAGGCGACTTTTTAACAGGCAGATAAGAACAGGACGCCGATTCTCCAGCGGTCTCGTGTACAGGCGAGCTGGCGCGCGCAGATATGTTGACACACGCGCTCCGGTGTACACGTGTACAACCATTCGTATCGCTGACACCTGCACCGGAACACGTGTGGGCGTGAAGGCAGTCGAACCAGTCGTAACCACATTCAGTGCTGGCTGCTTCCGCTCTGCACACATTCGTCCACATTTCTGCAGCGTGTAACAGAACTCGGGAGCTGTTGCACAACAAGAGTCCTAAAGACGTGTGCAGCACACCCTGCCATTTACACCTAGCCGAGTGTACAAACGCTTTTGAAACATGTGCTCCGTGAAGACTACTTACTGATTTATTGTTAAAGACCCCTTCCCCGAAATTTTAAAACAAGTCGTAGACATTACTGTTTTCATTTTCATGTTTTTTGTACGTTTTCGTTTTTGTTTTTATCTGCAACATTTGACACAGATAATACTCTTTTTAAGGAATAAGAATCATTTGAGATTGAAATAAAATTTTGTTGTTTCAAGAACAATGTAAAAAAGAGATTGGTTAGTGCCGTCGTCGATTGTGACTGCCTGTGGATACCTCGGAATGGTTTGTTCGAGCTGTTACTTACTATCACAACAAAATCATTTATATTTAGTAGTAGAAAATGATATTGCTAATCCTATGCATTACCATTAGGTATTCGCCTACGTACAAGACTGGTTGCTTTCTTGGCTAGATTGCCAGCACCTTACACAATATTCACTCAGGTATTCACTGTCCTTAACTGTTATTTGACTGACTCGTACAATTTATCAATATAAACAACAAGTTTACTGTTACCAGTCACTGTTTACTTGTCTCCAAGACGCGTTTCAAAGGTTTAAACCACCATCATCAGGCGGATTTACATTTGTTAGTATGACGTGTGTGCGCGTCGTGTTACGATTTTTTGGAGGAATTTGAAGCACTGTCTCTGACCACAGGTTCCTTTCACTGCCGTAACATATCACATGTATATTGTCATATATATGACATATGTTACGGCAATCAAAGGAACCTTTGACCACTGGAGACAGCGCCTCAAGTTCCTCCAAAAATCGCAACACACACGTCACACTAACAAATGTTAATCCACCCCATGGTGGAGGTTTAAACCTTTGAAACGCGTCGTGGAGACAAATAAACAGTGACTGGTAACAGTAAACTTGTTGTTTCATTCTGTGTCAGTAACAGTCACGGTAAAGCCTAAGCTAAGATTTTCGCATTTAAAGTTGTCAATACATTTTGGCATGTTACGTCCGATGGGGACAGCTGAAAATGTGTGCGCCGACCAGTACTCGAAACCGGTATCTCATGCTTACATGGCAGACGCTCTATCCATCTGACCCACCGAGGACACAGATGAATAGCGCGACTGCAGGCACTTATCCCTTGCACGTTTCCCGTGGGACCCATATTCCCACCTGTCCATAATCTACATACGTAATGTACCTAATAGATATTGGCCCATCCACTCATTACTCGCGCGCACTAAGATGATTATTCCCGTAAGAGTTTGGGCAACCTGTGCGCATTCGCACAGACGAAGGTCAATGGCTGGGTAGCCTTTAACTATCTATCTATATATATATATATATATATATATATATATATATATATATATATATATAGATAGATAGATAGATAGTAACTGTTCTCGAAAGAACAGATACCATTGACGACCGTGCAGCTTCTCTAGAAGAAGCAGCTCTAGAGAAGCTCCACGGTCATCAATGGTATCTGTTCTTTCAAGAACAGTTACTTAGAACGTTTCACTGTTGTCATCATCGGCATTGAAGTGCTTACCTCGACATTTGAGGTGAGAGAACGTGTGAAAGGCGTTTGGGGACATGTGTGAACGTGGAGGATGCGGGAACACTTGTCAGCTGAATCTTCCGAACCCGACCTGGGTCAGTCGAGCGGCAGCGTCGTATCTCCTGTCTCATCTTCATCTACATGCTCTTCCATTTGGATCATATTGTCTGCACATGTTGTAGTAGTTAGTGTTCAACACACCCCGCCAGTCGGCGTGCTGTACAGGTGGGCCGACACCAGCCGTTGACAGAGACGCGAGCGCGCAGTCAGCCACGTCCGCCAGGGCCGCGCGTTTCGCGCTCCGTCAAGCGGAAAGCGCCGAGCCGGCCACAGTAATTGGCCGCTGGAGTTTGTCCGTAACACCTCGCCGAGGAAATACCTGCAGCCCCCGAATGTGCCGGAGGTTCTACTTAACATCAGTTACTACTCAATCAACCGTGGGGCGAAAGACTGTTTATATTACCTCGCGTGGCCGAGCTTCGGCCCGGCGAAACCGCAGTGCGACCCCTGTCACTGAGACCAGTGGGGTAGCGACAGCAGTTCATGCCGTGCGCTGAGAGACGACAGAATAAGTAAGGTGGAAACCTCGTCCTGGTACAGTGAGTACCCTCCGCTACACACCACACAGTACCTTGCTGAAAACAAAAGTCTCTTCTCCAGTTTGTTAAGCCACTACTAGTCGGTGCAATATATGCGACACACAATGCGGCGTTTCTCGTGTGAGAAGCGAGGTCGGAAAGAAACATTATGGTTTAACAGCACTCTACATACGTCGCCCGTTCAAAACTTTCCGAAACTCACCTTATTCGTGGTGTACAAGCGACGTCGGTGCATTAACTGCAATGACAGCTTGAACTGACAACTGTAAAAAACAGCCAGTAGTTGTGATAAGTAGCGGACTTGTGACCGTATTCTGCCAGCACTGTTGTGTCACAAATCGCAGCAGACCAACATCTCTAAATCAAGCGCTCCAGCGTGTCTCCACAACGTTTCGAAGAAGGTACAAGTGTGTGTAAAGTTTGTCTCGCACACCTTGACTCCTGAACAAGAACAGTGACACGCACTGACCTGCTGCGACTTTGTTGAAATGGAAAACTTCGGACAATTCCTGTCTAGAGAAATGAATTTTGCGAAAAGTGGCAGTTCATAATATACCTGATTTTAAATGCTACTGTCTTCTATATCATTGAGTAGGTGCCTTTATTCGGTTTGGCTACAGACGATGCTAAACTAGAAACCATTGATACAGTGTTAATAGCTACTGAGGACTGCCAGAGTAACAAACATTAAAGATTATACTGTATAGCGTTCGCACACGCAGTCTCCCGCACTTCTCGTCCTTTCGTCCAAATTCCGCAGGAGTTCCTTTATCCTGTTTTGGCTGCGGGATATTCGCTAAGTTACGGTTTTTTTCTGACAGCAAAGGCCGGCGAGAGGGGAACTCTAGACAGTACAGATGCTACATCTCCAAGGACGGCCGCAGAACCACAGAACCGCTAACCTTTAATTGCACGCAGACACGAGGATTGTTCCCGGAATTTGGAAGCGCTAGCCGGCACAGTTGAACTGCGACATTTCCCTCGGCTCACGTGAGAATCATCTCGGATTTAATGCCGCCGTGACCCATTTCCTAACACCCTGTACGAACTGAACACCAAGAACGAAGTGCTCGCAGTAAAAAAAAAAAAGTGCAAGGCTGGGATGCAGTCTCTCGCATCCACTGGTAAAACTGCAAGTCGTAGAAGCAAGAACGGATATAGAGGAAAGCATCAGGATGGATTGAGATTAAAATTTAGAATGAAAGTATATGCATAGTAAGATTCGCTATCGTCAGGAAAAGTGAAGAAGAATTGCAGGAGACGTTGCGTGGAATGAACAGGCCAACGCTATGGACCGAGAGTGAAGAGAAAAAAGATGAAAGTAATACGGAGCATCAGTAATGAGATTACCAGTGTAGTTAATAGGAAAACTGATGATCATAAAGTAGATGAAGCGTAGAAATTCTGCTAGCTTAGTACGGCGAAGGAAAATAATATACAGACAGCTACACGCACGTGTGGGGAAGAAGGTTCCCCAGAACGCAGTGTCTTCTTCTGCGGCCAATACACTGCCCTTCAGACTACACAGAAACAAAAGACCATTTATTCACAGCAATAAGAAACGAAGAACAATGGGCACAACTAAATGCACTGACAAACAGTATTTCAAAAACAACACATGAGGAGTATCTGTAGACACAACATAACAGACATGCCTATGTGCAACGGAACAACAATCTCCAGAGGATGTACAGCGACATCCACAGTGACAGTAAAAACAGGGAGACTGAAGAGGAGAAGGAGGAGGAGGAGGAAGACAAGATGTAACATTAAATAACATAGCTATGATTATGAATCGGACGTAACAACACCAGTCGGCAGGTGAGGGTTTCAAATAATTATCAATGAAAAGTTGGTTACGAACACAGGGTCCGACCTACAGAGCATCGAGAGACCGAAGTCTGAACAAAGCCCGAGGAATACATTACATTCCGTCAGAACTAACGGTACTATTGAGGGAGCCGGCCACGAAAACAACTCTTCTTCCATCTGCTGTGCAAGATGTATGAAACACGGGCAGTACTCTCAGACTCATAGAAGAATGTAATAATTCCAAAGACAGCAGGTGCTGGCAGGTGTTAATATTACCGAACTATCAGTTTAATAAGTCATTGCTCTGGGTACGCTTTAGGCTATACCGGCTGTCTAAGACAGCAGTGAGGAGAGCATCACGGTAGAGTCTAACCAGTTGCAATGGGATCCTCATCTTAATGGTGCTTAGTCTTGCCAATAACAGCAGTTGGAGCTAGACGCATGGGACATTCCATTCCGGAGACCTTTTAGGCCTTAGGGTATTCAATATTGCGAGATCCACAGTGTCAACAGTGTGGCGAGAATGGCACAGCTCAGGCGTTAGCTCTCACCACGGACAACGCAGTGGCCGACGGCCTTCACCTAACGATCGAAACCAGCGGCGTCTGCGTAGGGTTGTCAGTGCTAACAGACAAGCAACGCTGCCTGAAATGACCGCAGAAATCAATGTGTTAGAACAGTGGGGCGAAATTTGTCCTTAATGGACTATGGCAGCAGACGACTGACGAGAGTTCCTTTGCTAACAAGCGTAACATCGCCCGCAGTGCCTCTTCTCGGCTTGTTACCATATCGGTAGAACCCCACACGACTCAAACCGCGGCGTGGTCAGATGACTCCCTATTTCAGTTATTAAGAGCTGATGGTAGATTTCGAGTGTGGTGCAGACCTCACGAAGCCATGCGCCCAAGTTGTCAACAAGGCACTGAGCAAGTTAGTCGCGGCTCCATGATGCTGTATCTTGTGTTTACATGGAATGGACTGGGTCCTCTGGTCCAACTGAACCGATAATTGACTGGAAATCGTTACGTTCGTCTACTTGGAGAGTATTTGCAGCCATTCATGGAACTCTAATACCCGAACAACGATGGAATTTTTATAGTTTACAATGCGCCATCTCACCAGCCGAAGTTGTTCGCAGCCGGTTTGAAGAACACTGTGGACATTTCGAGCTAAGGTCTTGGTCATTCAGATCGCTTAACAAGAATACCATTGAACATTCATGGGACATACTCGAGAGGTCAATTCATGCACTTTTGCGATTACGGTCGGCTATACAGGCAGCACGGCACGTTATTTCTGCGCGGACTTCCAAAGACAGTCGAGTCCATGTCACGTCGAGCTACTGCACAGAGGAGGACCGAAACTTCTGGCACCTCAGTGCAGATTCCTGGAGCGGCAGATTCTGCATTTGAGCAAGACTTACTTGCTGTGGTTTCTAGTGTATTACGTGAGCATTCCTCTTACATCTGAGCGAGCACATCAAACCATAGTCTTTCCAGCTTGGCTCTTGTGCTGGTGTAAGCTGTCGCCAGCATAACGGTCGCCAAAAATGTAGCAAGAAGATCGATAGTAGGCCCTGGAGTAAGGGCCCCTATCAGGAGAGAGGCCACAGACAGACTCGGAAGCGACACGCCGCAACGCCCTCGCGACCGCAAACTACACAACTGGCCATTAAAATTCCTAGACCAAGAAGAAATGCAGATCATAAACGAGTATTCATTGGACAAACATATAATACTAGAACTGACATGTGATTAAATTTTCACGCAATTTGGGTGCATAGATCCTGAGAAACCAGTACCCAGAACGACCACCTCTGGCCGTAATAACGGCCTCGATACGCCTGGTTATTGAGTCAAACAGAGCTTGGATGGCGTGTACAGGTACACCTGTCCATGTAGCTTCAACACAATACCACATGCATCAAGAGTAGTGACTGGCGTATTGAAACGAGCCAGTTGCTCAAACGCCATTGGCCAGACGTTTTCAATTGGTGAGAGATCTGGAGAATGTGCTGGCCAGGGCAGCAGTCGAACATTTTATGTATCCAGAAAGGCCCGTACAGGACCTGCGACATGCGGTCGTGCATTATCCTGCGGAAATGTTGGGTTTCGCAGGGATCGAATGAAGGGTAGATCCACGGGTCGTAACACATCTGAAATGTAACGTCCACTGTTCAAAGTGCCGTCAATGCGAACGAGAGGTGACCAAGACGTGTAACCAATGGCACCCCATACCGTCACGCCCGGTGATACGCCAGTACGGCGGTGACGAATACACGCTTCCAATGTGCATTCACCGCGATCTCGCCAAACACGGATGCGACCATCACGATGCTGTAAACGGAACCTGTATTCATCCGTAAAAATGACGTTTTGCCATTCGTGCACCCAGGTTCGTCATCGAGTACACCATCGCAGGCGCTCCTGTTTGTGATGCAGCGTCAAGGGTGACCGCAGCCATGGTCTCCAAGCTGATAGTCCGTGCTGCTGCAAACGTCGTCGAACTGTTCGTGCAGATTGTTGTTGTCTTGCAAACGTCCACATCTGTTGACTCAGGAATCGAGACGTGTCTGCACGATCCGTTACAGCCGTGCGGATAAGATGCCTGTCATCTCGACTGCTAGTGATACGAGGCCGTTGGGATCCAGCACGGCGTTGCGTATTACCCTCCTGAACCCACCGATTCCATATTCTGCCAGCAGTCATTGGATCTCGACCAACGCGAGCAGCAATGTCGCGATACGATAAACCCGAATCGCGGTAGGTTACAATCCGACCTTTATCAAAGTCGGAAACGTGATGGTACGCATTTCTCCTCCTTACACGAGGCACCACAACAACGTTTCACCGGGCAACGCCGGTCAACTGCTGTTTGTGTATGAGAAATTGGTTTGAAAGTTTCCTCATGTCAGCACGTTGTAGGTGTCGCCACCGGCGCCAACCTTGGGTGAATGCTCTGAAAAGCTAATCATTAGCATATCACAGCATCTTCTTCCTGTCGGTTAAATTTCGCGCCTGTAGTACGTCATCTTCGTGGTGTAGCAATTTTAATGGCCAGTAGTGTATTTAGATAGCCGCCACGGACCGGAGAGTCCGTCAATCAGTCTCAGTTACTGCCTCGTTACCTCAGCATCTCAGTCCGACGCACCAACTCACACTCCACTGTGGCATCTGTCAGTCAGGCATAGCGGGACTTGTACTTCACCAGCAGTAAAGCTAGCGTGGACTACTACGGAAGAGCGTGTACCACGACACATAAAAACTGTTAAAGTTAAGTAGTAGCTTCCTGTAACGAAAGAACCCTGTTAATACATGTCTGCAACTGTGTTGTACGAATACTGGCCACCAAACAACCCCATATCCGAAACTTATTGGCAGATTAAAACTGTGTGCCGGACCGAGACTCGAACCCGGGACCTTTGCCTTTCGTGGGCAAGTGCTCTACCAACTGAGCTACCCAAGCACGACTCACGCCCCGTCCTCACAGCTTTACTTCTGCCAGTACCTCTTCTCCTACCTTCGAAATTTTACTGAAGCTCTCCCGCGAACCTTGCAGAACTAGCAAGTTCACATCAGCGCACACTCCGCTGACGAGTGAAATTCTCATTCTGGAAAAGTCCCTCAGGCTGTGGCTAAGCCATGTCTCCGCAATATCCTTTCTTTCAGGAGTGCTAGTTCTGCAAGGTTCGCAGGAGAGATTGGAAGGTAAGAGACGAAGTACTGGCAGAAGTAAAGCTGTGAGAACGGGGCGTGAGTCGTGCTTGGGTAGCTCAGTTGGTAGAGCACTTGCCCGCGAAAGGCAAAGGTCCCCAGTTCGAGTCTCGCTCCGGCACACAGTTTTAATCTGCCAGGAAGTTTCATATCAGTGCACACTCCGCTGTAGAGTGAAAATTTCATTCTATAAACATCCTATCCCTCGATTCCTATGGTACAAGACTCAACAGCTATTTAATGCTCTGCCACGATGACCAGTGTGTCAGTCGCACTGGCTAATACTCCTGCTCCTATGGCGTTTTCATTTGCAGGTGTCAGCAATGGTTCAGGTCAAGGTTCCAAAAAAATTGCTCCAGGTATTTATCCGTGTGGACAGGCATCAGTAATCCGCGCCACTACTTTGCTGGATCGGCGCGGCGCAACACGTGTCCCGGGCAGTCGCGACACGCAGACAGTGTCAGAGGCCGCCCGCTGTGCCCGCTCTGCTTGGCGTGTGTCACGCGGCCCGGCCCGGCCGGGGAGAAAGGCCGTGAACGGGACGGCGGCGGGCGGACGCCGGCACCGGCAATTAAAACCGCTTTGCGCTGCGCTAGGCCGGGCGGATTGCATCGGCAGGTAACGAACCGCCCGTCTCTCTTGTCTATCCGCTCGCGCAACGCACAGCGAGCAGGGGCAGTGAGCGGCAGGCGCGGATACTCCAGAAACGTAAGAAAGGCGGCCAGCGTCCACGGCGAAAGCTCAAACACTGTGCGGACAGCCAGGCTGAGCGGTCAGGCCGCCTTTCACGGCGCGACTCACTGTCCCCCCGGTAACGAGGAGTGTGTACGAGGCGCCGGACCCTACGCACACGCCTTTTACAACACGCACCCCGGGGCACCACAATCGAAAACTCCGCTCTGCTGCGGCACGTGCGGCGATACTAATGTGCCCCCACTCGGCCGCAAGTTGAAAGCTACGAGTACTTAGCTACGACTAAGGTCTCCCTAACTTATTCTTCCGCAAATTACTTTCTCTGGGCTCACACGTGTAAGGCAGGACTGCAACATACGAGGACTGCCCAGCAAGTACGAGCGTCATTTCTAAAGTTCCGCAAACTAAGCACAGGAGTGAAAGACCTAAGTCGAAACAAGGCCCCGCGAGTAGACAACATTCCATTAGAATACTGACGGCCATGGGTGAGCCAGTCCTGACAAGACTCTACCATCTGGTGGGCAAGATGTATGAGACAGGTGAAATACCCTCAGACTTCAAGAAGAATATAATAATTCCAATCCCAAAGAAAGCAGGTGTTGACAAATGTGAAAATTACCGAACTGTCAGTTTAATAAGTCACAGCTGCAAAATACTAACGCGAATTCTTTACAGACGAATGGAAAACTGGTAGAAGCGGACCTCGCGAAAGATCAGTTTGGATTCCGTAGAAATGTTTGAACACGTGAGGCAATACTGACCCTACGACTTATCTTAGAAGCTAGATTGAGGAAAGGCAAACCTACGTTTCTAGCATTTGTAGACTTAGAGAAAGCTTTTGAAAATGTTGACTGGAATACTTTCTTTCAAATTCTAAAGGTGGCAGGCGTAAAATACAAGGAACGAAAGGCTATTTACAATTTGTACAGAAACCAGGTGGCAGTCATAAGAGTCGAGGGACATGAACGGGAAGCAGTGGTTGGGAAAGGAGTGAGACAGGGTTGTAGCCTCTCCCCAATGTTATTCAATCTGTATAGTTAGCAAGCAGTAAAGGAACCAAAAGAAAAATTCGGAGTAGGTATTAAAATCCATGGAGAAGAAATAAAAACTTTGAGGTTCGCCGATGACACTGTAATTCTGTCAGAGACAGCAAAGGACTTGGAAGAGCAGTTGAACAGAATGGATAGTGTCTTGACGGGAGGATATAAGATGAACATCAACAAAAGCAAAACGAGGATAATGGAGTATAGTCAAATTAAGTCGTGTGATGTTGAGGGTATTAGATTAGGAAATGAGGCACTTAAAGCAGTGAAGGAGTTTTGCTATTTGGGGAGCAAAATAACTGATTATGGTCGAAGTAGGGAGGATATAAAATGTAGACTGGCAATGGGAAGGAAAGCGTTTCTGAAGAAGAGAAATTTGTTGACATCGAGTACAGATTTAAGTGTCAGGAAGTCGTTTCTGAAAGTATTTGTATGGAGTGTAGCCATGTATGGAAGTGAAACATGGACGATAAACGGTGTAGACAGGAAGAGAATAGAAGCTTTCGAAATGTGGTGCTCCGGCAGAATGCTGAAGATTAGATGAGTAAATCACGTAGCTAATGAGGAGGTACTGAATAGAACAGGGGAGAAGAGGAGTTTGTGGCACAAAATGACAAGAACAAGGGACCGGTTGTTAGGGAATGTTCTGAGGCGTCAAGGGATCACAAATTTAGCATTGGAGGGCAGCGTGGAGTGTAAAAATCGTATAGGGAGACCAAGATATGAATACATTAAGCAGATTCAGAAGGATGTAGGTTGCAGTAGGTACTGGGAGATGAAGAAGCTTGCACAGGATGAGTAGCATGGAGAGCTGCATCAAACCAGTCTCAGGACTGAAGACAACAACAACAACAACAATGTTGCTCACGCAGCATATCTTCGCTTTATCGGGCAACAACAAAGTTATTGACTATGAATGGTATCATCAGAATGGAAATAATGAAGTCACTGTAAAAAAAGTCATTAATTTTGGCACTTTATCTTGAATGGATTCCCACGTAGATCTCGTCGAAGTTCTTTTGGCTCATCTTGTTGACTCTAGCGGGATTCCACTTTCACCGGTAGAAGGTCCAGATTTGTATTTTAGCAATATTTGAAGTCGTAACAAATGCGTTTTTTAGGAAATTCTTAATGATCAAACAATCCCAGATCAGAACAATGGTATGGTAGAAATAATTTTTGACTTGGTGTTCACGATCCACATTTTCATTAAACTTCTCGTAAATTCACATATACTACTTCTTAATTGTCACATCATCAAGAATACAGTTTTGTATCAATCTTCATATATTTTATTTCCTCTTTAACCAAACACAAGACTTGACTGTTCTTTTACAAAGCGAAAGAACAACTTAACTTCTGCAAAGTGAAACAAAAACTGCTCTGTGCGCATTCGCGCCAAAAACGGTTACAAGTAAGTCAAAGATTATGACTGTCTCAGAGAAATGAATACACAAAAGAACCATATCACTGTAATATATCGATACATCGGAGTACCTATACATTAATAAAACCAAATGCGAATATTGTCACAAAAATATATCTGTTACTTCGTAGAAAAGCAGTACGATATTACTGGTATCGAGAACTGAGGTTGGAGTACCGTAATGGTCACGTAAATAAAGAACCATTACAAACTGAAACAAAATATTTTGCAAAATAACTTTAGAGGCGTTTAAAAACTGGATTACAAGCATTCTCGCCCGCACTAAACATTTACCACGACAGTAACCAGTTTCGGTCAGTATTTGACCATCGTAAGATCTCAATACCGTGACAGTAAGCGGTGGCGGCGAGTGGAGCCGGTGTTGTGATTCCACGGTTCAAATGGCTCTGAGCACTATGGGACTCAACTTCTGTGGTCATAAGTCCCCTAGAACTTAGAACTACTTAAGCCTAACTAACCTAAGGACATCTCACATATCCATGCCCGAGGCAGGATTCGAACCTGCGACCGTAGCAGTCGTGCGGTTCCAGACTGAAGCGCCTAGAACCGCTCGGCCACCCCGTCCGGCTTGTGATTCCACGAATGTCAACCGTCACCGCCTACCATCACGGTATGAGGATCTGAGGAGGGTCAAATAAAGACCGAAACTTGTTACCATAGAAATAAATATTTTTTTGCCGTCGAGGTTGTTTGTAATCCATTTTCAAATTACTTTTAGTCACACCGCCAGCATCCTTGCCGCAGTGATAACACCGGTTGCCGTCAGATCACCGAGTTCAAGCGCTGTCGGGCTTGGCTAACACTTGGATGGGTGTCCGTTCAGATCTGCCGAGCGCTGCTCACAAGCGGCTTGCAGTCAGCCCTCATGAGGTCAAACGAGGAGCTACTTGACTGAGAAGTAACGGCTCTGGTCAGGAAAGCTCACAACGATTGGGAGAGCTGTGTGCTACGATGTGCCCCTCCACATCCGCCTCCGGTGATGTCGTCGCCTGAGGAAGACATGGCGGTCGGTCGGCCCCGTCAGGCTTTCCGAGGCCTGTTCGACCGAAATTTAGTTTAGTTTAGTAGTTGTGGCCAGACCGTCGTTTCTCCACGAGAAATGTTTTCAATAATCACCTTTACAGACCTTCAATATAATCTCCATTGTTGCTTATGACAGCTTCCCAACGTTTTGGCTCCTTTTGTATTCCGTATAGGGTACCTTCATTGTTCACTCTACCATTTCTCAGGTCGCCTCACTGGAAGCATTAGGCTGCGTTCACACTGCCGGCCGGGCCGAGCCGAGCCTGGCCGGGCCGCCGCCCGCTTCGAAATCAAACACATGGTTTTGAATTGCGGTGTTCACACTGGCGGCCGGGCCGCGCCGACGCGGCGTGAGCCTCCCGGAGCCGAGCCGGCGACATCCCGAGTGTTTAATATCGTCGGCGCGAGCCTGTGGAGCAGCACTACAGCTTCTGCATCACACGTCTCCCTTCTGCTTTCTTCACAAGTGTGACTGCATACGTCTTTTATTTTAAGATGTTACCTCACATTTCACAATCAGTGAGGAAAAATTACGTTTATTATAATGATACATGCGAAATTACTTTTATTTCATTTATTTAATCTACCGTATTTACATGCATTTACAACAATAGCTTGCCAGCGATCGCGGCATTGCCGCCACTGAATAGTTCGCATTTACTTGTAAACGGAGACAGATATGAGTGTCACTGAGGGACATCCCTACCAGATGATAATGCATTGTAAAATCATGCTGTGGCAGTTCCTTATCAGTGGGAATAGAACCACTGAGTCAGAGGGCATTATCTCAAAACTCTTCGCCTATCAATCTGTCTATCTTACAAGGTAATGAAAAGAATTCTGTGAGGTCATCAGTGGCTCCACATGATGAACCATCACCACTGCCAAGCGCTGCATCATGAAGAAAAAAGAAGAAAAAAGTTACAAAATTCTGAAGGAGTATTTCTGCGATTCTTCGTTGAAGGCACAGCAAGACATTACCCAAAATGACGAAGCTAATTACTTCCTAATGATTCTCAGGAGTCCCATAAACTCTCTTCCCCTCAGAGGTAAGGGTAAGCGTTTGTGAAATTTAAAATACAAAAGCATGACTACAATTAACTGGAGGTAGTGAATGCTGTACAAAGTTCTACTGCGAGCCAAAAAGTGTGTACTAACGAATCTTACCTTATCGTTATACACAATTTTTCTTCTGCTGTTATACTTCTGCGAAAATTTGTGTTCTGTTTAGAAATTTTGTCTTGAATGTTCTGCAGCACATACTGAAATGTATTATGATTCGTTCTGTAATTTGAATAAAACTTTTTAAGGATAGTTTTTAAGTTCTTCATATAAAGAAAAAAACTCTCCTAAATGTCTGTCGCTATTCATGGGATGAATCCATAACCTCCTAGTGCTTCTGTACTTCAAAACTTGACGAGTTACTGCAGAGTCAAAACAATACCAATAAAAGAGTGAAGACATTGTTCTACACGACAGCACAGACCAGCTAAAGGCGAGCAACTGTTGACTGCAGCTGCGTTTTCTACTGACTTGCTTGTCAGCTGTCGAAGGGTGGAGATCTTTTTAAATTTATTTATTTGGCCTCCCGCCAGCCATTTAGCCAAAGAGTGGGGATTACCTTGACAGTGCAGCGCAGCCCGCCAAGGAAGAAAAAAAAAAAAAAACAATGAAGAACAATGAAACGCACATCTGTGCCGATCTACAGTAGTTTCATTAACTCTCCATTATTTTTTTCTGTCAAAGTAGACAACGAGACTACAGAATTGGGCTTCAGTTATCTTTTAGTTCGAAATACGAAATATACATCATGCATGTTGATGACAAATAATTGTTTGTCTTTTGTGATGCAACGTGTGGGCAATTATAAAAGCATAGCAGATGATTGTCCAGTAGCCGAGGGAAAATTTCTTATACATTTGGATTTATCTAGAGAATGAGACCATTAAAAATATAAGAGGGACCGGCACTAGGTCTGCGCTGATCACTAGTAATTAGTTTTTTTCTGTCCTGCATTATATGACTACACTAAACCAAGCTGTAACCGCGCGAACTCCGTGGCTTGCGGACGCGGCACTGACCCCACTGAATAGCTCGCATTACTTGAGACCAGAGACAGATATCAGTATCATTATCATTTCAAAAACTTTTTGGTACTTTTAGCTACATTTCATTCCCAACAATGTATGGTCTAAAACTGATCTAACAGTAAGCTACCCGCTACATAACTTTTTCACTACAAGATTTGTAAATCAAGTGCAGAACGTTGACAAATAGCATCATTTCACAATGACTGTTAAGAAACATGGAAAGATAAATGATTCAATACGAAGCTAAGATGTTGCACTACCACATGTACAAAAATCAGATTCTTTAGCCGCATACTTTCTTCAAAATCGGTTGGGAAGCGTTACGAAACTAAGAAATCACGCGAAACGAAAAGTAGACTTTTTCTTTTTTCACGACGTAAGTAACGCTTTTAAGGAAAAAATAAGTTCATAAAACGATGTGGCGAAGTCTTATGTACCGCTAAGAATTTTTAAAACATGAAAATCGGAGAAGTGGATTTTCCCCCATTTCGCCGTCCCGGCTCGGCGCGGCGCGCAATGTGAATGCACTACTCGTCGGCCTGAGCTGGCTAGGCACGAGCCGAGCCAGTACGCGTCAGCCCGGCCCGGCCCGGCCGGCAGTGTGAACGCAGCCTTATCAGCTGTACGGAAACGTTTCCCACGGAACTGTTTCTTCAATTTGGGAAACAAATCAATGTCTGGTGGGATCGTGGCAGGACTATACGGTAAGTGGGGAAGTGTTTCCCTTTCACATTAGTCGAGCATTTCTCTCATCGGTAGAGCAGTATGCGGTCTTCTATTATCGTGCAAAATACGGACACCAAATGCAAGCATGTCAGGTCTTCTTTGACGAATTTTCGGGTGCAAAACATTTTCTAGAAACAGCTTGTAGTACTCGCTTGTTATAGACGTCCCCGGGGGCACTCTGACGCTATGACTCCATTCATTTCAGAACTTTTTCGGGTGTGGGGAGTCGGAACTTTTCCACTATGACGACTACCGCACATCAGAATTACGTATCCAGGCTTCACGAAGTGCAACAACCCTTTTCATAAACTGCTCTCCTCCCGTTCGATAAAGTCGTAGCAATTCTCCGATTCTTTTCCAACCTGCTTTCCACTCTCAACTCAGATTATGCGGAAACAATCTGGCAACAACTTTTCTCATCTTTAAATTTCCAGTTATGATTCTATAAACTGAAGTTACAGAAGTTCTGGTCTCATATGCAATTTCCTCACTCGTTTCTCGTTGTTCCTCTCTCAAGATGTAAGTAACAGTAACCTGAGATCTTCCAAGTTTTGAGTTGTCCTCAGTGCTGACACAGCCTACGCGGCCGTCCGAACAGGCCATGAAAGCCCAAGGGTACCGACCGGCTGCCGTGTCATCCTCAACCCACAGGCGTCACTGGATGAGAATATAGAGTGGCACGTGGTCAGCACACCGCTCTCCCGGCCGTATGTCAGTTTCCGAGACCGGAGCCGTTACTTCTCAGTCAAGTAGCTCCTCAGTTTGCCTCTCAAGGGCTGAGTGCACCCTACCTGCCAACTGCGCTCGGCAGACCTGACGGTCACCCATCCAAGTGCTAGCCCAGCCCGACAGCGCTTGACTTAGTGATCTGACAGGAACCGGTGTTACCACTGCGGCAACGCCGTTGGCTACTGTTACCACATACCTATGTTTTAAATTTTCATTGGGTTCTTTCCAAGTAGGGAATCGATTTGGATGTAGGAGCATTCGTGACTACGTGTAATCAGAGCTGACTCGGTTTCAGCTTCCATTTTAAAACTGAATTACTCACGACACAACCATTTGAACCAGCAAACACACATACGACCGTCATGCCTGAAATCTCAGTCACCAATGACATGAATTTCAACTCGATCACGCCATCGTAAAGGTGGCACATGCGCAGGACTTTTAAAATGACTTTCGTAAGTTCCTCTATAAAATAAACCATGCATGTCGCATGTAAGGGCTGGAGACTTGGACTGTTACATGTCGAAAACACACCGGCATAGCACAGTATCTTGCCTGCACGCTGCCAACTAGCAGGGACCTACCAATACAAAGTGTGTCCTGTTGTGAACTGTTCTGCGTCATCTGTTTTTTTCGGCAGCAATACATATCCGCTGTCGATTTCCATCGGAATTTAACTTCTGCCCATGGGTAAGGCTGTATGAGCATTCAAATGGTGACCAGATCTGTGTCCATCATTCGACCCTCGAGACAAAA
Source organism: Schistocerca americana (assembly GCF_021461395.2). Lineage (NCBI taxonomy): Eukaryota > Metazoa > Arthropoda > Insecta > Orthoptera > Acrididae > Schistocerca > Schistocerca americana. The sequence goes on from NC_060128.1 coordinate 196,252,741, forward strand.
CACCAGAGCACAGTGTGGAGGAAAGCAGGCTACAGTGCCTCGAAGAAGACAAAGGTCACATATTCGGCATGGAAAAATATGGCAGCCATCTTCTGGGACTGTCAGGGGGTGTTACTCGTTCGCTCAATACCACAATGACGGCAGAGAGGTAATGTAATGCCTTGAGGAATCTGCGGAGCTGCTTTCGAAAGAAAACGTCGTGGACTTTTGTCTAGCAGCGCTCTCTCCCGTCATGACAATATTGGGCCTCCTGATGCCTGTCCATTGATCCAGGTCTGGCGCGGCAGATTCAGCTGACGACTGTTCCCGCATCCTCCATATTCACCAGATCTTCCTAGGTGAGTTTCACATGTCCCCACAACTCAAAGGTCATCTTCGAGGTAAGTACTTCAGCGCCGATGATGAGGTCACGCCGACAGTGAGCAGGACGCGACCTGCTAAACCTTTGTCACGTTACCGAACATGTTTGGAAACAACATGACGATAAATATAAAAAGAAGCTTCGTACAGTGTCAATAAAATTATTTCAATATCATAAATTATTCCCAGAATGAGATTTTCACTCTGCAGCGGAGTGTGCGCTGATATGAAACTTCCTGGCAGATTAAAACTGTGTGCCGGACCGATACTCTTGCCCGCGAAAGGCAAAGGTCCCGAGTTCGAGTCTCGGTCCGGCACACAGTTTTAATGTGCCAGGAAGTTTCATAAATTATTAGTAATATTTTTTGTTTAAAAAATAGGGAAACTTACTTACTGGATGGTCCTTGTTCTAACACGACTCTTCTACAGAAGGACGAATGCATGGTAGACAATGCTATGGGGCAACGCCAGTTTTGGTTACGCAGAGGTGTCGTAACACGCTAAGTAATACTAACTATACGATTTATCATGCAGGACAGACTGAACAAAGGCAATCCCACATTTATTACACTTTTAGATTTATAGATATGCTATTGACAACGTTGACTAGAACGCACTTCTTGATATTTTGAATGTAACATGGATGAACGACAGGTAGCGATGTGCTACCTACAGCTCGTACTGAAACCAGACTGCAGACTAAGTAGCAGAGGAATTTGGAAGTGTGGCAGTACGTGGGAAAGACGTGGTACTGGGTTGTGGCCAGTCCCCTATGTTGTTCAGTGTGTACTGAAGATAGGGAAGGAGAAATTTGGAAAGGAAATTTAAGTGCAAGGAGAAGAACTGAACACGCTGAGATTTGTCAACGACGTGGCAGTGTTCTGCCACAGGCGGCAAGGGGCATTGAAGAGTTGAACGGAATGTATAACATCTTGAAAAGAGGCTAAAATAGGTCAGCAACATTAAAACAAGAGTAATGAAAAGTAGGCCAGTTAAATGAGCCGATGTTAATGGAATAAAATTAGCAAATGAGACGCTAGATGTAGTAGTCGTGTTTTGATATACGGGCAAGAAAATAATTAATGGTGGCCTAAACAGAGATTATATAAAATGTAGACTGGAAATCGCAAAAAAACCGCTTCTGAAGAAGAGAAATTTATTAACGTCGTCTATAAATTTGAGTGTTAGGAAGTATTTTCCCAGGGGATTTGGCGGGGGCGTAGCAGTGTGTGGAACTGAGACGTAGACGGTAACCATTTCAGACGGGGAGACTACCAGCTTTTCAAACTGATACTACAGAAGAACGCTGAAGATTAGATGTGTTGATTGTCTAGATGTACTGAATCGAACTGGGGGAAAAGAGAAATATGTGGCACAATTTGACCAAAAAGAAGTGATTGGCTGCTTCGATCCATCGTAAGTCATCAGTTGGTAATGGAAGGAAGTTTTCGGGGAATTAAAATTATAGAGGGAGACAAAACGTTGGCTACAGAAAACAGGTAATAATGGATGCACACTACGCAACAGAATTGCAGCATCTTTTTTCCGAAATTCAGTAATATTGTAACCTATTGGGACACGCCAGTGTGGACCTAGGTTCAAAGATGCCCACGACCATTCACTGCGCTAGTGCAAAAGCGTGGATCCCTGCAATGTCACCGAGCGAGGTGGCGCAGTGGTTAGACACTGGACTCGCATTCGGGAGGACGACGGTTCAATCCCGCGTCCGGCCATCCTGATTTAGGTTTTCCGTGATTTCCCTAAATCGCTCCAGGTAAATTCCGGGATGGTTCCTTTGAAAGGGCACGGCCGACTTCCTTCCCCATCCTTCCCAAATCCGATGAGACCGATGACCTCGCTGTCTGGTCTCCTTCCCCAAGCAACCCAACCCCAACCCTGCAATGTCACCCTCGGGGTGTCGGACGCACGTGGAGAAGAGGGCCAGCTCCGAACTTCATGGGTGGTATAAGTGGGGTTAATGACGTCATATTGGCAACAAGTTTCACCACAATTCTGCCCGAGAACACGGTGGACGTGTCATGCGATGGGAATGTCGTCACACCCCCTTTTGCCCACAGTTCACCACTTCTTTCGACGCCTCTTTCTTTGAAGTCAGAACCGCGACTCCCAGCGTTGAAATCAGGCGATTTTCTTATGGGTAGCTGGGGAAAACATTACAGACACATCGCCGTTCAGAATCGAAACGAAAAGGCATCAGGTCGTGGCATAAAGTGCGTCAATGAAAGCATCCATCCTTCCTTTGGGGTGCTGATTCTCACATATTTCGCGGTCGGAAACGACAGTACGCCGTGCTGTGAGCAGCTGGACGACGTTCTCGACAACGTTCTACACTGGTGCCACCCCCTGGGCGTTTCAATTCCTCCCTAAGGATATCGTGTGGCTGCAACACAACTGAATGTGGTCGCGTCCCTTTGGAGTGTAACGGGACCCCAGTGTTAGCTCTGTTCTGCAGGGTGTAATCCCCAGTGCCGCTGAAAACCATTCGACCAAATCTGAACGCAGTCTGACGCACCTAAGGGTTCTTAGGCTTTTTCCAGACCTCCTGAGACATTCATCATGGGGGATTGGAACATACACATGTGCATGAATAATTTGGTCTCTGTAACACACTGCTGTGCCACCTATGCACGTTTTCTGAGCACGTTCCACGTGTACCTCTCATCAACATCCATACCAATTCGGCCTCTAGGCTGCTATGGCCACGTAAGGGGTATTGAAAGGGGTTACCTAACCCTCAGGCGCTAGAATAGCCGCGTGACTGAATGGCTGTCGACATTTCTGAATGGTAAATTTATAACGTGCTTAACAATGGTGCGTTGGTGGCACAGATACTACTGAATATTTGTGCAGCTTTTTTAAGACAGTAATTCATTATAGGTAACTGCATCAGCTCCGAAACATTGAGACGTAACTATTAATATTATCACCAAAGTCATTAACACACAACAGCAGCGGCAGAGATCGCAGCACATTTTCCTTGGGCACAGTCGATGAAGACACTATCCAAGGTAACATGCTGCGTCATTCAGAAATCCTCAATACAGTGACAAATTTAGTTGATAACGAGTACTTCCGATAATATGCGTAGGTGTGGCACGGAGTCAAATACTATTGCAAGTATCAAGAAATACTTCATCTACCTGACAGCCTTATCTATGGATTTCAGTACGTCATTTGAGAAAAGATCAAGTTGCATCAACGTGACTGATGGTTTAGGGATTCATCCCGGTTGGCATGGAGGAGGTCATTCTGTTCGAGATACAGACTTTCACAGGATTGACAAGTTACACAGCTGCATGAAACCAGTCACCAGGCCGGCCTCTGTGGCCGAGCGGTTCTAGGCGGCTCACTGCGGAACTGCGCTGCTGCTACGGTCGCAGGTTCGAATCCTGCCTAGGTCATGGCGGTGTGTGATGTCTTTAGGTTAGTTAGGTTTAAGTAGTTCGAAGTCTAGGGGACTGATGGCCTCAGCTGTTAAGTCCCATAGTGCTCAGAGCCATTTTTGTACCAGTCTCCAGATCAAAGGCTACAACAACTACTAAATTTAATAACGTAGCGGTCACCTTGTAAAATTTCTGGCTTATTCAGCCATCATATTAGGCGCCAGGAAGCTGTTCCCAGGGCAGTGGAGATGCAAGGAGCATAGAGATGACGCAATGTGGGATGAGATACCGGTGACAGATGTTAGATTCGGTACCATTTCCGTGAGAAAGACCGCCTGCATGATGCTGCTGCTCTGTGATTGGCTGCTGTGTTCGGCGGTAGGGCGCCAAAACGTTAAACTTTAGATGCTATTATTAATTACACCCGTCATCCAAATTACTTCATTTTTTTAAATAAACATCTCTCAACAACCACCTATCAGTCAGTCACTTCAAAATTATTAAAATCAAAGTATTACTAAAACAAAAGACTGACCATATTACTGCCGATGCACTTCAGTGGCGTTCGGGTCACGCCTTGCTGGCTTGGCGCGCGAAGTGTCTCGGGCAGTCCGGCTCTCCAGTTCTGATCGTTCCAGTAGACAGACATGTTGTCTGTTATAGCAGTATTTGTTTCATGCAATTTCATTTACTACAGTTCCGGCAGTCGCTAGGTACAGACATGTTGTCTGTAATAGTAGTATTTGATTCATGTAATTTTATTCTCCAGTTCTGACGGTTCAAGTAGACAGACATGTTGTCTGCAGCAGGATGTATTTCATGTTATTTTAGCCAGATATAATGACTGTGGCAAGATATGTTCAATACGTTGTGATCAAGAATAGTTTATCGTGTCTATATCTATAAAAACGCGAGTGGCATCCCAAATGAGTTGTAGTTTATTCGTAGCAGCAGTTCCTTGCGAAGTTAATTTCAGCCTCAAGAAAAAGAATCCACGACCTGCGTGCTGTTATCTGCGCTGGGGACATCATCATCATGACGACAGTAGGTTAGTGAAGTGTACAAGAACTTATGTATTCCACACAGGGCAGTGGAAACAACTAGGCACCTCACGTGTACTGCATGCGCAGTACAAATGTGCTCAGTGACACGTCATCTGCAGCAATGCAGAGGAGGTAAAGAAGGATGAAAGTATTAACACTATCTCACTTTTATTCCTTTTTTTCTTGCCGTAACCTCCGAGTGCTCCGACAGAAGTTTCCAGTGTTAAAACAGTTCGATACAGCAGAGACACAACGACAGTGAGTGTCAGACAGGGTGCAGAGCTGCGAAACGCCTCTTTCCAGTCCAACACAACCTCGCACTGTGGTCTTCTTCTTTTTGTAGTACAGCTCACTGGTTCTCACAGGGCATCCTTCACCTGTACATAAAACATCCGTGGCTCCTTTCACTCGTGACATCCGACTCGAAATGTCAGGTAAGTAAACTTAAGTTTTCATAAAAACTGAGTAAGAGTAGTTAAATCTTTATTTACCGTTGACATAACACATTTTAATCAACTGTCAGTGTTACTAAGTCTTAATCCTACTACGAAGTCAGTGGGAAGGATGCACTTGCTTCTTCATCATCAGTTCTTCAAATCTTGGCACAAGATTGAAAATTTTAACACACATCTTTTTCTCCACACTTATTCGCGACCTAGATTTCCACCTCATGACTGAAGATGGTGAGAAACACTACCTCACGTACGTCGGACGTTCCAGAAAGCGTGCAAAGTGTTACTAACTTGCCGATACTCCTGCTCCATCGAGCTGCAAAATTCTGGCAGCGATGAGAAAACGAATTTAAATTTCAATGTAAACTATGTAGAAGCGATACGGCTCACATGGCTCTGAGCGCTATGAGACTTAACTTCTGAGGTCGTCAGTCCCATAGAACTTAGAACTACTTAAACCTAACTAACCTAAGGACATCACACACACCCGTGCCCGAGGCAGGATTCGAACCTGCGATCGTAGCGGTCGCGCGGTTCCAGACTGAAGCGCCTAGAACCGCTCGGCCACATCAGCCGGCTAGAAGCGATAAATTCATCTTGTTCTTCAGTGGTTACTGTTGTCGGCAGTTCAGTACTGAAAGGGTCTTTCATCCAGTTGTGTTTGTCAACTTCTTGTGGAAATTAGTTCACAAACTAAACACTGACTTCGGTCAAATGATCCAGAAACACAAGGCTTCAGTCATTTCTTTAAATGAGAGACATTGTCTTCTAAAAGCGTGTGAAGAGCAGAGAAAACGTAATGTATGTGTTTATCATCCATCTTTTTTTCCACAATACTAGACTGCCATCTAACAGCCTGCTATGGTAACAACACTTATCTGTCTGCCCGCTAGACATCACTACTAGCGCAATGTTTCTACATCTACATGATTACTCTGCAATTACAATTAAGTACCTGACAGACGTTTCATCGAATCATCTTGGAACTATTAATCTACCGTTCCCCTCTTGAACAGAGCGACGGAAAACTAAAACTTAAACCTCCGATTTCTCTGACTTTATCATGATGATCATTTCTCCCTATGCATATCGGCGCCAACAAAATATTTTCTCATTCGGAGGAGAAAGTAGGTGATAGAAATTTCGTGGCCGGAGTGGCCGTGCGGTTCTAGGCGCTACAGTTCGAATCCTGCCTCGGGCATGGATGTGTGTGATGTCCTTAGGTTAGTTAGGTTTAATTAATTCTGAGTTCTAGGCGACTGATGACCTCAGAAGTTAAGTCGCATAGTGCTCACAGCCATTTGAACCATTTTGTACAGAAATTTCATGAAAAGACCCTCCCGCAACGAAAAACGCCTTCCTTTCAATGATTGTCACCCCAATTCACGTATAACTTCCAAGGTGCACTCTGCCCTATTTCACGATAGCACAAAACGAGTTGCCCTTTTTTCAACTTGTTCGATATCCTCCGTGGATCCTATCTGATGCAGATCCCACGCTGCACAGCAATACTTCAGAAGAGGGTGGACAAGCATTGAGTAAGCACACTCTTTATTAGACCTGCTGCACTTTCTCAGTATTCTGCCAATAAATCGTTCTCTTCGGTTTGCTTCACCTACAACATTATATTTATGATTGTTCCAAGTTAAGGTATTCGTAATTGTAGTGCCTCAGTATTTAGTTGAGTTGACAGCATTTCAATGTTTGTGATTTGTCCTGTAAGCGAAATTTCCAGATTCCATTTAGTACTCATGTGTATGACTTCAGATTGCATTATTTAGAGTCAACTGCCTCTTTTCGTACCCAGAAGATATTTTACCTAAATTGTTTTGCAATTTGTTTTGATCGTTTGCTGTCTTCACAACACGGTAAATGACACCATCACCTGCAAACACTCTAACAGTGCTACTCAGATTGTCTCCTAACACGTTTATGTGCACCAGGAACAGCAGAGGGCTTTTACACTTCCTTGTGGGACGCCAGATATTACTTATGTTTTAATCGATAAGTGTGCGTCAGGTAACACGAATTGTGACCTCTCTAACAGCAAATCACGAATCCAGTCGCACAACGGAGACGATTGGCCGGCTTCATATTGCAAGTCTATGGACTGAGTGGCCGAGCGGTTCTGGGCGCTACAGTCTGGAACCGCGCGACCGCTACGGTTTCAGGTTCGAATCGTGCCTCGGGCATGGATGTGTGTGATGTCCTTAGGTTAGTTAAGTATAAGTAGTTCTAAGTTCTAGGGGACTGATGACCTCAGCAGTTAAGTCCCATAGTGCTCAGAGCCATTTGAACCATTTTTTTTTTTTTTTTTTTTTTTTTTTTTTTTTTTTTTTTTTTTTTTTGCAATATGATTAGAAGTCGCTTGTGAGGTACAGTGTCAAAAGCCTTTTGGAAATCTAAAAATACGAAACCAATTTGACATCCCCTGCCGATAGCACTGATTACCTCGTGTTCCTCTAGTCGGAAAGCAGATAAACGATATCTTTATTTTCATGAAAGTACGGCGGCGTCCCTACTGTAAGGCCGCGACGTACAGTTTTTTAAAAACCCCGCAGTGCTGTATACACTGAATCGCCAAATACGCTGGTATAGCCGCGCGGGATTAACCGAGCAGTCAGGCGCTGCAGTCATGGACTGTGCGGCTGGTCCCGGCGGAAGTTCGAGTCCTCCCTCGGACATAGGTGTGTGTGTGTGTGTGTGTGTGTGTGTGTGTGTGTGTGTGTGTGTGTGTGTGTTTGTCCTTAGGATAATTTAGGTTAAGTAGTGTGTAAGCTTAGGGACTGATGACCTTAGCAGTTAAGTCCCATTAGATTTCACACACATTTGAACATTTGAAGAAACTAGTATAGCCGTGCGTATTCAAATACAGAGATATGTAAACAGGCAGAATGCGGCGCTGCGGTCAGCAACGCCTATATAAAACAACAAGTGTGTGGCGCAGTTGTTAGATCGGTTACTGCTGCTAGATTGGCAGGTCATCAAAATTTAAGTGACTTTGAACGTGGTGTTGTAGTCAGCGCACGAGCGATGGGACACAGAATCTCCGAGGTAGCGATGAAGTCGGAGATTTGATGTGTTACCGGGTTCCTGAAAATCCCGACATCGCTGCGGCCGGAAAAAGATCCTGCAAGAACGGGACAGACGACGACTGAAGAGAATCGTTCAATTTAACACAAGTCCAATCTTTCCGCCAACTGCTGCAGATTTCAATGCTGGGCCATCAGCAAGTGTCAGCGTGCGAAGCATTCAACGAAACATCATCGATATGGGCTTTCGAAGCAGAAGGCACACTCGTGTAACTTTGATGATTGCACGCCTCGTCTGCCCCCATTCACACCGACATTGGACTGTTGATGACTGGAAACATGTTGCCTGGTCGGACGAGTCTCGATTCAAATTGTATCGAGCGGACGGATGTGTACGGGCATGGAGAGAACCTAATGAATCCATGGACCCAGCATTTCAGCAGGGGACTGTTCAAGCTGATCGAGTCTTTCTAATGGTGTGGGAAGTGTGCAGTTGGAGTGATATGGGACCCCTGATGCGTCTAGATAAAGTGACACCTACGTAAGCATCTTGTCTGATCACCTGCATTCATTCATGTCCATTGTGCATTCCGACGGACTTGGGCAATTCCAGCAGGACAATGCGACATCCCACACGTCCAGAATTACTACGGAGTGGCTCTAGGAAGACTCGTCTGAGTTTTAACACTTCCGCTGGCCACCAAACTCCCCAGATATGAACATTATTGAGCATATTGGGATGCCGTGCAACGCACTGCTCACAAGGGAACCTCCCCATCGCACCCCCCCCCCCCCCCTCAGATTTAGTTATAAGCTGGCACAGTGGATAGGCTTTGAAAAACTGAACACAGATTAATCGAGAAAACAGGAAGAAGTTGTGTGGAACTATGAAAAAAATCAGCAAAATATACAAACTGAGTAGTCCATGCGCAAGATAGGCAATATCAAGGATAGCGTGAGCTCAGGAGCGCCGTGGTCCCGTGGTTAGCGTGAACGGCTGCGGAACAAGAGGTCCTTGGTTCAAGTCTCCCCTCGAGTGAAAACTTTACTTTCTTTATTTTCGCAAAGTTATGATCTGTCCGTTCGTTCATTGACGTCTCTGTTCGCTGTAATAAGTTTAGTGTATGTGTTTTGCGACCGCACCGCAAAACCGTGCGATTAGTAGACGAAAGGACGTGCCTCTCCAATGGGAACCGAAAGCATTTGATCGCAAGGTCATAGATCAACCGATTCCTCCACAGGAAAACACGTCTGATATATTCTATACGACACTGGTGACGGTATGTGCGTCACATGACAGGAATATGTTGTCGACCCACCTAACTTGTACACTTGGCGAATGGGTAAAAAGATTCTTCTACCTCGTCCGATTTAGGTTTTCTTGTGGACGTGATAATCACTCCCAAAAAAGCAATGAAAACATAAGAGTTTTTCACATAAACTGCAACAAATGAATGCAACAGTTTCACAGTCTCACATTTTTCCCTGTGCTCTGTCAAAACATATGTTTTTAACGTTTTCAAATTTTTCCATGTGTAGACTGTCCAATGCTGCATATGTCCAAGCAAATCTGAACATGTCCTGGAATTTTGGAGAGCGAAGTTGATTATGTGTGAGTGCCTGAACTTTGATAATTGTCTGAAAATAAAAAATTGATCTTTTCACTCGAGGGAAGACTTGAACCAACGACGTCTCGCTCCGCAGATGCTCACGCTAACCACGGGACCACGGCGCTCCTGAGCTCATCCTCTCCTTCATGTTGCCAATCTTGCGCATGGACTACTCAGTTTGTATATTTTGCTTATTTTTTTCATAGTTCCACACAACTTCTTCCTGTTTTCTCGATTGATCTGTGTTCAGTTTTTCTAGGCCTATCCACTGTGCCAACTTACAACTAAATCTGAGGGGAGTGCGATGGGGAGGTTCCCTTGTCAGAAGAGATCTCCAACGCCTCGTACATCTTACGGATTTATGGACAGCCCTGCAGGATCCGTGGTGTCAGTTCCCTCCAGCACTACTTCAGACATCAGTCGAGTGCATGCCACGTCGTGTCGCGGCACTTCTGTGTGCTCGCGGGGGCCCTACACGATATTAGGCAGGTGTACCAGTTTCTTTGCCTCTTCAGTGTGTAAGACGTGAATGAAGAGACATTTAATCGCAGCGCTGTCATGTTTGGCAGCCATTGCTGAGTAGCGACCACTCGCGCCGAGGCTGACACAGCAGAGACACAGACAATGAGCTCGCAATTAAGCGCTCCGCCAGCTGGCCGGCGGGCCGTGCCGCTATGCAGCAGTCAGCCGGGCGCGCTGCGATGGAGGGAGTGTCTTGCAGGCTGCGGCAGGACAGAGAGGGAGGCGGAACGTGCACGGGCGGACAAATGGGCCGCGCCTACTCAGGCGTGAAGAGCTGCGGTACCCCTGCCTCCGTGAATGGTCACGCGGAGCCGTTAATCAACTCTGACTGCCCAGCGCTGTTAACCTCTCATCCAGATATTTCAGTTATCTCCCTGCTGCAGCGCGATCCTCTCTTGGGAAATGTCTGCGTCGGTTACACCTCTGTGCAAATCAGGACACGAGTGGGAAGTTAAGACTCATTCTTCTTCCAGCTGAGGAGGACTGTACTTTTAGTTAACAAATGCAATTAATTTTCCAAGTGTTTTTCTCTTGCAAGCAACCCACCGAGTGCGGCGTCGCAAAACCATTCCTTGTTGTTATTGTTGTTGTTATGGTCTTCAGTCCTGAGGCTCATTTGATGCAGCTCTCCATTCTACTCTATTCTGTGGAAGCTGCTTCATCTCCCAGTACCTACTGCAACCTACATCCTTCCGGATCTGCTTAGTGTATTCATCCCTTGGTCTCCCTCTACGATTTTTACCCTCCACGCTGCCCTCCATTACTAAATTTGTGATCCCTCGATGTCTCAGAACATGTCCTACCAACCGATCCCTTCTTCCAGCCAAGTTGTGCCACAATTTCCTCCCCAATTCTATTCAATACCTCCTCATTAGTTATGTGAGCTACCCATGTAATCTTCAGCATTCTTCTGTAGCACCACATTTCGAAAGCTTCTATTCTCTTCTTATCTAAACTATTTATCGTCCGCGTTTCACTTCCATACATGGCTACACTCCATACAAATACTTTCAGAAACGACTTCCTGACACTTAAATCTATACTCGAAGTTAACAAATTTCTCTTCTTCAGAAACGATTTCCTTGCCATTGCCAGTCTCCATTTTATATCCTCTCTACTTCGACCATCATCAGTTATTTTGCTCCCCAAATAGGAAAACTCCTTTACTACTTTAAGCGTCTCATTTCCTAATCTAATTCCCTCAGCATCACCCGACTTAATTCCACTACATTCCATTATCCTCGTTTTGCTTTTGTTGATGTTCATCTTATATCCTCCTTTCAAGACACTGTCCGTTCCATTCAACTGCTCTTCCAGGTCCTTTGCTGTCTCTGACAGAATTACAATGTCATCGGCGAACCTCAAAGTTTTTATTGCTTCTCCATGGATTTAATTCCTACTCCGAATTTTTCTTTTGTTTCCTTCACTGCTTGCTCAATATACAGATTGAATAACATCGGGGATAGGCTACAATCCTGTCTCACTTCCTTCCCAACCACTGCTTCCCATTCATGTCCCTCGACTCTTATAAGTGCCATCTGGGTTCTGTACAAATTGTAAATAGCCTTTCGCTCTCTGTATTTCACACCTGCCACCTTCAGAATTTGAAAGACAGTACTCCATTCAACATTGTCAAAAGCTTCCTCTAAATCCACAAATGCTAGAAACGTAGGTTTGCCTTTCCTTAATCTTTCTTCTAAGATAAGTCGTAGGGGCAGTATTGCCTCACGTGTTCCAACATTTTTACTGAATCCAAACTCATCTTCCACGAGGTCGACTTCCACCAGTTTTTCCATTCGTCTATAAAGAATTCGCGTTAGTATTTTGCAGCCGTGACTTATTAAACTGATAGTTCGGTAATTTTCACATCTGTCAACACCTGTTTTCTTTGGGATTGGAATTATTATATTCGTCTTGAGGTCTGAGGGTATTTCGCCTGTCTCATACATCTTGCTCACCAGATGGTAGAGTTTTGTCAGGACTGGCTCTCCGAAGGCCGTCAGTAGTTCTAATGGAATGTTGTCTACTCCCGGGACCTTGTTTCGACTCAGGTGTTTCAGTGCTCTGTCAAACTCTTCACGCAGTATCAAATCTCCCATTTCATCTTCACCTACATCGTCTTCCATTTCCATAATATTGTCCTCAAGTACATCGACCTTGTACAGAAACCATTAACTTGCGCCACAGATATCGTATGGAAAAATGGCGCGCCACAGTGATGACAAAGGCCCGCACCATCAAGATCGAAGGCGAACTCGTTGGGAGCTACATATCGTACAGGACGTTCAGCTAGGTACGCACTCTCGAAGATTCCATACGGAACCATATTGGTGTAACGAAGGAATCAGAACTGATGAAATGTGATGGTTTTGCAACGGAATGCGAAACAGTCTGTCGTAGAGCTTACCGTGAAAATGGCTAAGGCGTAGCTGTGAAAAGTAGAATAAGATGTTTTATAGGCACGCTGAAAAACAATCATCCAGACGTTCAATTTGACCAGTGGTTCCAGGTGGTATGAACTGCATTGTCAAACGTTTTCAGGAGGCATACTCTGCTGTAAGGGAGTATGAGTTGTATACGTAGACCAGGAATCAAGCGAGAGGATTCTGACCAGCTATTGCCCAAAGGACTGCTCGTACTATAGTTGTAGTTCTCTTACACCCATTTTCCCATTCTGGCTTGCTGCGACCCAAATATTCTCTGCCGCCCTTGCAAGATCACGCGACTGAGAAAGAAACGTACGGAGTAGAGCACCTGATAATCTTCCATGTATGTAATTATGTATAGTACCAGCTCGGACAACTATTGTCCTTTATCTACGTTTCATTGGAGACGGGATTTGTGGCTTCCTGTCCGACAAGCATGAGGAACTGCATAGCTGGACAGCTGTTTGAATATCGTTTTCACTTGTTAAACTGGTATCATAATTATTGTACTGCTCGTTTACATTGTCCACATAGTGGTGCGTATACGACACGACACATTCCATTGATCCGTCTTGCAGAAACGCCACCATTTCAGCTGCCACTTCTTTCTCACTGTGCGAAATTCCTTACGTTCCTTTCTGACGAAATGTCAACTTCGGCAAACGTTGTTGTAGGTATAATGCAACGTTTGCTTTGTTTATCGTTGCCATCGTCCTCCTCTGAATGAACACCGCTAGCACCGTAGCACAGTCGAGAGTTACTCGTCGAGTAAGCAGTTGAACAACGCTCTGTAGCCTCCTGGATAACTCCAGTCCCGCCCACTGTTCCCATTAGCAACCGATACTGTGATTGCATGGTAGACAATACGTGGGGCGTCGAATGCCGCAGATATTGGCCTTTTGCGACCTCGCACTCCTTGGGTTCTCTGTTTGGGTGCGTTTACGCCGCAGCTTGGCCCAGCGATGACGGAAGAAACCCACTGCGGCTTACCGTGCCGCTGCATCTGGTCTCCACCACCGCTGTTTGGCTACGATGGTTGCCAGGCGTCGGCACCCAGCTGGTCTGTGTTCCCAACAGTGACCATCGCCACCACTCTCCATAAACAAAGAGCTGTGACCGGCGACTGCAAGGTGACTCCAGTCGTGCTGTGGTTTAGAGAACTGCTCGCCGCTTATGCGGTTTCTCGCACACCATACACCACACATCCATACGCCACAAACCACTCCGACGTCGATGGCTGAGGGTTCTTGTCGGTGCACCACGTATGACACCACTTATTAAGGTTTCTTTCCATTCCATTCGCATATGGACCGTTGGAAGAAATGTCTGTCATCAGTATAATACTGCATTCGCGATCCGCGAAAGAAAAATACACGAACAGAATGGGAAGAAACCCTAGCGCACGGTACACAGACGTTTGCACAGCATAGATGTAGCTCCTGTTGAACATCTTCGCGCTTCCGTTCCTTGGAGAGAACTGTCTCGAGAAATACAGCCGTTGTCTCAGAACACGCGCTTTAGTTGTTTTGCCTCGGGACCCAAGTGGTGCTTTTGAGAAATAGCTGTAGAGCTCCGTGTATCAACGTATTTGACGCCGCCCCGTTATGCGCTCGGCGGTGGAATATCCACGCTCCGAGATGCGTCCGCGTGCGTCGGAATCCGGTTTACGCTAGATTTAAAACATGTAAATGGGATTACAACTTGATAATAAATTCAGGTGGGAGGAGCACTCCACAGAACTGCAGAAACGCCTTAACAAATCTGCATTTGCAATTGGAGTGTTAGCAGACATAGGCGACATAAAAATGAAAAAGGTTGCATACTTTGCCTACTTTCATTCCATAATGTGGTATGGTATAATATTTTGGGGTAAATCTCCAAGTCAAACAAAAGTTTTCAGAGTCCAAAAGCGCGTAATACGTATTACTTGTGGAGTAAACTCACGGACGTCCTGCAGAAACCTCTTCAAAGAACTGGGTATACTAACTACTGCCTCTCAGTATATTTACTTCTTAACGAAATTTGTCGTAAAAAATATATCTCTTTTTCCAAAAAACAGCTCAGTTCATACATACAATACCAGGAACAAAAATGATCTGCACAAGGACTTAAAAGCACTTACTTTAGTTCAAAAAGGGGTCCACTACTCAGGAACACTCATCTTCAATAATTTGCCAGCAAACATAAAAAATTTAGTTACAAATATAGATCAGTTTAAAAGGAGCCTGAAAGACTTACTAGCGGCCAACTCCTTCTACTCCATTGACGAATTTTTTTAATAAAAACAAATGATGTATTGTATATACTCATACTATTAGTATTGTTATTTCAGCATTAAAAAAACAAAAAGAAATTGACACGTACCACATCCACGAGGATCTCCTCAGCACGGATCTATGGAACGAAAAACTAATCTAATCTCTAATCTAGAGGGCGTCTTTTCTATTTCCGCCGTCTTAGCAGCGAATGGGAGGTTGGGTTGACAAGTATTTCGTCTGGCCGAGAAACACCTGATGACCTTGGGAGCCGTCTGGTCGCAGCATCAACGCTGGATGGATGATCTCGACGGAAGCTCGCCACAGACTTCGTTTCCATAATGCGAAATGTTATCTATTTGTAAGTGCGTATGTCACTAACCAAGACTAACAAAGAGTGAAAATGGTTTACTAGCTACAAACAGCTGTAAATACTTACAGTAGCATCAGGCAACGTGATGGGGTACTCACCTGTGAACATAAAAGAAACACCAATTAGTGGAGAAGAAACATTACAAGGTGTGCTGGAAGGAAAACACTTCTCTTGGCAAAGACATCAAAAAGACCTATAAGCATATTTTTAGGTCACAGAACGTATATACATCCACTTGGTACATACTTTCCGTAATCAAATAGGGTACGGTTATGGGTTATAGCCATATGTTTAAAATTTCGTATTTTTAGGGTTCCGTACTTCGGCCGGTAAAAACGGAATCCTTACAGCGTCACTTTCTTGTCCGTTTGTCTGTCAGTCAGTTTTTCACCAATGGGTAGACGTATCAGACTGAAATTTATGTCACACACTATGCTCTACGGTCCCTCAGAGGCGTAAAAAAAATTGAAGGTTCTAAGTCAATAAAATCAAAAGATACAACAATTTATATCACATATTTTGACATTCGCAAAGTCACTCATGAAAACCCATAGGGTACTTCCCATTGGTCTAGAATCATGAAATTTGGCAAGAAGCAAGGTTTCACGGTACAACTAAGCGAAAAAAACCACAAAATTGTTAATTTCTAATTGTATCATACGAAAGACAGCATTTATTTTCTCATTTCTGAGCCAAGTTCTAAATTAAAACATTCTCGGAAGTCTAGGAATTTCCAAGACTGATACGTTGCGAGTACGATTGTCGATAAGAGGCAAAAAAGTCGAGATTTTTGATTCCCGGAATGAATGAACTGTCTATACACATAATTAAGTCTGTACGGAACACACAGAGCTCGAGTCCTACCAGCACGTGGCCGATACCTTCTTTCCTTTTTTTCTTTCTTTGTTTCTTCCTTTCTTGTTGCTTCACTGTAAAATTTCCCATTACCTATAGGACCAAGCGTAGTTGTGGAATGTGTTGCACGTGGGGAAGAGAATACGGAAGTCTCAAACAGATTGCCATCCAGCAGATGCAACCCCATCCGCTTCGTCACGCGGAAGTGGTGTAACCACAGAATGCATGCAACTACTTTTTAAATAAACCCAAGTGGAAAACTCTCCCGTTCAACAACAGGTGCTAACTACATACGTCGCTTGTTTGCACGCCACTGCTTTAGCTGCAGTGATGGCCCAAAAGATGATGGCCGCGGGACTGAATGCCACCTGGTGACGTCAAGATCACGCGATGAGGTAAGGAAAGCACGTAAGTGGATCAGAGACGATGGGATATCATTCTAGCGGCAACGCGTAAATGACAATGTATCCTAAGGAACCATCTAAGAGTCAACAACTCCATAACCGAGTATTATAGAAACACTTGGCCACTACTAACGGAAATAGTCCGAATATTATGTGCATCAACAACAGACTGCTAAACATGGCATGTTACTTAAGAGAGGATCGAATGTTCCACTCACAGCTACCGAACCTCAAATGAAACTTTACTTCGTATCTGAAAGTTTATCGCTATGGCTCTGTAAGTTTGAGACACGCATCTCATAAACAAATTTTGATAAACAAGACAGAAGCGAAAACTTATTCTTGTATAGATAGTACAAAAATAGCAAACAACTTTATTTAGATTTTTAAACAGAGAAATAAAATAAACAAGAGAAAATAACGAAATAAAATGACAAATTGTACTACCAACAATTGCTCAGCACTTTGATTCAACAAAAGGTAGCAATGTTCTGGTTAACATGAAGACAGTTTTTACTGCACAGTTTTTCGATTTTCAGATTTCACGATTATTTCCCCCCTCCCCTCCTAGACCCTAGATAACGTAACATCATGACCGCCCCCCCCCCTCTCCCAGTAACCCTCCTCCCACCCCCACGCCACTCTTTTCAAATTTCCATCTAGCTACAGCCCAAGAATAGCTATGTTTTACTCTACACTCTACGAGATCATGATACGTTTCTAGAAGAAAAGAAAACCAGTCGGCTGCAGCTTTTCCTTCCCCCAAACCTTTTACGCCATATAATATGCAGGACATGACTATCATCATGATCACCACCACCACCACCACCACCACCATCATCACCACCAATCAGACTTTAAAAAAAGACTTTTCCATCTCCAAGATCAAATTGATCATTCCATCGTTTGTGGGTCATCGGGGAGTTATGATAATGGAAGGAAAAGTTGACGGTAAAAGGTGTAGAGTTATACCAAGGCATCACCACAGGAAGCAGTTTCGAACGGATGTCGAAGTTGTGCAGAGATGAAATATCTCGCTCAGGACGGACTAGCTTGGAGAGCTGCATCGAACCAGCCTTCGACTTAACACGACGACACCACCACCACCACCAGCAACAACAACAAAAATGCTTCCAGAACGAAACTTTCACTCTGCATTCTGGAAACACCCACCCAGGCTGTGGCTAAGCCAGGTCTCCATAATACCCTTTCTTCGAGTAGTGCTAGTTCTGCAAGTTTCGCAGCAGAGCTTGTGTGAAGTTTGGAACGGAGGAGACGAGGTACTGGCGGAAGTAAAGCTGTGAGGACGGGTCGTGAGTCGTGCTTGGGTAGCTCAGTCGGTAGAGCACTTGCCCGCGAAAGGCAGAGGTCTCCAGTTCGAGTCTCGGTCCGGCACACAGTTCTGATCTGCCAGGCAGTTTCAACAACAAAGCGGCCCACATCCATTGAAGATTCTGAATTCCCCCGTCAACCGCCAGTTCTATGAGACGAGAGCTGCGACAAGCTTCCCCCACTGTGCTGTCGAGATGGGAAGAACCGAGCAGTTAAAACCGCTGATGGCAATTTAGTTCTGATTAACCGGTATTTTTCGGTATTTATTTGGTATCGGTTGTAAAGATTATTTTTTTTATTTTTTACCTGTAGCTAGGTACAAAACTGATATATCAATTGCCATAGCAAATGTGCTAGAATTTTTTGTTTTCACGAAAAACGTTTTTAAAAAATGAGTTCCATACGAAGTTTTGTGTGTTCTGAAAGACTACTATCCTCTTTGAATATCTTGAACGAAGTAGTGAGTTAACACTTCGGCAAAGTATAGACTGAATATTTAAGAACATACTAGCTGTACCTGGCTAGACTTTGCTCTGGCTCAGTCCGCTTAAACGGAAAACAAATGAAACTCTGATATGTATGGGAATTGGACATACGTCTATCTCCATCTCTTCCTCCTTCCCCTCTCTCTATCAATCACCTCCCTTCCCCCCCCCCCCCCACCCCTCTCTCTCTCTCTCTCTCTCTCTCTCTCTCTCTCTCTCTCTCTCTCTCTCTCTCTCTCTCTGTCCACACCTCCCCCAACTTTCTCTCCATCTCGTCCTGCCCCTCCTCTGGCCATCTCCTTCTTCCCGTTTTCCACACGGAGCGAGGTGGCATAACACATTGGACTCGCATTCGAGAGGAAAACGGCTCAAACATGCATCCGGCCATCCTGATTTAGGTTTTCCGTAATTTCCCTAGATCGCTCCAAGCAAATGCCGGGATGGTTCCTTTGAAAGAGCATCGCTGACTTCCTGCCCCATACCCCATGCAACCCGAGCTTGTGCTCCGTCTCTAGTGACCTCGATGTCCACGGCACGTTAAACCCAATCTTCCTTCCTTCCTTCCTTCCTTCCGTTTTCTATGCCCATTTCCCCTCACCTTTCTGTCTCCTCTACCACCCCCGCCCCCTCTGCGACGTTGAGCTTCCTTTATTGGTATTGCAAACTCAGATTCTCTAGTGGTCAGTATTCTAATCAAAAAAGCAATAAGCCGTAAATACAACTTTCTTGTTTGCTGACAATGTGTCACTAATATATAAATTATACAGGGTGATTCAAAAAGAATAACACAACTTTAGGAATTTAAAACTCTGCAACGACAAAAGGCAGAGCTAAGCACTACCTGTCGGTGAATTAAGGGAGCTATAAAGTTTCATTTAGTTGTATATTTGTTCGCTTGAGGCGCTGTTGACTAGGCGTCAGCGTCAGTTGATGATAAGATGGCGACCGCTCAACAGAAAGCTTTTTGTGTTATTGAGTACGGCAGAAGTGGAAAAGTTCTGGACGGCCTCCAAGAAGCCCTGATCTTACCCCCTGCGATTTTTTCTTATGGGGGTATGTTAAGGATATGGTGTTTTGGCCACCTCTCCCAGCCACCATTGATGATTTGAAACGAGAAATAACAGCAGCTGTCCAAACTGTTACGCCTGATATGCTACAGAGAGTGTGGAACGAGTTGGAGTATCGGGTTGATATTGCTCGAGTGTCTGGAGGAGGCCATATTGAACATCTCTGAACTTGTTTTTGAGTGAAAAAAAACCTTTTTAAATACTCTTTGTAACGATGTGTAACAGAAGGTTATATTATGTTTCTTTCATTAAATACACATTTTTAAAGTTGTGGTATTCTTTTTGAATCACCCTGTATATTACGGGTTTGTGATTACTATAGTGCGACTGCGGATTGTGAATCGTTCAAACTTCGTAAAGCTATTCATTTAAAGACTAAAACTGTGCGAAATATTGTCCCTAACGATCCAGCAGTTGGTTCGTTTGCAGTAACAATAAACAAGGCTCAAGGTAAGAGAGACAGATTGGTAGCTGGACGAGAGGGGGAGGCATGAAATGAAACTGAGAGGGAGGGGGTAATGGACAGAGAGAGGAGGAGGTAATGGACAAACAGAGAGCGAAGGAGGGCATGCCCAGAGAGGGGGGGTAGGAGTTGTGATGTACACTATGTGATCAAAAGTATCCGGACACCCAAAAACATACGTTTCTCATATTAGGTGCATTGTGCTGCCACCTACTGCCAGGTACTCCATATCAGCGACCTCAGTAGTCATTAGACATGGTGAGAGAGCAGAATTGGGCGCTCCGCGGAACTCACGGACTTCGAACGTCGTCGGGTGATTGGGTGTCACTTGTGTCACACGTCTGTACGCTACATTTCCACACTCCTAAACATTCCTAGTTTCACTGATTCCGATGTGATGTGGACACGTACAGCACAAAAGCGTACAGGCCGACCTCGTCTGTGGACTGACACAGACCGCCGGCAGTTGAAGAGGGTCGTAATGTGTAACAGGCAGACATCGATCCAGACCATCACACAGGAATTCCAAACTCCATCAGGATCCACTGTAAGTACTATGAGCGTTAGGCGGGAGGTGAGGAAACTTGGGTTTCGTGGTCGACAGGCAGATCATTAGCCACACATCACGCCGGCAAATGCCAAACGACGTATCGCTTGGCGTAAACATTGAACGAGTGAAGAGTGGAAGAACGTTGTGTGGCGTGACAAATCACGGTACACAATGTGGCGATCCGATGACAGGCTGTGGGTATGGCGAATGCCCGGTGAACGTCATCTGCCAGCGTGTGTAGTGCCAACAGTGAAATTGGGAGGCGGTGATGTTATGGTGTGGTCGTGTTCTTCACGGAGGGGGCTTGCACCCCTTCTTGTTTTACGTAGCACTATCACAGCATAGGCCTGCATTGATGTTTCTTGCTTCCCACTGTTGAAGAGTAATTCGGGAATGGCGATTACATCTTTCAACTCGATCGAGCACCTGTTCATAATGGACGGCCTGTGGCGGAGTGGTTACACGACAGTAACATCCCTGTTATGGACTGGCCTGCACAGAGTCCTGACCTGAATCCAATAGAACACTTTTGGGATGTTTTGGAACGCCGACTTCGTCCCAGGCCTCACCGACCGACATTGATACCTCTCCTCAGTGCAGCACGTCGTGAAGAATGGGCTGTCATTCACCAAGAAACCTTCCACCACCTGACTGAACGTATGCCTGCGAGAGTGGAAGCAGTCATCAAGACTAAGAGTTGGGCAACACCATAGATGATTCCAGCATTACCGATGGAGGGCGCCACAAATTTGTAGGTCATTTTGAGCCAGGTGTCCGGATACTTTTTAATCACATACTGTTTGTTGGACTGCCATACATATTTAGCAGTTGCGAAGCACTGCCAGGTTTGGTAGCAGCAATAAGGAATCGAGAATCGTTTTTTTCGGAAACCGGTTATTTTCATCGTTTTCACTAGTGAGGTTGAAATGAAGACTGAGAAACCGGTATAACCGTAAACCGGTTCTTTCGCCGGTAGGTGCCACCAGCTACAGTGCTGCCACGTCCCCCATTCTGTACACGTCTCTGTGGCAACGCTTCTCCAAAATGTTCAAATGTGTGTGAAATCTTATGGGACTTAGCTGCTAAAGTCATCAGTCCCTAAGCTTACACTCTACTTAACCTAAATTATCCTAAGGACAAACACATACACACGTGCCCGAGGGAGGACTCGAACCTCCTCCGGGACCAGCCGCGCAGTCCATCACTGTAGCGCCTTGGACCGCTCGGCTAATCCCGCGCGGCGGGAACGCTTCTCCATAGGTTCATAGACGACTATTGTTTCCGCCTACAGCGGTTCGCGGTTCTTGTTCAGAGTCCCCCGCCCTCCAGTACTTGGCGATTGGTCACGTGAGGCGTGTGCCCGCTGGCCGGCACGCTTCCTACACCCCTCCCGTTTCCCACGCCGCGGGAGACACCTGACTGCGTGAGCAGCACAGGCGGTCCTCTGTCTGTGGGCGTTGACTCGCTCTGAGCACCAGCACTCCAGCACCAGCCTTGGCGAAGCCTTGATCCGCGGCGTGCGGTGTCTGACCTGGCGAACGAGGCTACGCTGTGCTCTTCTGCGCTCTGGGAAAGACGCGGTCGCTCCGCCTGCCGGCATCGCCGATGGTGGTACGGGCCCGCTCTGTAGCCGTCTACAAAGGCCACCGCTCGCTCTAGGGCCGACGTTCTCCGGATAGGCTACTGTGCCGGGTATCAGAAACTAAAACAATAAACGAACTGTGTTTGCAGCGGAATATGGAAAAAAAAATTCATGTCCATCTACTGGTGAAATCACCTTTGAAATTCTGAAACAGCCGTACAAAGAAATGTCCATAACGGACAAATGTACACTACTGGCCATTAATATTGTTACACCAAGAAGAAATGCAGATGATACACGGGTATTCATTGGACAAATACATTATACTAGAAGTGACATGTGGTTACATTTTCACGCAATTTGGGTGCATAGATCCTGATAAATCAGTACCCAGAACAACCACCTCTGGCCGTAATAACGGCCTTTGATACGCCTGGGATTGAGTCAAACAGAGCTTGGATGGCGTGTACAGGTACGGCTGCCCATGCAGCTTCAACACGATACCACAGTTCATTACGAGTAGTGACTGGCGTGTTGTGACGAGCCAGTTGCTCGGCCACCATTGAGCAGACGTTTTCAGTTCGTGAGAGATCTGGAGAATGTGCTGGCCAGGGCAGCAGTCGAATAATTTCTGTATCCGGAAAGGCCCGTACAGGACCTGCAACATGCGGTCGTGCATTATCCTGCTGAAATGTACGGTTTCGCAGGGATGTAATGAAGGGTAGAGCCACGGGTCGTAACACATCTGAAATGTAACGTCCACTGTTCACAGTACCCTCAATGCGAAGAAGAGGTGACCCAGACATGTAACCAATGGCACCCCATACCATCAATCCGGGTGATACGCCAGTATGGCGATGACGAATACACGCTTCCAATGTGCATTCACCGCGATGTCGCCAAACACAGATGCGAACATCATGATGCTGCAAACAGGTACTGGACTCATCCAAAAACTGACGTTTTCCCATTCGTGCACCCAGGTTCTTCATTGAGTACACCATCGCAGGCGCTCCTGTCTGTGATGCATCGTCAAGGGTAACCGCAGCCATGATCTCCGAGCTGATAGTCCATGCTGCTGCAAACGTCGTCGAACTGTTCGTTGTTGTCTTGCGATCGTCTCCATCTGTTGACTAATTGATCGACACGTGGCTGCACGATCCGTTACAGCCATGAGGATAAGATGCCTGTCATCTCTACTGCTAGTGATACGAGGCCGTTGGGATCCAGCACGGCGTTCCGTATTACCCTCCTGAACCCACCGATTCCATGTTATGCTAACAGTCATTGGATCTCGACCAACGCGAGCAGGAATGTCGCGATACCATAAACCGCAATCGCGATAGACTACAATGCAACCTTTATCAAAGTCGGAAACGTGATGGTACGCATTTCTCCTCCTTACACGAGGTACTGAAACAGAGGATGACAGACTAAAGGCCGAAATACTAAATGTCTTTTTCCAAAGTTGTTTCACAGAGGAAGATTGCACTGTAGTTCCTTCTCTAGATTGTCGCACAGATGACAAAATGGTAGATATCGAAATAGATGACAGAGGGATAGAGAAACAATTAAAATCGCTCAAAAGAGGAAAGGCCTCTGGACCTGATGGGATTCCAGTTCAATTTTACACAGAGTATGCGAAGGAACTTGCCCCCCTTCTTGCAGCGGTGTACCGTAGGTCTCTAGAAGAGCGTAGCGTTCCAAAGGATTGGAAAAGGGCACAGGTCATCCCCGTTTTCAAGAAGGGACGTCGAGCAGATGTGCAAAACTATAGACCTATATCTCTAACGTCGATCACTTGTAGAATTTTGGAACACGTATTGTGTTAGAGTATAATGACTTTTCTGGAGACTAGAAATCTACTCTGTAGGAATCAGCATGGGTTTCGAAAAAGACGGTCATGTGAAACCCAGCTCGCGCTATTCGTCCACGAGACTCAGAGGGCCATAGACACGGGTTCACAGGTAGATGCCGTGTTTCTTGACTTCCGCAAGGCGTTCGATACAGTTCCCCACAGTCGTTTAATGAACAAAGTAAGAGCATATGGACTATCAGACCAATTGTGTGATTGGATTGAGGAGTTCCTAGATAACAGGACGCAGCATGTCATTCTCAATGGAGAGAAGTCTTCCGAAGTAAGAGTCATTTCAGGTGTGCCGCAGGGGAGTGTCATAGGACCGTTGCTATTCACAATCTACATAAATGACCTTGTGGATGACATCGGAAGTTCACTGAGGCTTTTTGCAGATGATGCTGTGGTGTATCGAGAGGTTGTAACGATGGAAAATTGTACTGAAATGCAGGAGGATCTGCAGCGAATTGACGCATGGTAAAGGGAATAGCAATTGAATCTCAATGTAGACAAGTGTAATGTGCTGCGAATACACAGAAAGATAGATCTTTTATCATTTAGCTACAAAATAGCAGGTCAGCAACTGGAAGCAGTTAATACCATAAATTATCTGGGATTTAAAATGGAATGATCATATAATGTTGATCGTCGGTAAAGCAGACGCCAGACTGAGATTCATTGGAAGAATCCTAAGGAAATGCAATCCGAAAACAAATTAAGTAGGTTACAGTACGCTTGTTCGCCCACTGCTTGAATACTGCTCAGCAGTGTGGGATCCGTACCAGATAGGGTTGATAGAAGATATAGAGAAGATCCAACGGAGAGCAGCGCACTTCGTTACAGGATCATTTAGTAATCGCGAAAGCGTTACGGAGATGATAGATAAACTCCAGTGGAAGACTCTGCAGGAGAGACGCTCAGTAGCTCGGTACGGGCTTTTGTCAAAGTTTCGAGAACATACCTTCACCGAAGAGTCAAGCAGTATATTGCTCCCTCCTACGTATATCTCGCGAAGAGACCATGAGGATAAAATCAGAGAGATTAGAGCCCATACAGAGGCATACCGACAATCTTTCTTTCCACGAACAATACGAGACTGGAATAGAAGGGAGAACCGATAAAGTTACTCAAGGTACCCTCCGCCACACACCGTCAGGTGGCTTGCGGAGTATGGATGTAGATGTAGATCACAACAACGTTTAACCAGGCAACCCCGGTCAATTGCTGTTTGTGTATGAGAAATCGGTTGGAAACTTTCCTCATGTCGGTACGTTGTAGGTGTCGCCACCGGCGCCAACGTTGTGTGAATGCTCTGAAAAGCTAATCATTTGCATATCAGACCGTCTTCTTCGTGTCGGTTAAATTTCACGTCTGTAGCACGTCATCTTCGTGGTGTAGCAATTTTAATGGCCAGTAGTGTACAAGTACAGTACGCCGGACAGTTTGAATACGATGGCCGCAGCTGCTTGGCGTGTCTACAACGCGATTCTGTTCACATGTCTGTGGCAACGCTTCTTCATAGGTCCATAGACGGCTACTGTTTTCACCTACAGCTGTTCGCGCTTCGCAGTTCAGAACTGTGACAAGCATTGCCAAGTGTCGCGGATTTTACGTGAAGTGACTGCACTATAGGTGAGTCTAACAAGTAGAGAACAGGTGTATTAAAACTTCAGACATGATCAGGTATTTTTTCACGCACCTCCTTGTTTATGACGCTGTATCGTTCGAAGTATGTGTCTTACAAGAATATACTCGTGTACGTATATCAGTGGCATTTATGGATAGCGGCGAAATATTGCAAAGTAGTACACATTTAAACGTGGAGGATTATGCGGCAGTTATTCACTCATCTCAGTGTTTATGACTTCATCTCACCTGATTTATGTCTTGAAGAGTCATATAATTTTGTAGGTACATTCGGCGTCACTTGTACGAACAGTCTGCAAAATGCCTTGCGAATAGTTAGTAGCAAACAAGTGATAAATTTAAACGTGATGCGAGATGCGGCAGTTTTTCACGCATCTGACTGTTTAATGTGCCATATCTCCTGAACCATGACAGGTGGGTGGCTCCTACCCCCACAGCGATTGTTGTGCGACAGTAAGTAAGAACCAGCAACCTCTCATTGGTTTTGAGTAAGATAATGTGGAGAGAGAAGGGAGGAAGAGGAGTAGATGAACAGAAAGCGAGGGGAAAGGATAAGGATGATATGGGCAGAGAGAGAAGAGAGAGAGAGAGAGAGAGAGAGAGAGAGAGAGAGAGAGAGAGAGAGAGAGGAGGGGGGGGACAAGAGGAGATGGGCTGACAGAGGGAGAGGAGGAAATGCATAGAGAAAGAGGAGACGGACAAAAACAGGGAGATGAGATACAAGGAAATGGAGAGAGGGAGGAGAGAGGAGAAGATGGACAGACAGTGGGGTGGGGGGAGAGAAGGCGGACTAACAAAAGATACGTATAAGCAAATACCCTGACAACGCAGAGTTTCTCAGGTAGTATTTTAATAATTCTGAATCACAGATGTGGTTGTCAAAGTTCACACTTTACAGTGAATGGATAGTGTCTTGAAAAAGAGGTTGTGTAAGGTGAACATAAAAAAAACACTATGGAATTCCTAATAGAATGTACTCAGGTTAAATTATATTGAGTGAATTAGATCATGAAATGAGGGGATGAAATTAGAAAACTAGTTCTATTACTCAGGCAGCAAAATAGCTGATAATGCAAGAAGTAGACATAATAACAAACGCAGACTGGGAATAAAACAAGAAACCCTTTTCCCGAAAATGATAAAAAATGTTAACATAGAAGTATACACTGATGAGCCAAAACACCATGCCCAGCTGCGCTGAGGGCACGTAACACGGTAAGGATAGTATATAACGAACGCAGAGACGAATGGGGAACCATTCTGAGCCGTAGTTGTGTCCGCCTCTTCGAAAAGTGCGCCAGGCGGAGTGCTTTCGCTTCGCGTCTAGTGTTTGCGGTGGCGCTTTCAGCTTGGCGCGCTGTTTGGATCGCTATCGCCCTCTGGCGAGGGGTAGAGCAAGTGTAGTGTCACGTGACGATCGAGGGGTACGTACTGGGCGGTGACGGAGAGAGGAGGTGGCGCGAGCGGGGTCCTGCTGTTGGGGGTCGTCAACTGCTCGCCACGTGCTTTGACCGACCTCTCGGCTGTCAGGGGCCGAGCCTGCCTCACCCGCATGTACGCGGCTTATAAAGCTTAGAAGCCGTTGTGCAGGAGATCAGCGCGTGGGACCGTATGTCTTCTTATCGGCCGTTTGAAACCACTGGCAGCGGTTGGCTCTGACGAGCACAAGGGAGTGCGACGTGTTCCCGTCGCTGCGGTGGAGTGTGAGAAGTTGAGTACTGTTTTTATGTAACATATATGTATATAACGGGTTTTTCAAGCTCCAGTGAAGTGTATGAGTTTCTTCCCCAGTGGTTTTGTGGGGGTCTTCCCACCACAGTTTTCGTTTGTCTGTCCGCGGGAATGTGGTAACTGCTTCTTGATCGGGCCGTTTCATTCACACCTCGATTGGGTGATTTAGGGTCGGTGTCGTGTGTCTCTGTGGTTCAGAGTCTGTACAGGCACCGCCCTTGCTACATCTTCTGGTTTTGGGTAACTCGGGAAGGTGGTGGCCTGTAATGGAAGTTTTGGGGCTGATCTGCTGTGGCCCTGTAGACAACCAGTAACTGTTCCTCCTATTGTGATCTGGGCCCCTTTACACGTGCCACTCGCTCACCGAGCTAAGGAAAATTTTTTTGGGAACTGCCTTTAATGTGAAGGTTTGTGTGCTGGCTTATTCACATTTATCTTGTAACAACTGACAGGTGTAATGTACGTTATTTAATTGGCAAGAGACAACCATTTTAACTTTAAGGTAGCTAGTTTGTACTAAAGCTTTTTTTAGGAATTGTTCTCATGGTAAGTTTAAAATCTTATTATTGGGAAGTTGTTAACATCATACTGTGGTGTGCGTACTGCAAGACCTTCGGTACACACACCATCAGATTATTTGACTTGTCACTCTAACGAAGTAGGCGAGTGTCAGCAATATGTCTCGTGGTCTTATCGTGGCGTGTTTATCTCCTGCCGTTAGGTCAGACGATAGAAAGGCCACTTGCACGCTTAGAGTAGCAGATTGACGGTGACCGACTTTAAACAGAACTTGATTAATTTTCACACACATTTATTAAAATAATAACAATCATAAAAATAACTTAACTTGGTTCTCGATGCTATTTACAATTGACAATCTGAAGTTCCTTTGGTCTTGGTACGTTAATTTTATTCTCACATATCTCTGATACTTGACAAATTGTCTTCTCTTCATGGCTATGTATAGGAATATGGTAATCTTATTAGGCGCAGACTGAAACTTGACTATAGACTGGTACAGACTAATGCAGACTGGTACAGACTAATGCAGACTGACTAATCGGAGGTCTGTAACTCGTTATAATGCCTCGCGCGTTCAGGTATCACTGCGCGAGTGTGATCCGCGAGGAGAAAAGGTTCTACGTTAGCAGCAATCTCATTGGCTGCGTGACATATTGATACGCGGATCGGCGGAAGCAGAATTTGGTCCGTCTCTAAGACAGCGCCATCTCGTAGTGCGGAGACGGACGAGCGCTGCGCCTGCGCTGTTGTGCTTAGCGGGGCGCTAGTGTATGCGCTGACTACGCGGAACTATGTACACAACACATACCTTGCAATCTCCTTTCCATAAAGAAAATCGGTCAGCTATTGGAAATTGTTTTTTTTATGCCAGACTTGAAAAATTATTATTGAGAAAGTCTTTTAAAATAAAAAGGTATGTTTAGCAGTGTGTGTTATTTCACCAGCATCTCCTGGCCCCTACATCCACGATAAAGTTTTGGAATAACATGTGTACTTGAGTTGTTGTTTGTGAACCGCCCTAATTGATGGTTCACATTCCATAGGCGAAACGAATCGCAAATGGTCACAATCCACGAACATAAGCAACTTTGACAAAGGGCAAATTGTTGTAGCCCGGCGCCTCGACACGAGCTTTTCGGAAATGACGAAGCTCGTGGGCGGCTGGTGGCGAACTGCCGTCGTGAGGATCTGCAGAAAGTGGCTGGCAGACAGTGCGACGACGGGTAGCCGTCCACGCCCACCACACGCCGTGCAGCTCTGGGACTCGCCCGATCTGCGGAGGAGGGTAGGCGGGGAGCTGCGGCGGCTCCGGTGAGTTGCAGCCACAGGCGTTCCAGAGCGCGCCGTCCACCGCAGCAGACGACCCCTGCGTCTTCCCACGTCGACCCAGCGGCACCGTCCGTTACGGTTACAGTGTGCACAGGATCGCTGGGGTTGGACCGTGGATCAACGAAACCATGTCGTCTGGTCGTTGTGAGTCACGCCTGCTGTTACTCCAGGTCGTCGGTCGCGTCTGGAAACGCCGCCATCCAGGGAAAAGGCTGCTCGGAAGATTCACCACGCCACGGACCTGGGCCGCTGGAAAACGGTATTATGCTCTGATGCACATTCAGCTTGGCTTCCGCGGGACCTGTGGTGGTAATCGAAGACACCACGAGAACTGTGCGCTACATGAGGATTACTGTGGACCACTTTCATGTTTCGTCCGTCTGAACTCAACGGCACACATTTGGGACGCTGTCGGCTCTGTGCCCACAACAGAAAATGCCTGCCCTGAGCGTAGACGTGTGCGCCACGTACCTCCGCAAACCTGCCGACGACTTTCGAATCCGTGTGACGCAGACTCACTGCTTCCCTAGATGCATCGACACGATGTTAAACTGGTGCTCATAATGGCATGGCTGAGCTGTGTAACTGTTTGCAGATCTTTCCTAAAAGCATTCGAAGCATGTAGTCTGATGCGTAATTGAAACAATAAGAGAATAAAAGCTTTTGAAATGTAATTAGAGTCGTAAAACTACTGCAGGCTACAGTCAGTAAGTGTAGACTAAGTAGAGTATACAGTTGCTTTAGTCGGGTACGAGCGTAACTGTGTTACACGTACGTTAGGTGTGCTGCATACCTATCGGGCGTTAACTGATTTCCATCTGCCTGTTTCTGAATGCGACCAGTAACTTACTAGATTCACCTACAAACGTGAAACAGTCGAGTGTCTAGAAACTTAGAGAGCACACATAAAGGGCAACGTAACCTATGGAACATTGTTCTTTTTGTTATCCTCCTGCTTGTTAAAGAAAATAAACAGTATTTACAACACACTTGAAGCAAAATTTTTTATGCTTGAGCAAAGCAATTAATTTTCATCCAAATGCAGTGCCATAAAAAAATAATTGCTTTTGTTATATAAAAGCACATAAGTTATGCAACAAACTAATTTTTATTACTTACAAAATGGCATTTACATTTCGTAAAGACATGTTGTTGTTGTTGTTGTTGTTGTTGTTGTGGTCTTCAGCCCAGAGACTGGTTTGATGCAGCTCTCCATGCTACTCTATCCTGTGCAAGCTGCTTCATCTCAGAGTACATACTGCAGCCTACATCCTTCCGAATCTGCTTAGTGTAATCATCTCTTGGTCTCCCTCTACGATTTTTACCCTCCACGCTGGCCTCCAATACTAAATTGGTGATCCCTTGATGCCTCAGAACATGTCCTACCAACCGATCCCTTCTTCTAGTCAAGTTGTACCACAAACTCCTCTTCTCCCCAATCCTATTCAATACTTCCTCATTAGTTATGTGATCTACCCATCTAATCTTCAGCATTCTTCTGTAGTACCACATTTCGAAAGCTTCTATTCTCTTCTTGTCCAAACTATTTATCGTCCACGTTTCACTTCCATACATGGCTACACTCCATACAAATACTTTCAGAAACGACTTCCTGACACTTAAATCTATACTCGATGTTAAAAAATTTCTCTTCTTCAGAAACGCTTTCCTTGCCATTGCCAGTCTACATTTTATATCCTCTCTACCTCGACCATCATCAGTTATTTTGCTCCCCAACTAGCAAAACTCATTTACTACTTTAAGTGCTTCATTACCTAGTCTTAATCCCTCAGCATCACCCGAGTTAACTGACTACATTCCATTATCCTCGTTTCGCTTTTCTTGATGTTTATCTTATATCCTACTTCCAAGACACTGCCCATTCCGTTTAACTGCTCTTTCAAGCCCTTTGGTGTTTCTGACAGGATTACAATGTCATCGGCGAACCTCAAAGTTTTTATTTCTCCTCCATGGATTTTAATACCTACTCCAAATTTTTCTTTTGTTTCCTTCACTGCTTGCTCAATATACAAATTGAATAACATCGGGGAGAGGCTACAACCCTGTCTCACTCCCTTCCCAACCACTGCTTCCATTTCATGTCCCTCGACTCTTATAACTGCCATCTGGTAAAGACATAAAAAGCATAAAGAACACAATGGACGAACACTGAAAGATGGGCCGTTATAATTTTGTTCAAAACAAACAAAAAACTGAGGAAAGTCGTCAGCTCCTAGTTCCTCTTTTTCACATTCGTTTCTTTCCCTGCTACTGATAATCCTACCGTTTACTACGTCGCTTATGTACTATACCAAAACCACCAAAGTGTTGTTTTAGTTTTGATACAGTGTGGCTCTTAACGTGATGCTGCAGAAGATAATGCAGATGATGATGATGATGATGATGAAAAAGATGATGATGATGATGCTTTGTGCACGCACTTCACCCAAGGGTTTAACGCCCGTAAGAATGCCGACGATCAGATTCGTAGATAGAGCAGCTAGTGAGGAAGTACTGAATCGAACGGGGAAGATTTGATTAAAAGATGATTTTTATATATTAGTTGACAGGACACGCCCGGAGTTTTCAAGAGCTCGTCAATTGTAAATAAGTATTATAGTGGGTTAGATAGAGCAGCAGTCAGTCGTAGAATTAAGTTGCTTTAATACGACATTTACAGTCACAACGCAGATCAGATTTCGACCTGTGTCAGGTCATTATCAATGCTAAAACAAATACAAGAGTATATATTACAATCTGATTTACAAAAGTTATAAGTCCATCACATCGTTGTCTTTTAATGTTAACATTACATACCAGTGCGGAATTGTAGCAGTTGTTCGTGCTCAAGTGCATGCTTAAACAGTTCAACCATTACTGTCGTAAAATTATATGTTGGTTTCACAGTACACATCGGTTTTTCGTATGGCGCCCTCTATGAGCTGCGCCTGAAGTTTACAGTTCTGACGACATTTTTTGTAATAATTTATGATGTATAGTAACTAAGTAGTAACATGAAGTTATTATGAGTAGAACTATGTAAAAATTACAATTTTTACTTTTCCTCATGTCTGTAATGTGCTGGATGTTTAAAATTACTATAGCACTTACCAGTGACAGTTTAGGCCTCATGGGCTGAAATTAATTATGAAACTGATATGGCTACGTAAAGTAAGTTATAGGAAGTATTGCATATTTTGTCGTGTTGGGACCTGTCTTCGCTTAATTAGTTGTTACTTGACAAAAGATATAACGTGAACTTTATTTACAAAATGCACTTTGTTGGCGCTAGTAGCGCTCGTAAGCGTCATTTCAACATGTCGCACTTAGTGGCCGAGAAATAAGAACACTTATTTTGAAAAATGACAGTTTTACGTATTAATTGTTGCTAATAGTTACCCTCATGAGTTCGTGTGTTATTCTAATGCCATAAGTTATGTAAATACAGTAGTATGAAAGTGGTACTCGTTTAGATCTTACGCAAGTGGCTGCTACATAATGTCGTGAGGTTGCGACTGATATTTGAGACCCCCTGGGTCGAATTTTTCACTGCTTTCAAGTAGGCAGTTTTAGAACAATTCCCAGAAATGGGCAGTTTTCATTATGACCTGAATATTGATCAGGTTACAACTGGCATTTCTTTGGTGGCAAAAGATCTCCAGCTCCTCAAGAAGATCGAGGAGTCCACCCTTCTCGCCTCTATGTAGCAACCTTACATTTGACGTTAACATTGGCAATATATGTTTAGTTGACAATAAATGTGCAACCAGACTTGATTTCTCTGCTGCGTCTTTTCTTTCTAGAGCAACATGTTCCTTAAACCCAGTTTCTAGTCTCCTCTCTGTCTGACCTACGTAACATGCTCCACAATCAGGACAATCAATTTTATAAACCCCAGATGAATCAAGTACATTATTTACATCTACAGTATGTTGTAAGATACATCCTAAATTATTTGTTGTTCCAAAGGCTACTTCCACTTTGTATTTTCTGAAAATCGATGCGATTCTCATGCTCATTTTCCCATAATAAGGTAAGGTGACAAATTTTGTACTTTCTTTTGGTATCAAGGTATTTATCTCATTACCATATGTTTTGTCCACATTCCTATATATCATATCGACAAATGTGTTGGGATAATTATTCACTTTAGCGATATATCTTATAGTTGCCATTTTGACAACTGAATGGCAAATACACGATTAATGGCGAAATTAAAAAACGCCTTTTTATGTTGAATGGGATGGTTTGATGCGTAGTTTACAATACCATCTGTGCATGTTTTTTTTGCGAAAGATACCAAATGTGTGCCTACCATTCTTTCTCTGGATTGATAAATCTAGAAAATTTATGGAAACATTTATCTCAATTTCGCCAGAAAACTTTATTGATTCATGGCAACTATTGAAAGTGGATAGTATGTTGTCAATTACTTCTTCATTCCCTTTTACTAACAACAGTGTGTCATCTACGTATCTATAATAATATACAATTTCTTCTGCCTATAATGGGTTTTCTGTAAAGAACCTGATGAAGTATTATAGTAGTTGCATTACACGTTTATTACCTTATAAATAAACGAAAAAACTTTTTTATTTTAAATTCAGTGCGTTAGTATTTGCAAAATGATTCTTTCATACAGTGTTCATTAAAAAATGACGATCATTCCACTTGGGACCCGTAGAATGGTAGATTAGTTTATTTGTTTGAGTTGTAAATATTTGTCATGTATTGTTTTTCTCCCCCCATGAACCGTGGACCTTGCCGTTGGTGGGGAGGCTTGCGAGCCTCAGCGATACAGATGGCCGTACCGTAGGTGCAACCACAACGGAGAGGTATCTGTTGAGAGGCCAGACAAACGTGTGGTTCCTGAAGAGGGTCATCAGCCTTTTCAATAGTTGCAGGAGCAATAGTTTGGATGATTGACTGATCTGGCCTTGTAACATTAACCAAAACGGCCTTGCTGTGCTGGTACTGCGAACGGCTGCAAGCAAGGGGAAACTACAGCCGTAATTTTTCCCGAGGGCATGCAGCTTTACTGTTTGATTAAATGATGATGGCGTCCTCTTGGGTAAAATATTCCGGAGGTAAAATAGTCCCTCATTCGGATCTCCGGGCGGGAACTACTCAAGAGGATGTCGTTATCAGGAGAAAGAAAACTGGCGTTCTACGGAACGGAGCGTGGAATGTCAGATCCCTTAATCGGGCAGGTAGGTTAGAAAATTTAAAAACGGAAGTGGATAGGTTAAAGTTAGATATAATGGGAATTAGTGAAGTTCGGTGGCAGGAGGAAGAAGACTTTTGGTCAGGTGAATACAGGGTTATAAATACAAAATCAAATAGGGGTAATGCAGGAGTAGGTTTTATAATGAATAAAAAAAATAGGAGTGCGGGTAAGCTACTACAAACAGCATAGCGAACGCATTATTGTGGCCAAGATAGATACGAAGCCCATGCCTACTATAGTAGCACAAGTTTATATGCCAACTGGGTCTGCAGATGATGATGAAATGTATGATGAGATAAAAGAAATTATTCAGGTAGTGAAGGGAAACGAAAATTTAATAGCCATAGGTGACTGGAATTCGAGAGTAGGAAAAGGGAGAAAAGGAAACATAGTGGGTGAATATGGATTGGGGGAGAGAAATGAAAGAGGAAGCCGTCTGGAAGAATTTTGCACAGAGCATAACTTAATCATAGCTAACACTTGTTGTATACATGGAAGAAACCTGGAGTTACTAGAAGGTATCAGATAGATTATATAACGGTAAGACAGAGATTTAGGAACCAGGTTTTAAATTGTAAGACATTTCCAGGGGCAGATGTGGGCTCTGACCACAATCTATTGGTTATGAGCTGTAGATTAAAACTGAAGAAACTACAAAAAGATGATAATTTAAGGAGATGGGACCTGGATAAACTGAATAAACCAGAGGTTGTAGCGAGTTTCAGGGAGAGCATAAGGGAACAACTGACACCAGTGGGGGAAAGAAGTACAGTATAAGAAGAATCGGTAGCTCTGAGGGATGAAGTAGTGAAGGCAGCAGACGATCAGGTAGGTAAAAAGACCAGGGCTAATAGAAATCCTTGGGTAACAGAAGAAATATTGAATTTAATTGATGAAATGAGAAAATATGGAAATGCAGGAAATGAAGCAGGCAAAAAGGAATACAAACGTCTCAAAAATGAGATCGACAGGAAGTGCAAAATGGGTAAGCAGGGATGGCTAGAGGACAAATGTAAGGATGTAGAGGCGTATCTCACTAGGGGTAAGATAGATACTGCCTACAGGAAAATTAGAGAGACCTTTGGAGAGAAAAGAACCACTTGTATAAATATCAAGAGCTCAGATGGAAATCCAGTTCTAAGCAAAGAGGGGAAAGCAGAAAGGTGGAAGGAGTATATAGAGGGTTTATACAAGGGCGATGATCTTGAGGACAATATTATGGAAATGGAAGAGGATGTAGATGAAGATGAAATGGGAGATATGATACTGCGTGAAGAGTTTGACAGAGCACTGAAAGACCTGAGTCGAAACAAGACAACATTCCATTAGAACTACTGACGGCCTTAGGAAAGCCAGTCATGACAAAACTCTACCATCTGGTGAGCAAGATGTATGAGACAGGCGAAATACCCTCAGACTTCAAGAAGAATATAATAATTGCAATCCCAAAGAAAGCAGGTGTTGACAGATGTGAAAATTACCGAACTATCAGTTTAGTAAGTCACAGCTGCAAAATACTAACACGAATTCTTTACAGACGCATGGAAAAACTGGTAGAAGCGGACCTCGGGGAGGATCAGTTTGGATTCCGTAGAAATGTCGGAACACGTGAGGCAATACTAACCTTACGACTTATCTTAGAAGAAACATTAAGAAAAGGCAAACCTATGTTTCTATCATTTGTAGACTTAGAGAAAGCTTCTGAAAATGTTGACTGGAATACTCTCTTTCAAATTCGGAAGGAGGCAGGGGTAAAATACAGGGAGCGAAAAGCTATTTACAATTTGTACAGAAACCAGATGGCAGTTATAAGAGTCGAGGGACATGAAAGGGAAGCAGTGGTTGGAAAGGGAGTAAGACAGGTTTGTAGCCTCTCCCCGGTGTTATTCAATCTGTATATTGAGCAAGCAGTAAAGGAAGCAAAAGAAAAATTCGTAGTAGGTATTAAAATCCATGGAGAAGAAATAAAAACTTTGAGGTTCGCCGATGACATTCTAATTCTGTCAGAGACAGCAAAGGACTTGGAAGAGCAGTTGAACGGAATGGGTGGTGTCTTGAAGGGAGGGTATAAGATGAACATCAACAAAAGCAAAACGAGGATAATGGAATGTAGTAGAATTAAGTCGGGTGATGTTGAGGGTATTAGATTAGGAAATGAAACACTTAAAGTAGTAAAGGAGTTTTGCTATTTAGGAAGTAAAGTAACTGATGATGGTCGAAGTAGAGAGGATATAAAATGTAGACTGGGAATGGCATGGAAAGCGTTTCTGAAGAAGAGAAATTTGTTAACATCGAGTATAGATTTAAGTGTCAGGAAGTCGTTTCTGAAAGTATTTGTATGGAGTGTAGCCATGTATGGAAGTGAAACGTGGACGATAAATAGTTTGGACAAGAAGAGAATAGAAGCTTTCGAAATGTGGTGCTACAGAAGAATGCTGAAGATTAGATGGGTAGATCACATAACTAATGAGGAGGTACTGAGTAGAATTGGGAAGAAGAGGAGTTTGTGGCGCAACTTGACAAGAAGATGGGGCCGGTTGGTAGGACATGTTTTGAGGCATTAGGGAATCACCAATTTAGCATTGGAGGGCAGCGTGGAGGGTAAAAATCGTAGAGGGAGACCAAGAGATGAATACACTAAGCAGATTCAGAAGGATGTAGGTTACAGTAAGTACTGGGAGATGAAGAAGCTTACACAGGATAGAGTAGCATGGAGACCTTCATCAAACCAGTCTCTGGACTGAAGACCACAAGAACAACAATATTGTTTTTCTGTCATGTTCAACATCCTGGAGGACCTGCTCACTATGGATCAATTGGAATGAAAGTAAATCTAATCTAATCGAATCTAATCAATTTGATGATGGAGAGAACTGTGTGAGCGGAGAGTAAAATATTTACAAAAGGTCGTGAAGGGTGGACCACAACAAGCTCTTTGAACGGTTGTAAGGTGCGGCAGTTATGTAGAGAAAAGCGCGCAGAATGGGATAGAGGTGCATCAAACCAGTTTTCGGGCGGACAACTCCAGCAACACGCTGGAGTTAATAAATCAGCAGTAATGAGTGAAGATGAGGCTCTGCCGCACACAGCGGCACCGCGGCGCTGAAGGCACATAAAGGCGCCGGGCGCCACGTAATGAGCGCCATTAGCCGCCATCAACCTCAGCACCTGCGGCCACCCGCCCGCAGCCTTCACGAGGCAGCGGCCGCACCAAACCACAGTACGAACCGTCATCAGAAGACTATCCTGCCAATAAAACACGCCGACACCTGCCTGTTGCTTGCGGCCAACTTCCTCGGGTACGGCGCATGTGATCCGCAATATTACCACGAGGCGCCAAACGTGGTGACAACCCGCCACACTGACCAGCCAGGCACTGCACCGACACGTCGCCCACCTACAGAATTACAAAGAAGCGACAGTTCCAGTAGCTGCTACCAAGTCTCTCGCGACGCAGTCCTTGGATATATACGTGATTTTACAGTTTGTGCATCCGCAGTGTAGGCTGCATACATGATAGTAACATTTTTAATTTTTTTT
Source organism: Schistocerca americana (assembly GCF_021461395.2). Lineage (NCBI taxonomy): Eukaryota > Metazoa > Arthropoda > Insecta > Orthoptera > Acrididae > Schistocerca > Schistocerca americana. The sequence continues at coordinate 196,290,807 of NC_060128.1, forward strand.
AAAAACTACTGAATATCTTCAAAAATCTTTTATTAACTGTTAAGAGTGTCTCTGCTACAGGATGTTACACAACTCTCTATTACAGGGTGATACACAACCGGTTAAGCGATGATTTTATCACATCCTCAGGTGTATGTTTGTTGTTGTGACTTCAGTCCACAGATTGGTTTGATGCAGTTCTCCATGCTACTCTATCCTGTGCAAGCTGCTTCATCTCCCAGTACCTACTGCAACCTACATCCTTAGTGTATTCATCTCATGGTCTCCCTCTATGATTTTTACCCTCCACGCTGCCCTCCAATGCTAAATTAGTGATCTCCTGATGCCTCAGAACAGGTCCTACCAACCGATCCCTTCTTCTAGTCAGGTTGCACCACAAATTTCTCTTCTCCCCAATTCTATTCACTACCACCTCATTAGTTACGTGATCTACCCATCTAATCTTCAGCATTCTTCTGTAGCACCACATTTCGAAAGCTTCTATTCTCTTCTTGTCCAAACTATTTATCGTCCACGTTTCACTTCCATACATGGCTACACTCCACACAAATACTTTCAGAAACGACTTCCTGACACTTAAATCTATACTCGATGTTAACAAATTTCTCTTCTTCAGAAACGTTCTTTGCCATAGACAGTCTACATTTTGTATCCTCTCTACTTCGACCATCATCGGTTATTTTGCTCCCCAAATAGCAAAACTCATCCACAAATATCTCTTTTCCTAATCTAATTCCCTCAGCATCATCTGATTTAAGTCGACTATATTCCATTATCCCCGTTTTGCTTTTGATGATGTTCCTCACGTGTACAAATACAATTAATTTAAGCCTTGGATGCATGTCTGGCCCGCCTAGCAAAAATGCTTAAGAGAGGTCTGTAAGACCTCTACCTTAAAACAAGAACTAAATGATATTAAGTGATATATTATACAGTTTTGAAGGAGTTGGTCACACACAATAAATGAAACAGTATTTGTTATGATACTATGATTTTTATTTTAATGTAACATGAAACGCAATATTAATTTTCAATTTTTCAGAATCGAATAACTGTCAGTTTTACTGATCCACACCGAACTATTTGAACTATCATATGTTTCGTTTTTTCGTCATTTACTTTCAGGCCAAGTCTTGATGCTTCTGTTGCAAGCTCACAGATGTAGAGATCAATGGGATAGCCAATCACATCTAATAGTTGGTGAACACAAATTCGAGCATCTTGAAAAGTTCAAATACCTGGGATCAGTGATAGATTAACAAAATCAGAGACAGGTAGAAATTAAAGCGAGGCTGCAAAATGCTAACTGAGCCTATTATGCAATACGAAATCCCTTAGGGTCCAAACTGCTGACAAGAAAAACTAAAAGTTCTAATCCATGGGGCAGAAACATGGAGCCTAACGAAAATATAACAACACCATTTACAAGTGTTTGAGAATAAAGTTTGTAGAAAAATATTTGGTCCTTATTATGACACTGAATCACAATGCTGGAAGAGAAGAAACAACATAGAAATCCACGAGCTATCACAACAACCAGTGATAGTAAACATAATAAATGCAAGAAGACTACAATGGGCTGGACATATGATAAGACAAAGAGAACACCAAATAGTGTTGAGAATATTCAGGGAAAATCCATATGGCAAAAGACCAAGGGGCAAACCCAGGAGTACTTGGCGCAATGAAACTGATTGCATATGTGAAAGATTGGGAATAAATAACTGGCAAGAGGCAGCAAAAGACAGGAGCATCCGGAGGAATCATGTGAGATCGCGCACGGGGGCTTCGAGTCCCTTAGAAGACTACTACGACTACTACACCAGACTATTTGCTCATTAGAAGTATTACTCTCCATAAATAATTTCATTATGTTCTTTATATACAGGGTGATTCACGAAGATATACAAATATTTTAATATGTCGTTCTACAAGTAAAACTAAAGAAAAAGTTCACATAAATATAGGTCCGCAAATGTTTACTTATGGAGTTATGGCTAATAAAAGTTTTGCCTGAAATTTAGCAACTTCACTAATATGAAGCCATCGCAAAACAAAGTTAAAGTAAGGCACAATTTCCATTTATTTTGTTGTTACTGATTTGCTGAATCTAATAAAACATCTCCCAGGCGTGTATCTTCAGTAGTTTTCCAGAACATCCCGAAAAACAAAGACGTAATTTACTGACTACTTGGCCCAATTTTTTTTTTAAATTCCAGACAATTGCACAAAGTTTTCAACAGAAGACTTAGAGAATTTATGATTTTGAAAAGATGATGGTAATAACGTTAACAGAAACCGTATGAATGTGTCAGACAATCTGCTTATGTGCTGTGGTATCAATAAAAGCAGATTGTCTGACACATTCATACGGTTTCTGTAAACGTTATTACCATCATCTTTTCAAAATCATAAATTCTCTAAGTCTTCTGTTGAAAACTTTGTGCAATTAATTGTGGAATTTAAAAAAAAAAACAAATTGGGCCAACTAGTTAATAAATTAAAAATTTTTACGAAATTTCGTCTTTGCTTCTCTGGATGTTCTGGAAAACTACCGCAGACACACGGCTGGGACATGTTTCATTAGATTCACCAAATCAATAACTACAAAATAAATGGAAATTGTGCCTTACTTTAATTTCGTACAGCTTCGCGATGGCTTCAAATTAGTGAAGTTGCTACATTTCAGGCAACACTTTTATTAGCCATAACTCCGTAACTAAACATTTGCGGACCTGTGTTTATATTAACTTTTCTCTTTACTTTTTCTTGTAGAATAACATATTAAAATATGCAAATATCTTCGTCAGTCACCCTATATACACTATGTGATCAAAAGTATCCGAACACCAACAAAAAACATACGGTTTTCGTTTTAGGTGCATTGTGCTACCGCCTACTGCTAGGTACTCCATATTAGCGACCTCAGTAGTCATTAGACTTCGTGAGAGAGCAGAATGGGGCGCTCCGCGGAACTCACGGACTTCGAAAGTGGTCAGGTGATTGGGTGTCACTTGTGCCATACGTCCGTACGAGAGATTTCCGCACTCCTAAACATTCCCAGGACCACTGTTTCCGAAATGATAGTGAAGAGGAAGCGTGTAGGGACACGTACAGCACAGAAGCGTACAGGCCGACCTCGTCAGACATCTATCCAGACCATCACACCGGAATTCTAAACTGCATCAGGATCCACTGCAAGCACTATGACAGTCAGACGGGAGGAGAGAAAACGGATTTCGTGGTCGAGCGGCTGCTCATAAGCCACATATCGCGCCGGTTAGTGCCAAATGACGTCTCGCTTGGCGTAAACATCGAACGAGTGAAGAGTGGAAGAACGTTGTGTGGAGTGACAAATCACGGTATACAATGTGTCGATCCGATAGAGCGTGTGGATATGGCGAATTCCCGGTGAACGTCATGTGCCACCGTGTGTAGTGAAATTCGGAGGCGGTGGTGTTATGGAGGGGGCTTGGATCCCTCCTAGTTTTGCGTCCCACTATCACAGCACAGGCCTACATTGATGCTTTAAGCATCTTCTTGCTTCCCACTGTTGAACAATTCGGGGATGGCGAGTGCATCTTTCAACACGATCGAGCATATGCGCATAATGCACGGCCTGTGGCGGAGTGGTTTCACGACAATGACATCCATGTAATGGATTGGCCTGCACAGAACCCTCACCTGATTCCTATAGAACGGCTTTAGGATGTTCTGGAACGCAGACTTCGTGCCAGTCCTCATCGACCGATATCGATACCTCTCCTCCGTGCAGCACTCTGTGAAGAATGGGCTGCCATTCCCCAAGAAACCTTCCAGCACCTGATTGAACGTATATATATATAATATATATATATATTATATATATATATAAATATATTATTGCATTTCCAGAATGACTGGCGGCTTTCTGTCTCACAGATGTGGACATGTGACGCATCTTCCTTTCGGTGATGTTCCAATCGCCGCACTCTTCGTCCATTGGCTGTGTATTGTAGAACTTTATTTTGGTGGCGTGCCCTGTAGATTATCCTTTCGACATCACAAAAGTTGTGTTTTTATGAGATCGTTCTTGCATGCAGTAGGGTGGAAACAGGCACAGGATATTTACTGTTACTACTTCGAATACGTTTCTCCATAAGAGAGAACACTATCTTCTTGACTGCCTCTTTCAAATGTATGTTCACGCCTTTTGATCAAGAGAATGAACTGCTGATGCACGTTCATTATAAAATAATGTTTCTTTTATGTCTCTCATCTACAGTGGTCCTGTTTTGCAGAGACTTCGATACATCCCAGATTTCTTCTTTCTGGCCACACAACGTGCAACTTTCAAACTGTTTTGCAAAAAAAATGGTTCAAATGGCTCTGAGCACTATAGGACTTAACATCTATGGTCATCAGTCCCCTAGAACTTAGAACTACTTAAACCTAACTAACCTAAGGACAGCACACAACACCCAGCCATCACGAGGCAGAGAAAATCCCTGACCCCGCCGGGAATCGAACCCGAGAACCCGGGCGTGGGAAGCGAGAACGCTACCGCACGACCACGAGATGCGGGCAAACTGTTTTGCAGACGAAAATGATTATTACAGAATTTCGCAGGTAACGGAATCCTTCATTTCGAGTGTACTTTCCTTTTTGTTTAATTATACTACCTCTTACTGGACAAAGCAGAATTTTAATGATGCTGTGTTCTCGCAACCCGCTCACTGCCGACAGTGATTTACTGTACTCAGTGCCATCATGACCGACAAGGAAATCGACAATTTTGTAATCTGTTATCAGTAATCTAGCTACTTTAAGACGTCATATTGGTAAAATATGCAGTGATAAGCCGAAATATTATGACCACTGCCCACTGCGAGGTTGGATGCCGCTTGGTGGCGTTGCGTGCGTGTGGCGCAGTAAGAAAAAATATGTAAGCCGAGCAGAAAAGAACGGGGGATTACCCTAGCGAAGATAGACGCTGCAAGTGGAGAAATCGATTGAGATAAGCGACTTTGCAATAAAGTAGATTATTATTACTACGCAGAGTTTTTGAACGAGTATATCGAAAAGGCGAAGCTGGTCGAATGTGCACGAGCTACTGTCGTGACCATCTACGGGAAGAGGTACAAGGACAGTGAAACTACCGCTAGTCGCTACATGGTTGGACGTCCACGACTCTTCATAGAGCATGTGCTTTGCAGGCTTGTCTGCTCTCTAAACTAGGCTAGATGGTGATGTGTGGCACCTCTGGGTAAAGAGCAGACAACCCCGGTGGACGCACAAGTGTTTCGGAGCACACAGTTGAGCGCACACTGTTGAACACGCAGCTCCGCAGATCACCCCTACGTGTTCACATGTTGGCCCGACGGCATCGTCAGCTACGGTAGTAGTAAGGCTCGAGATCATCGAGACTGGACCAGGCACCACTGAAAACGTGTCTGCTCGACGGACGAATGACGTTTTCGCTACACCACGTCCACGGTCGTCTACAGAAACGCTGCCGTCCAGACGAAGGCCTGCTCGAAACGTCCAGCGTGCCACGGACGCAGAGTAGCGGGAGCAGTTTTACGTTATGGGAGGAGACAGTCTCCTGCGCTGGCACGGTACCGTGGTAGTGATCGAAGACACACTGACAGCTGCGAAACACCTGCATCCCTGACGGCGATGTCATCTTTCAGCAGTATAACTGTCCGTGGCTCGGAGACAGAACCGTGCTACAGTGGTTTGAGAAGCATTAAAGTGACTCGTGTTAATGTGCTGGCCACCAAGTCCACCTGATGTGAATCCGAAGGTTCCAGTTTGAGTCGCTACCGAGCGCCGCCAGGGCGTTCACGAATCAGCGCCCAGTTATTTACGGGAATTACATGACTTGAGCGTAAACACCTCGTGCCGCATAGCTGCACAAATTTACCGACGAATTTTAGAATAGATGATACGTTGAATCGGTGGTTTATTCCGTTAAAAAGACGGTCCATCAAGCTATTAAGCAGATGGTCATAATGTTTTGGCTCGTCAGTGTATATAAGCGTAGCAAAGCCAGCTGGTTCGCTAAGGGGTCTGAATTACCCCCGTTACACACTATACGAGAAGGACTACTAAAGTGATTAAATAAAATAATTAATTTGACTTGCAACAAACAATGTTCCCTCCGAAGTAAATCACTTTCATTTCCAAGGATTACACAGGGCATCAATCGAAACAAATATATTTTAAGACAATTCCTTGAGAGAATGAAAGTTTTCCAGGTCCAAACGAAACCTGTTATTCATCTCAAGCTTAATATCGGTTTCTTAAAATACTCGGTCTCCCAACCTTCGAAATGACAGAACCGGCTAACTTGGATGGTTACAAGATGAAGCATAAAAATGCCACTGGTTAGAAGGCCGGGCACTGTACGTTAGCACTGGGGACCGTGGGTATGGATCAGTGATGAAGAATCAGCAGATGCCGGCAAAAGCCCCACAGCGGAGACGTCGCTATGCCTGCGGTAAGAAGGCCGGGTCACCAGACAGCCCAGCTGGCGCAGTTTTACTGATACTGCCAACGCCTAGTGTGACACCATCCGAAAGTTGGGAGACCGTGTATTTTAAGGAAATAGTGTTCAATTAGTTGTACTTATACACCTGACGATAAGTCATCGAGAAACCAGTTGTGTATGATCCTGTAATAATGGAACAATTAACAGCCAAAGCAGCTACCGAAAGTTTTATAGTAGCTATTATTAGTTATTACAAAATTATTAAAATATTTTGTCTCGGATAAAGAATTCTGGTGTAACTTCCCGCGTCACGTTCGCTTAAAATCCCAATCTATTATCCAAAGTCTCCATCATCGTCTTCAGAGGCTAAGTTAACTGCCATGAAACTGGAGAGGCTTACACTTTTACGCCCAGACGTCGACATTTGATTGGCTGGATGACATACTAAGGTAATAATTAAATTTCCAAAAAAAATATCTGAAGCCAGTGTTTTTGCCTAGAAAATGGTAAAATGTTTCCTAAACGAATTTTTTAGCGACTCGTAACGAAAACAAGAGTAATCCATATACACTCAAGCGCGAAAGAAACTAATATAGGCATGCGTGTTCAAATACCGACATACAGAAAGGCAGATACGGCGCTGTGGTCGGCAACGCCTATACAAGACAAGTGTGTCGGGTGCAGTTGTTAGATCGGTTACTGCTGCTACAACGGCAGGTTATCAAGGTTTGAGTGAGTTTGAATATGGTGTTGTACTCGGCGCGCGAGCGATGGGATACAGCATCTCCGAAGTAACGATGAAGGGAGGATTTGCCCGTACGATCATTTCACGAGTGTACCGTGAATATCAGGAACCTGGTGAAACATCAAATCTCCGACATCGCTGCAGCCGGAAAAAAATCTTGCAAGAACGGGACAGAACGTGACAGAAGTACACCCCATCCGCAAATTGCTGTACATTTCAATGTCGGGCCATCAACAAGTGTCAGCGTGCGAACCACTCAACGAAACCTCATCAACATGGGCTTTCGGAGCCAAGGCCCATTTGTGGACCTTTGATGACTCCACGACACAAAGAGTCACGCCTCGCCTGGGCCCGTCAACATCGACATTGGACTGTTGATGACTGGAAACATGTTGCCTGGTCGGAAGAGTTTCGTTTCAAATTGTATCGAGCGGATGGGCGTGTATGGATATGGAGACACCCTCATGAATCCACAGACCCTGCTTGTTAGCATGGGACTGATCATGCTAGTGGAGGCTCTGTATTGGTGTGGGGCGTCTGCAGTTAGAGTCATATGGGACTCTGATACGTCTAGGTATGACTCTGGCAGGTGACACGTACATAAGCATCCCGTCTGATCACCTGCATCCATTCGTGTCGATTGTGCATTCCAGCAGGACAATGCGACACCCTACACTTCCAAATTGATAGAGAGTGTATCCAGGAACACTTGTCTGAGTTTAAACACTTCCGCTGGCCACCGAACTCCCCAGACATGAACAGTAGTGAGCTTATCTGGGATGCCTTGCAACGTGCTGTTCAGAAGAGATCTCCAACCATTCGTACTGTTAGGGATTTATGGACAGCCCTGCAGGGTTCATGGTATCACTTCCTTCCAGCACTGCTTCAGACATTAGTCGAGTCCACGCCACTCCGTGTTGCGCCACTTCTGCGTGCTCGCGGGAGCCCTACAAGACAATAGGGACATCTACCAGTTTCTTTGGCTCTTCAGTGTATTTACATGAACAGTTTCGGCATCTCATTAACGCTATCTTCTGCTCGCTATGCACTGCATTTATCCGATTCTCTACACATGGAGTGCATAGGAGCCTGCAGATGACAGTAATGAGATGACGACACTGGTCGTGTAAATAAAATGACAATTTCTGGCTACATATGACTGTTGGGTTATTTTCTTTCGGTGAATACTTAGACCGGTCGGATGAGGGTTTCGTGAAGTACTGTCTTTATGCGTGGAGTAGTACACTTCCAGAGGATTCTCCCAATAGATCTCGGTGCGGCAGGTTCTTTACCTGTGATTTTGTGGTCGTTCCAGTTTAAATTGTTCCGTTCATGTCCGTACCACTTGGTAATCCCCGCAAATATTTATCCGCCGCGGCGCGCTCCAGATGCTGCTGGCCGCTCGCCCCGTAACGGGGCTCTGACAGTCCCTCGCCTGCTCCCCACTCCGCGGCAGTGGCCTCGAGCCTGCCGGGTAATGCAGCCGCCACTCAGGCCGGTCGTTACCCGGACACGTCCGTCTCCCCGCTAATCACGCGCATTACTCTCCCTGTGCAAGGAGACCAGCTCACTCTTCGCTACACGTATTAGTCCACTTCTGCCAGTCGCTGTTCGCGATAGCATCGTAACTGCAGCGGTTTATCGCGCTACCGGAGGATCGCATTTCGCTCTGACCCTCAGCGGATTTTACGCAGTACCGGCAGCGGCGTCGTTAGTGGCTTCCTTTCCCGGCGTGAGCCTCTGGTACACTGGTATTTGAACCAGCCACTATCTGACCGCCATGGCGCGTAGCACTGGACACCACTGGAAGCCGTGCTGTTATGTACGCCACTGCAATTGTATGGACCGCCCTCATTATGCAGTCATATCCGCTGCCCAAAACACTTTGCCTCACTGTTCTTGAATAGGACACTTTGCCAGGTGCGAAAATTTCGCCTGTTCCAAGAAGAAATACAAACATCACCCTAAAAAAAAAGGGAGAGTCTAATGGTATGGTTGGCTGGGAGATAGCGAGGGGCAGGCTTCGCCGTCTAATCAGAAAGGTTTTGAAATTTCCTGGCAGATTAAAACTGTGTGCTGGACCGAGACTCGAACTCGGGACCTTTGCTTTTTGCGGGCGAGTGCCAGGAAGTTTCATATCAGCGCACACTCCGCTGCAGAGTGAAAATCTCATTCTGGGAGAAAGGTTTTTGCTGGCCTTCAAGCACACTGCCACGCTTTCGTCGCGAACTCTGACTCGAGTGCTGATACGTGTGCCTGACTAATGATTGGTATGTGTGTGTCTGTGTGTGTGTGTGTGTGTGTGTTTGTGTGTGTGTGTGTGTGGTAATAATAACGGCTTGGGACAAGGACTGAGAGAGGAGATGGGTTGGGTTGTTTGGGGGAAGAGACCAAACAGCGAGGTCATCGGTCTCATCGGATTAGGGAAGGATGGGGAAGGAAGTCAGCAGTGCCCATTCAAACGAACCATCCCAGCATTTACCTGGTGTGATTTAGGGAAATCATGGAAAACCTAAATCAGGATGGCCGGACGCGGGATTGCATCGCCGTCCTCCCGAATGCGAGTCGAGTGTGCTACCACTGCGCCACCTCCTCGGTGTGGTATAGTGTTCTCTGTCTCTTGTACGAGGGCCGTTCAATAAGTAACGCAACACTTTTTTTTCTGAAAGCAGGTTGGTTTTATTCACGGTTCCAAAACACCACATTATTCCCCACTATTTTGGCTACAAAACCCTATTTGGCAACATAATCTCCGTTCAATGCGAAGGCGTTTCGCCCCCTTACTGGGAGGGGCCGCGGGGTCGCACGGTACCACTCTACCGGTCGACGATGAAGCCAACGAATTGCCGCGTCAGTAACCTCCCGTACTGTTTCCCATGGGGTGCATCCTTCTTTGGCCCAAACAGATGGTTACTCAGAGATGCGAGATCTGGACTGGACGGCACACACCTTTGAATACACCAACTGGTGGACAACTGTGTCAGCACTCCCAACAGAGATGTCCAGTTGAGCGATGATTACAGACGCCTCGCACAACGATTCACCGTGCTTTTGTTCACTGACAGGTCTCAGTGGACGCTCTCAAAGCGACTATGAATGTCTGTCATGATCTGGCACCTCCACTGCCGACGCGGTTTGAAGCTACGTATGGCGGCTCCACGAATCGGAACTTCACGAAACCATACGGGCTAGAGCGGGTAGTATTCCGTAAGGACCCACAGCAAATTTCACATTTTTTCAAACTCCAATACCGCCAACGAGGCCGAAGAGCTTAACGTCGTTACCCGACGGACAGATCAACACCAAATCCGTCGCTTGCACAGAGGCTTGGAATTCAGGTCAGAACATTGACGCAAAGTCTGGAAATCAGGAAATTTACATGACACCTCTTCTCTCCTTCTTCCGGAAAGACAAAGGGAAAGCAACCAGCTGCAGGACCCATACATCCCGTGGTCAGCAAAATAGAGCTCATGCCTCGCAGGACCCAAACATCCCGCACTCAAGAAAACAGAAACAATACGTCGGAGGATCCACACCTCGCGCAGAAACAGGACCCACGCCTCGCATGACCCTTGCTTCCTGCTATCGATCCAGTGGCCTCGTTTAAAGCGGGTAGGAGCTTCTTGTTGAAGCTGTAAAACATTTTTCATGTTTGCCGCAAGTAATGCGCCAAGGCAGCCAATAGGACGCGGCGTAACGGGGCGGTTACGCGTCCAAGAACCGGTCGTGCCCTGACCTGTTTACTTCGCTGACTGATGGGAACTGGTGCATTCAACGAGGCAACGCCGTCGGCAGTATCATCCTAATTAATTCTGACATGTTTACAGGCGCTGCAGTGATCTACGCCGCATCTGAAATCAAAATTAATGCTTTATTTTTGTAGCAAATACAGACTTCTGACCTCACGGTTCTCACGAGTTAAACAGTGCAAATCTGAAAGAGGAAAAAAAAAGTAGAAATGGGAAGTACGATATAAGACAATATGATTTTTGATCAAACTTCACAGCCTTTGTCGTAGAGTGCTGTATTTACAGGCTAGCAAAGAAACTTTGAGAAAAGGAGTTCTGAGTAATGCACATAGAAATTTAACCATTTTTCAAAAAAATTAACATCATTCTCGCTGAAATTACACTTAAGAGCGTATTCCTTGCTCGCTTAGAGACACTACAGGGATCCGTACCGAACTCCAGTTGTTTTATTTGATTTTTGTAGTTTTTGAAGCGATTCTGCATCGCCGCCGAGAGAGCGTAGCTGGGGAACGCTCGACAGCAGACAGAATCTCAGGCGACAGCGTCGAATCTTCGGACTTTTCACATCAGAATCCAACTAATTTAAATTATAATACCGTATCGCTGACATCAAGCTCCTGGGGAAATTGCAGTGGCTACTTTGGCTACTTTGGGTATCGAGGGAAGTTTCGAAGAACAGGAAGGATCGTAGGCACTAATCGATCTTTAAAAACCGGTAACACGAAAAAAGCTCTTTAAAAAGACCAAACATTTATTTTTCGCAGGCAGTCATTAACAGAGGCTCATTACATAGAACTGAAAGGAAGGCCTAGATCCTCAAGGTCTCGAAGAGCAACCAAGCATTACTTGCGAAGGCGAACCGGTAACTCAGCCGCAGTGTGAATTAACTGACGTGAAATAGTTAAAGTCACGTTCCAGTTGGAAGCACCACTCTTACCTCCCAGTGCGAGCAGAATAAGTGATTTCGTGGGAAGCTGCCAGAACGTGCTGGCAAAGTCATTAATTTTGTTTACGGTGACAACGAGCTAAGTCTGACAGTACCGACAGATAAGGTGGCGGGATGTGCCTGCTAATGGTGGTGGTGGTTAGTGTTTAACGTCCCGTCGACAACGAGGTCATTAGAGACGGAGCGCAAGCTCGGGTTAGGGAAGGACTGGGAAGGAAATCGGCCGTGCCCTTTCAAAGGAACCATCCCGGCATTTGCCTGAAACGATTTAGGGAAATCACGGAAAACCTAAATCAGGATGGCCGGAGACGGGATGCCTGCTAATGCCGAGAAGTAAACGTCAAGTAACAAAGTGATTTGAAGATCACGGAAGGAGGCAGAAGAGTGGAGCTACATTCAAGTATGTGCCCCAAAGCAGAAAAAGTAAAACCCACACAATGATACACTAAAGCGCCAAAGAAACTGGTGTAAAAACGCGTATTCAAATACAGAGATATGTAAACAGGTAGAATACGGCGCTGCGGTCGGCTACGCCTACATAAGACAATAATTGTCTCGCGCAGCTGTTAGATCGGTTATTGCTGCTACAATGGCGGGTTATCAAGATTCAAGTGAGTTTGAAGGTGGTGTTGTAGTCGGCGCACGAGCGATGGGACACTGCACCTCCGAGGTGCAGTGGGGATTTTCCCGTACAACCATGTCACGAGTGTACCGTAATTATCAGTCAAATTGATTTTATATTCATATATTTCCAGAAAGCTATCGACACCGTTCCTCACAAGCGACTTGTAACCAAATTGCGTGCCTATGCGCTATGGTCTCAGTTGCGTGACTGGATTCGTGATTTTCTGTCAGAAAGATCACAGTTCGTAGTAACTGACGGAAAGTCACCGAGTAAAACAGAAGTCATATCTAGTGTTCCCCAACAAAGTGTTGTAGGTCCTCTGCTGCTCCTGATCTACATGTAAGATTTAGGAGACAATCTGACTAGCACTCTTTAAGTGTTTCCAGATGATGCAGTCATTAATCGATTTGTGAAGTTGTCAGATGATCAGAAAATAATTGAAAACTGATTCAGACAAGATTGCCGTATAGTGTGAAAAGTGACAAGTGACTGTCAATAATGAAAAGTGTGAAGTTATCCACATGAGTACTAAAAGGAATCCGTTAAATTTCGGATACACGATAAAACATACAAACCCACAAACTGTAAATTTAACTGAACATTTACGGATTACAGTTTCGAATAACTGAAATTGGAACGATCAAATAGACTGTTGTGGTGAAAGCAAACCAAAGCCTTCGATTTATTGGCAGTACACTTCAGAGCACGTAACAGGTCTACTAAAGAGACTGTTTACACTACGCTTGTCCGCGCTTTTCTGGATTACCGCTATACGGTAAGCGAGGTGCATCAGACAGGATTGACGGAGGTCACCGAAAAAGATCGAAGAAAGGCAGGTCGGTTTGTATTATCGCGAAATAGGGGCAAAGTGCCACTGATATGATACACGAACTCGGATGGCACTCGTTGAAACGAAGGCGTTTTTCAGTGTGGCAGGACCTTCTCAAGAAATTTCAACCGGCAACTTTCCCCTGAGTGTGTAAAAAAAATTGCGTTGGCGCACACGTGCATAGGAAGAAATGATCATCATGACGAAATAAGGGAAATCAGAGCTCGCCCAGAAAGATTTAAGTGCTCGTTATGGTCGCGCACCGTTAGGGAACGCAACGGTAAGGAAATAGCTTGAAGGTGATTCGGTGAAACCTCTGCCAGGCACTTAATAATTATGAACAGCGGTGTAGTTATGTAGATGAGGCTGTGTGTTGTCAGTGTCTTTTTAGTGATGGGATGGGGTGTGAGGAGAAAAAAATGGAACAGGGGGACCAACGGTTGACTACAGTAAGCAGTTTGAAACGCGCGAGGTGAAGACGAAGAGAACAGGCTAGCACGGTTAGACTACCTGCACGAAACCAGCAACAGACAGCGGCAACCTAGAGGTACGTGTGCGAAGGTCCTCACCTGTGCAATAGAGCCGCTCGGATCGTGGGTATATAAGCACTGTTTAGGCTGCGGTCTCAGTGGCAGCCATAGCGATGGATTCCGCTGATGACCGACATCGACCGAAGACGGGCGATGTCTTCATACCAGTACGCGGCTGCTAGCGCGGTCACAACGTCGTAGCCGATCTCATCGCCCGAACTTACAAGTTTCGGTCAACACTCGGTGAAACTCAAATCGGTCTGTTTTTTCGGTCATAATGGCCAGCACGACACGAAATATGGGCTGTCGGAAACCGATAGGATTATTCAAAGGAGTAGTTTGTGGCATCCCGAGGATCAAAAGTATCATAATCGGAATATACTACGGAACAATCGTAGGTTTATTGGAAACCCACAAGTAGGCAAAATCTTTATCGGAAATTTTAGGTATAGATCATAGCTTCGAAAAATAATTTGCTCAAGCGACGAGGAAGGTGTATCTTATGACTAAAGTTACTGTAGTGGATCTTTTTGGGTTGCAGTTGATGGACATTGTTGTTGTTATTGTGGTCTTCAGTCCTGAGACTGGTTTGATGCAGCTCTCCATGCTACTCCATCCTCTGCAAGCTTCTTCATCTCCCAGTACCTACTGCAGCCAACATCCTTCTGAATCTGCTTGGTGTATTCATCTCTTGGTCTCCCTCTACGATTTTTACCCTCCACGCTGCCCTCCAATACTAAATTGGTGATCCCTCGATGTCTCAGAACATGTCCTACCAACCTATCCCTTCTTCTAGTCAAGTTGTGCCACAAGCTCCTCTTCTCCACAATTCTATTCAGTACCTCCTCATTAGTTATGTGATCTACACATCTAATCTTCAGCATTCTTCTGTAGCACCACATTTCGAAAGCTTGTATTCTCTTCTTGTCTAAACTATTTATCGTCCACGTTTCACTTCCATACATGGCTACTCTCCATACATATACATTCAGAAACGACTTCCTGACACTTAAACCTATACTCGATGTCAACAAATTGTTCTTCTTGAGAAACGCTTTCCTTGCCATTGCCAGTCTACATTTTATATCCTCTCTACTTCGACCATCATCAGTTATTTTGCTCCCCAAATAGCAAAACTCCTTTACTACTTTAAGTGTCTCATTTCCCAGTCTAATTCCCTCAGCATCACCCGACTTAATTCGACTACATTCCATTATCCTCGTTTTGCTTTTGTTGATGTTCATCTTATACCCTCCTTTCAAGATACTGTCCATTCCGTTGAGCTGCTCTTCCAAGTCCTTTGCTGTCTCTGACAGAATTCCAATGTCATCAGCGAACCTCAAAGTTCTTATTTCTTCTCCATGGATTAGCTGTCTACAAATTACTGCTACTGCTTACTGGCGTCTTTATGCCAGCAGACTGGCGATCCTGTAAAGATGAAGTGGTTTGCAAATGTGGTGTAGGAATTTGTTCCCACTTTACAGTGCTTTGTGTGTTCAGAGTATCTCATTCGAACTTTTGTGTTTGCCTTTCACGCGTATGCTGTATGAAGCTTAAGTGACTTATGTCTGGACAACTTGAAATAAGTTCAGTAGAACAGATTTCGAGTGCTTGTAAAGGTGTGATTTGAACTGTTCGATACTCACACTAACGATGCAGTTCAGGCTCAGGTGAAACTAGAAGTGAGACTTTGATTACATATAAATTTTTAATTTACTCTATACCAAATTTTGGAGCTGTGATTCGTACAGGTGCACTAAAAGACACTGTAATATAGTTGACATCCGCTATTAAAAGCTGCACTGAATCTAAAAAATATTGCCACCATAAATCTTGTTATATACTTTCTCAAATCCACTAGGCAAGTGTTTAAATACCAGTGAAGTTCCCATTATTAGACTCTGGATTATCTGAATATGCCTAATGCCAGTATTGCATTAATATACACCGTTTTTAGAATAAATTGAACTGCTGTGGATTCACAGATCTACCTTTCATTAAATATAATACTTGCTTAGTCAGACAAAAATGTTATCTATGCATCATATAAGAGACACATCTACTTTCACCACGTAAAATAACTATTATGTGCTAGTAGCCTCATTGGCAAAACCTTTATGCGTCGAAGTCGCCGGTGTAGCATAATAAACCATGCCCTGAACAACGTGTTTCTTCTTCTTAGTGCGGTATGCCATTCAAACTACGTATGTATTCTCGTAATACAGGAGTATTTCCTAAAACTTGTCTGCCACTTCCAGTAAATGACGACAGAGTGTACAGTACTCGCAACATTCTTTTCGAGACAGGTATACAGGGTGTTCACAATTCATGTGTACACTGCTAAAGGTTACAGAGGGGACTTAACAGATAAAGTTTTGAATAGGAGCCCATGTCCGTAAACTATGCTACAGAGCGTCAAAGTCACAGGCGTCGGCACTATTAATGTATGTACAGGATGGACCATTTTAATCCATAATGAGAAACAGCAAAATGTCTTAGATAAAAGTTGTAGCTGACAAAGACGGTCACCCTTTGCTACTAATGCCCTAGACTTTGAACATGAGTTTTCAAGGTGATTTGGAGATTAAAGTGACTTTTTATGTCTAAACCATAAATTTGATTTAAGGTTTGAAAAGAGCGGCCAATTTTACGTATAAAATGATGCCTCATTCAAGGTCATCGCAAGGTTCGATGAACGTCAACTAAGCAAAAATGTTTTTAGTTGTAGTAGGGATTCATTTGGAATACAGGAGGGAAACAACAAAATACAACGTTACATAAAAATTTGAAGGGGAAAAAGGGGTCATGTACCATTACAAATGACAGTGATCCTTATGATCAATAAAATGATGCCTCATTCAAGGTCACCGCAAGGTTCGATGAACGTCAACTAAGCAAAAATGTTTTTAGTTGTAGTAGGGATTCATTTGGAATACAGGAGGGAAACAACAAAATACAACGTTACATAAAAATTTGAAGGGGAAAAAGGGGTCATGTACCATTACAAATGACAGTGATCCTAATGATCAATTCAGGTCATTCGAAGGTTGAGTTCTGTTTCATGTCAACCCCTATTTGTGACGTCGGGTTTTGAAACATATCCGTACTTTAAGCTCTAATTATTGCCAAAAATAAACACATCACAATATTATAAAATGTAGATAATTGATTTATAAGTCATTGAGTGAGACCCCTCGCCTCTCATTTCTCAAGATTCCCTTCCCATTGTCTATCTAACGTTGTCTTTTTCTGTATCCATCCTCTGTTCCGAGCTAATTCCTAAGACAACTAAAAATATATTTGCTTATTTGGCATTCATTGAACCTTGTCATGACCTTGAATAATATATAATTTTATACGTAAAATTTGGCGCTCTTTGCAAATCTTGCATCAAAGATGACGGTTCCCATTTTTAAAAAAAGCATCTAGAAATTAACGTTCAAGGACGCAGCCACTAGTAGCAATGCGTGATCCTCTTTGCGACCTACAACTTTTAGATAAAACATTTTGTGCCAAGTTATTCCACATTTTGGATGAAAACGGTTAACCCTGTAAATGCAGGGTGGTTTCGTGAGGATGTCATAAACTTTCTACGATGGTGGAGGACAACAGAATCAATTCGAAGTATGGGGTCCCCGTACAGCAAATGAACGAGTCGAAAGGTACAAGTGAAAATCTTTCGGATACCTCTAACAATGGAATACATACACCGGTACTGTTAGTGCTAAGAATGTAGAGTATGCAACTGTCAGAGGTGACAGTATGGATCAAAACAAGGGAAAAATATGTAGTAAACATGGGCTGAAAAAGGAATACATTAAGACCTGTGAGCACTTGTTCAATAGAGGAGATTAGTTTCACACTAGTGAAGAAGGAGAAGTGCTCATAGCTGATACGGTATGGATGTTTACTAGATACTTTCTCCTAGTTTTGGTCCGTACTACCACCTCTGAAAGTTGACCACAAAACATTCGTAGCAACAACAGTACCGGTACATGTATTCTACTGTCAGAGCTATCAGAAATGCTATCGCTCGTAACTTTCGCCTCAGTCGTTATGTCAAACTGATACATTTATCCGTCTCCATGATCCTTGGAAATTGTACCATCATCACGGAATCACCAAGTATATACACACACACACACACACACACACACACACACACACACACACACACACACACACACATTTACAGACGCCGGCGCCTATAAATTTTACGCTCTGCAGTGTCGTTGGATCACGCTTACGGTGTAAGCTTATTTGTCCGTCGCTCCCATAGAAGACTGCAAACCTTCTTTGCTTCCCGTCTGGGCAAGCTGTGCAGTTACTAGAGTACATGTAAAGCTTACTAGGACAGAGTAAATGCTAGCTACAATAAAGTCGATAGTTCGATTGTAATATTGGCATTTTAATTTGATATTCCCCACAACTGACAAAATTTACAAAAAAAAAAATGTGAATCTCTTTGTCCACCCACACACTCCTGAGAACGGCACATTAACGATTTTCAATTACGCGCCCCTTTTACCAGCTGCTGCGTTGATAAATACTCGGCACCTCGCAAGGATAACTACCAGATCAAGAATATTAGGTAAGTTGTTGGAAGTGGTTAAGCGTTATGAAAATCTCACTTCCGAGCACACAAAGAGCTCTAACCGCAGAACTCTGCACGGAACACGCGTTGGTGCAGTGCTGCGATACACACCGTATATCTCCCTTCGAAGACGATGGCCGCCGTCTCCAAGTCCGCACCGCTCGATGGCTGAAGGCGAAGTCCACTCCCACAATTCTCCCGTCTCCCACGCGTACGAAAACGCGGAGGAAGAATACTCAGTTTCGGCCAATGTCGAGCGCTCTATCATCGCCGAAATCCCTCCACTGAGATCTATCCAATGATCGAGTAGGTCATATCGCCCCTAGGCAAACGAAATTCCCGTCTTCGCCACGTGTTGCCCAACACAGGTGGCTCCGGATGCCGGGCTATCCCGAAAAGCTCCGTATTGTCCCGCGTTTCCGGTGACCGCTACCTGCCGCTCACGCCGGCCCGGCGAGCTACGGCCATCTGCACACTTCACATTCCACGATTCTCAACTTCCGACGCTTTTCACCAACGCTTGCAGACATGCAGGGAGTACTGCTCGAGAGTGCCTCGTATTTATCATAATTCAATAGAGTCATGATCTGATCCCCTTGCCAGTCCCTTTGTTATTAACACTAATGTTGGTAGATTAAAACTGAAGAAACTGCAAAAAGGTGGGAATTTAAGAAGATGGGACCTGGATAAACTGAAAGAACCAGAGGTTGTACAGAGTTTCAGGGAAAGCATAAGGGAACAATTGACAGGAATGGGGAAAAGAAATACAGTACAAGAAGAATGGGTAGCTCTGAGGGATGAAGTAGTGAAGGCAGCAGACGATCAAGTAGGTAAAAAGACAAGGGCTGGTAGAAATCCTTGGGAAACAGAAGAAATATTGAATTTAATTGATGAAAGGAGAAAATATAAAAATACAGTAAATGAAGCAGGCAAAAAGGAATACAAACGTCTCAAAAATGATATCGACAGGAAGTGCAAAATGGCTAAGCGGGCATGGCTAGAGGACAAATGTAAGGATGTAGAGGCTTATCTCACTAGGGGTAAGATAGATGCTGCCTACAGGAAAATTAAAGAGACCTTTGGAGAAAATAGAACCACTTGCATGAACATAAAGAGCTCAGATGGAAACCCAGTTCTAAGCAAAGAAGGGAAGGCAGATAGGTGGAAGGAGTATATAGAGGGTCTATACAGGGGCGATGTACTTGAGGACAATATTACGGAAATGGAAGAGGATGTAGATGGAGATGAAATGGGAGATACGATATTGCGTGAAGAGTTTGACAGAGCACTGAAAGACCTGAGTCGAAACAAGGCCCCCGAAGTAGACAACATTCCATTAGAACTACTGACAGCCTTGGGAGAGCCAGGCCTAACAAAACTCTACCATCTGGTGAGCAAGATGTATGAAACAGGCGAAATTCCCTCAGACTACAAGAAGAATATAGTAATTCCAATCCCAAAGAAAGCAGGTGTTGACAGATGTGAAAATTACCGAACTGTCAGTTTAATAAGTCACAGCTGCAAAATACTAACACAAATTCTTTACAGACGAGTGGAAAAACTGGTAGAAGCTGACCTCGGGGAAGATCAGTTTAGATTCCGTAGAAATGTTGGAACACGTGAGGCAATACTGACCCTACTACTTATCTTAGAAGAAAGATTAAGGAAAGGCAAACCTACGTTTCTAGCATTTGTAGACATAGAGAAAATACTGTCTTTCAACTTCTGAAGGTGGCAGGGGTAAAATACAGGGAGCGAAAGGCTATTTACAATTTGTACAGAATCCAGGTGGCAGTTATAAGAGTCGAGGGGCATGAAAGGGAAGCAGTGGTTGGAAAGGGAGTGAGACAGGGTTGTAGCCTCTCCCCGATGTTATTCAATCTGTATATTGACCAAGCACTAAATGAAAGAAAAGAAAAGTTCGGAGTGGGTATTAAAACCGATGGAGCAGAAATAAAAACTTTGAGATTCGCCGATGACAATGTAATTCTGTCAAAGACAGCAAAGGACTTGGAAGAGCAGTTGAAGAGAATGGACAGTGTCTTGAGAGGAGGGTATAAGTTGAACATCAACAAAAGCAAAACGAGAATAATGCAATGTAGCCGAATTAAGTCGCGTGATGCTGAGAGAATTAGATTAGGAAATGAAACAATTAAAGTAGTAAAGGAGTTTTGCTATTTGGGGAGCAAAATAACTGATGACGGTCGAAGTAGAGAGGATGTAATATGTAGACTGGCAATGGCAAGGAAAGCGTTTCTGAAGAAGAGAAATTTCTTACCATCTAGTATTGATTTAAGTGTTAGGAAGTCGCTTTTGAAAGTATTTGTATGGAGTGTAGCCATGTATGGAAGTGAAAAATGGACGATAAATAGTTTGGACAAGAAGAGAATAGAAGCTTTCGAAATGTGGTTCTACAGAAGAATGCTGAAGATTAGATGGGTAGATCACATAACTAATGAGGTGTTGAATAGAATTGGAGAGGAGTTTGTGGCACAACTTGACTAGAAGAAGGGATCGGTTGGTAGGACATGTTTTGAGGCATCAAGGGATCAGAAATTTAGCATTGGAGGGTAAAAATCGTAAAGGGAGACCAAGAGATGAATACACTAAGGAGATTCAGAAGGATTTAGGTTGCAGTAGGTAGTGGGAGATGAAGAAGCTTGCACAGGATAGAGTAGCATGGAGAGCTGCATCAAACGAGTCTCTGGGCTGAAGACCACACACACACAATGTTGGTAAGCTAACGTGTAAGTGCCCAAATCCTGGCACCTTACAACGGACATGGGCTCCTGTGTGCAACTGGATCTACTAAGTCCCCCCTACAAACTCTAGAAGTGTGGAAGATGGGTCGTGTGGTACCCTGTAGAGCCATCAAATGTACCTGGCATCTTTTTAACAACAATCGCCGCACTGCATCACTCGTCTCCAAGTACAGAGGCATCGTGGTATGCATCCCTCCGTAGCCTTGCCTAGCTCCTAGACGCCGCCGAAAACTGACGGGGGAGGTGGGACGCACAGCGGCGGAGCTGTCGCCGGATGTTATCGGGCGACCTCTGGCGACGGCGGCTGGCGACTGTTGTCGATGCCTCTAGCTGCGCAGACGGCCCGCCTGCTGGGCAGGAGAGGTGAGCGCTCATCTTTACACGCCTTTTGTACGGTGGGCGCCTGGCGGCAGCGGGGGCCGCCGCCGTGGCCTACTGCGGCCCCCGCAGCGCACAGTGTTTTCCCACGGCCGACGCTGCGCAGTCAAGGCCGCGGGGGAGAGTGAGCCGAGGCCCGCCGCTGTGACGGCAGAGCCCTCCGCTCGCTTTTTTACGCGCTGAGTCAGGACCGGCGGCGCAGGTGCGGGCGGGCTGTCGGCCTGCCGCCTGTTCACTGCTGACTTCCTGCTGGAGGACCGGCCGGCCAGCGTCCCGCTCCAGTGCGCGTCCAGTGTAGTGTGTAGAGTGTAGTGAGGTGTGGTGTGGTGGCGGGCGTGGGGCGTGTCGCCATGGTGCACCCGGATACCCACTGCCAGGGCATGACTGTCCGGCACGCGGGCGACGTATCACTCCAGTTCCTTTCCCAGCGGTGTCAGCCACTTCCTGGACTCTTTGCACACTGATACCAGTGCCTACCAATTTTAATTGTATATTACAGCACTGAGGACGGTCACTAAGTGACCGAAAATCGATTTTGCGGATATTAAAACAAAACAAAAAATACGACCAATGCTGTTTCTCCTTCAAATTATAGAAAAACCCTTGTTTCACAAAACGCCTAGCATCCAGCGCAGGTTGGTCTGGTAATTATTCATATACACTCCTGGAAATGGAAAAAAGAACACATTGACACCGGTGTGTCAGAACCACCATACTTGCTCCGGACACTGCCAGAGGGCTGTACAAGCAATGATCACACGCACGGCACAGCGGACACACCAGGAACCGCGGTGTTGGCCGTCGAATGGCGCTAGCTGCGCAGCATTTGTGCACCGCCGCCGTCAGTGTCAGCCAGTTTGCCGTGGCATACGGAGCTCCATCGCAGTCTTTAACACTGGTAGCATGCCGCGACAGCGTGGACGTGAACCGTATGTGCAGTTGACGGACTTTGAGCGAGGGCGTATAGTGGGCATGCGGGAGGCCGGGTGGACGTACCGCCGAATTGCTCAGCACGTGGGGCGAGAGGTCTCCACAGTACATCGATGTTGTCGCCAGTGGTCGGCGGGAGGTGCACGTGCCCGTCGACCTGGGACCGGACCGCAGCGACGCACGGATGCACGCCAAGACCGTAGGATCCTACGCAGTGCCGTAGGGGACCGCACCGCCACTTCCCAGCAAATTAGGGACACTGTTGCTCCTGGGGTATCGGCGAGGACCATTCGCA
Organism: Schistocerca americana; assembly: GCF_021461395.2. NCBI lineage: Eukaryota > Metazoa > Arthropoda > Insecta > Orthoptera > Acrididae > Schistocerca > Schistocerca americana. The sequence goes on from NC_060128.1 coordinate 196,313,662, forward strand.
ACCGTCTCCATGAAGCTGGGCTACGGTCCCGCACACCGTTAGGCCGTCTTCCGCTCACGCCCCAACATCGTGCAGCCCGCCTCCAGTGGTGTCGCGACAGGCGTGAATGGAGGGACGAATGGAGACGTGTCGTCTTCAGCGATGAGAGTCGCTTCTGCCTTGGTGCCAATGATGGTCGTATGCGTGTTTGGCGCCGTGCAGGTGAGCGCCACAATCAGGACTGCATACGACCGAGGCACACAGGGCCAACACCCGGCATCATGGTGTGGGGAGCGATCTCCTACACTGGCCGTACACCACTGGTGATCGTCGAGGGGACACTGAATAGTGCACGGTACATCCAAACCGTCATCGAACCCATCGTTCTACCATTCCTAGACCGGCAAGGGAACTTGCTGTTCCAACAGGACAATGCACGTCCGCATGTATCCCGTGCCACCCAACGTGCTCTAGAAGGTGTAATTCAACTACCCTGGCCAGCAAGATCTCCGGATCTGTCCCCCATTGAGCATGTTTGGGACTGGATGAAGCGTCGTCTCACGCGGTCTGCACGTCCAGCACGAACGCTGGTCCAACTGAGGCGCCAGGTGGAAATGGCATGGCAAGCCGTTCCACAGGACTACATCCAGCATCTCTACGATCGTCTCCATGGGAGAATAGCAGCCTGCATTGCTGCGAAAGGTGGATATACACTGTACTAGTGCCGACATTGTGCATGCTCTGTTGCCTGTGTCTATGTGCCTGTGGTTCTGTCAGTGTGATCATGTGATGTATCTGACCCCAGGAATGTGTCAATAAAGTTTCCCCTTCCTGGGACAATGACTTCACGGTGTTCTTATTTCAATTTCCAGGAGTGTATTTACTAAGATGGTATCTGTTCTTTCGGACATGTCCGAAAGAACAGATACCATCTTGGTAAATATATAGTTAAGGCTCACCGGCCACTTGGCCATCTTCTTCTTCTGTGTGAATGTACAAACAGTGCCCGAACTCTTACGGGAATCGGCAACGCGCCGCGAGTAATGAGTATAATAGGCGGGGGCACTACGAATGTAGTGCGGGACAATACGTTGAGAATGTGGGTTTCGCGGGAGGCGTGCCAGAGATAAATCCCTGCAGTCGCGCTATCCTCTGTGTCCTCGGTGGCTCAGATGGATAGAGCGTCTGCCATGTAAGCATGATATCCCGGGTTCGCGTTCCTGTCGGGGCACACATTTTCATCTGTCCCAGTTGACGTATGTCAACGACTGTAAGCAGCTAAGGGTGTTCATTTCATTGTAATTATTCATATGACCTTGAAACGCATCGCCGGGTGCTGTAGTCGAGCGGTTCTAGGCGCTTCAGTCCGAAACCACGCGGCTACTACGGTCGCAGGTTCGAATCCTCCCTCGGGCATGGATGTGTGTGATGTCCTTAGGTTAGTTAGGTTCAAGTAGTTCTAAGTTCTAGGGGACTGATGACCTCAGATGTTTTAAGTCTCGTAGCGCTTAGGAGCCATTTGAAATGCATCCATGTTGGTTTTTGAAATTTTTTGAACGGATTCCAAGTTGATTTCTGAACGAATCATAAATTCGTTTTTGAATGCATCCACAGCGTACGCGATGCCTCTGCCCCATCTAGAAATAGTAAACTTTCCTGCAGACCAAAGGGGACGCGGCTGTAAGATCTGAGCCGAATAAACCCGAACGGGCGAATACCAATCGCTGTTTGGTCATGTGACTGATTGGCTGTGCGAATGAGCACCGCTGTTATAATTACTATCGAAATCCTTAGACTCAGACCACTAAAGTGGAAATAAACGACTAATAGGAATAAAAGGTAAGAAAGATTTCATATTATCTTCTCGGTGTATCGAAGAAAATGAAATTTTGACAGAAAATTTTCGCCAGATCGTTGCACTACGAAGGGCCAGTCTTACTGTCCCCTGTTAGCAGACGCTTAAGTTCTATTCTCCGAATAGTGCGGAACACTCGTTGTATGAAGACGCACTATTGTCTAACCGGAGAATAAACGCGAGAAAACTGAACCGGTGATTCAGGCAGGGTTAGTGAAGTTAACGGGAGAATGAGTTTTGACAGTGACAGGAATAGTTACAGAATTAGTGGTGACAAGAATGTTTGTTACAACGAGGAAGAAGGAGAAATGCGGACATCACACAAATTATATGAAAGAATTTGCCAGTTCCAATTTATATAAATATTTCGTACTTCTACTTCTTTTCGATCTCATTTCTGAGGAACTGGAGAATATGAGTGAAATGTGAAACTATTTACTAACGTAAAAGTTTTTTGGTTCTAGTAGGCCTAACGGACATTTAATATTGGTACTTCGTGAATTATATTATACAGTGTACATAGGTAGATCTTAGAAATAAACATTTTCTGAGAAGAAACTGTGAATTACTGAACGACCCCCGTAGCAAAATGACAAAGCGGACACTCTGAATGAAGTTTTTAATGTCCGTTTGAAATGGTGAACGTCGCAGCGATGAAACACAGCGAGGGGGAGGCTATTTTCAACTGGTATACAAGGCAGACTGTGGCTATGGGAGTCGAAGGCCTGTCGCCGATCTTATTCAATCTGTACTCTGAGCAAACGCTAAAGAAAACGAAAGGGAAATTTCGAACGGAAATTCAGCATCAAGTGACGACTAGTGATGCTCTCTATGAAGCTCTATAAATTCCTTCGAGGCTTTAACGCAGTTGCCGTTATATTTCTGAAAACGTCTGACGCGGTAGGAGACGAAACGCCAGTGATATATATATATATATATATATATTTTTTATTGACCACGGTTTTCGAAGAACGCGTACATCATCCTCCACACAGCGCTCTTGTACTGGGCTGTGACGACCACTTTCTTTTTTTTTTTTTGTCGGTCAGCGCGACGGCGATGGCATCACGCGGGCTTTCAGTACTGGTCGGCAAGTCAGATATCAGGCCTTTAAAACAATGGAATACAGATGGCGCGTCATCGCTACGATATGTGCCTCAATATTCGTTGGAATTGCGTTGAAACGCATTGTTTAGGCTTTCATGTCACTAAAAAATTGTCTTAAAAAGGTTACTTGTGATTAATTAAGAGAAAAACCTGTGCTTCGTTAAACAACGTACCTACGCCTCGTATCTGTAAACCATCTGACATCTTCCTCATATAGACCGTCGGTCGAGAAACGCAAACAATTAACATACAGACGACTCATAAACAAGACTGTGTCAGAGGGGAAGGGAGGGGGAGGCGAGGGGGCTAGAGGGAGGGAGGGAGGGAGGGAGGGAGGAGAGAGAGAGAGAGAGAGAGAGAGAGAGAGAGAGAGAGAGAGAGAGAGAGTCAATACTAATAGTGCTGGACGTTACATCGGGCTGCATATGTACGAGTCTTATAATTAATTGGCACACAAACAAAATAAACACCGCCCGAACAGGCCTTGAAGGCCCGAGAGTACTGACCGGCCGCCCTGCCATCCTCAACTCTTAGGCGTCACTGGATGCGATTGCGGAGACCATGTTGTCAGCTCACGGCTTTCCCAGCCGCTGTTTTCGTGACCGGAACCGCTACCTCTCAGTCGAGTAGTTCCTCGACTGGCCTCGCTAGCGCTGAGTGCACCCTGCTAGCCAACAGCGCTCGTCATCTGAGTGCTAGCCGAGTCCGACACCTTACGTATAAATCACTCCGTTACGAGCCTTGACAGACTGGCTATTGCAAGGGCACGACAAGTTGCCCCCCCCCAACCTCCTGAGTGCCAATCGTTAGAAGTCGCCACCACATTGAATGTTCTCTGTTTCAGACTGCTACCATTCTCAGCGACACCAGAGGTGTGACACGCTAATTGCCCGACCACATGCTGTTGTACAAGGGTCGTTCAATCAGCAATGCCCCACATTTTTTTCTTAGTACATATTCATTGTTAAAAGTCAGACTTTGGTGACAATATACATCAACATGTCTTGTCCATGTCCTATTTTTCTACGCAGTCTCCATCACGTTCTATGGCCGTGCGCCAACGTTGTGGAAGAGCGTGTATTCCCTGCTGGTAAAAGCTCTTGTCCCGTTGGCGTACCCTTGCTTTCACTGCACGACTGACACTCTCGTCATATTCAAAGTGTGTTCCCCGTAGACAATCTTTAAGCGGCCCAAAGAGATGGAACTCCGAGGGTGCCTGGTCTGGACTGTAGGATGGATGAGGCAGTGACGCCCAGCCCAATTTGGCGATGTGTTCCCGGGTTCTCAGACTTGTGTGTGGGTGTGCATTATCGCGTTGGAGCAAGATTTCTGCAGGATTCTTGTCCGGTCGAACACTTCGAAAACGGTTCTTTGGTTTATTCAGAGTCTTCACGTATGCCTCTGAATTGACGGTTGACCCTCTTGGCATCACTTCCACGAGAATGACGCCTTCACAATCCCAGAAGACTGTCACCGTGACCTTTCCGAGCAGAGGGAGTTGTCTTGAATTTCATCTTATGTGGTGAATGAGGAGGATGCCACTCCACGGACTGCCTTCTTGTTTCCGGCGCAAAGTCGTGCACCCAGCTTTCATCCCCCACAACGATTCGTGACAGAAAGGCATCTCCGTTTGTGTCAAAACGCTCCAACCATTCAGATGAAATGGCCTTTCTTTGAATCTTGTCGTCCACTGCGAGCATTCGTGGAACCCATCGTGAGCACCTCTTTGAATATCCGAGAGTCTCGATCATTGCAGAGGCACTTCCAGTGCTGACCGACAACTGTACAGCCAATTGTCGAGTTGTGATGCTCCGGACGGCACGAATAATGAATGGCATCCGCACGATTCAGCACGTCTGGAGCAGTGGCTGTGACAGGACGTTCAGAGCGTGGCTGATCGTGGAGCTCTGTTTCTGCATTTCCCGAGGCTGTAGCTTTATTTACCCGCCGCCCAACTGTACTCCTATCAACTGCAGCATCGCCGTACACTGCACACAAACGTTTATGGATGTTTACCACGGTTTCTTTTTGTGCACACAAGAATTCAGTAACAGCGCACTTGTAACGTGAATCGTATATAGACGTCATTTTGACGCTGTACTACGGCTCTGCCATCGGCCATAACGGTTCGGAACTTCACCGGCGCGCAGGTCAAACCTCAAATGTGAAGCACCGACAAGGACGTTTGTCTGTGTATATTAACGGCTTTTTTTTAAAAAAGTGGAGCATTACTTATTGAGCTACCCTCGTATTATCTACGTGACCGGGCGATTAAATCACTAATAACAGTACTTGTACTTACATTTAAATTATTGTCCAATAAGAGACACGATGACAAACGTTTACTGTATGTTTTGAACGTCATTTTTCTCCTCTCTGCGTTGTATTACAACAGCTCTAACTTAATCTCATATTTCTTGTTACAAATATGTACCGCATTTGGAAATAGCCATCTCAACAATTCGCATTCACGAATTCGTGTTATGACCGTTTGAAACTTGTACCACAGCGGCGACCTCAGTTAGTTGCCACTACTGGAAGACAGACAATAAAACGTCCCCCCGCCCCCCTCCTTTTCATATCCAAGACACAGCAGCAGCAGCAGCGTTACTTACCTCTGTCCCTGATGTAAGCGGGCAGTTTCACACAGTTCACGGCCGGATTTACTAAGGTCAACTAAAATCAACTACATCTTCAAAATATTACTGCCGTGTGTCGCGAATCCACCAAAGTGACGTTAAAAAATGGAGCGTAAACAGTTTTTGAGTGCCAGTGGATGCAGGTGTATGTTCTGCACGAAGCTACCAACGCCTCTGACGTGTGCTACTGTTCCCTGAGTGCTTCGGATCCTTCTGTCACGTTGAAGAGCTTCTCGAACAATCTTCTTAACCTCTATCATTGGCTCTTGGAATGTAGGCGAGGGCCTTTGATCCCAGGTGGCAATTGGGGAAACACGTGAGCCGGTTGGGCGCGATGCCCTGACGGCTCAATCGACAGCGTCCGCTTATGTGGGGAGGGCGATGGCTTCTCCTAAACGTGCTGACTTGCAAGTGGTCATTGCCTCTTGCTATGCCCGCTGTTTGCCATTGTGTAATTCTTCTAAACTAAACTAAGTTTTTATTTATTTTCTAATTTCTACTTCACATTGATTTCACTAATTTATTTACCTATCTTAGTACCACTCAACAATATATTATAATGCAATTTGTGTCTAAATTCCGAGACACTCGGTGAAGAAGCTAGAGGGAGTACAGATTTTCTACAAACCAATATTTACATTTTTATAACGTTTCCCCTTTCATTACATTTATATCACAAATTTTGAGACGACGCTCATTCGAATAGCCAATAAGTTGTTGTTATACACATATATGAAATAAATAAATACCTGAAAAGGCGGCTGTATTGGAAAGGAACGATATGTTAAAATTTCAAAGCAATCGGTCATCGACTTTCGGAGGTACACGATACTGAACAAACGAACATTTACATTTTTACTTTTATTAGTTAAGGGATAAAAATACTAATGTCTCTGTAGGCATTTTTCCTTGTTACCGAGCAGGAAACACTTCATTGTTAAGGAGCTCTTAACGTTGGGTGACTTTTTGGATTCGGGTGCTAGGTGCTAGATGCACACATTACTTTACAGTAGCATACGCCTGAGATGCGCAGGCCGCTCGACCACTTCATTCGGACCGCCTGCGGACTCGGTGGGGTGAGTACCCGACAACGCACAGGTAACTCTGCCATAAAAGATTTACGAAGCGACAAATTACAGGAGACTCTCCACAGAGCGCAGTAATGGCGTGCTTCCTGGTTGCCTGAGACAGACAGACGGATAACGTTTCCGATTCGCTGCGGCTCTTGCGTAAATCACTCAAGTGTAACCCTATGGGCAGTAGCAAACGTGTCTCCCTTTGATGGTTGCCGCCACCTCCCCAGTGGGCGGACAGGTCCACAAATGGCACGGTGCGCCCCACACGTCGGATACGTGTAGCGAGCGCACGACACAGGTCGGTGGTCGCCCGTAATTGTAGCCCACCTGTGAAGCGTTTACAACGCACTCAAAACGATTTTCAATTGATTAGCTTTTCTTAAATTTCATGTAGCCCGTATAGCTATAGGATCTTCAATGTTCCAATGTGTGTGAAATCTTATAGGACTTAACTGCTAAGGTCATCCGTCCCTAAGCTTACACACTACTTAACGTAAATTATCCTAAGGACACACACACACACACACACACACACACACACACACACACACACCCCCGAGGGAGGACTCGATCCTCCGCCGGGACCAGCCGCACAGTCCATGACTGCATATAGGGTCTTCAAAACGCGACGCAACCGTGTGAGACAATATTTTGTGTGTGTGTGTGTGTGTGTGTGTGTGTGTGTGTGTGTGTGTGGCAGGTATGGTCCCTCTTCAGTTGGGGAAGAAATTCGTCACGCAGTCCCGACCCCAGGAAAGCAGATCCGTGTACCAGCTCTGCTCACCAGCTAGAATAAACGTCTCCTCCAGTGAGGGCCAGCGCGTCTTACCTCGCCACTCTGGTCTCTGTTTATTAAGGAGCGCCCGTACAGAGTCTGCCGTGCTGTTACTCGGCTTCTACCTGGACACTAAGGAAGACGCGTAATTTTAAGTTCGTACGACCTGTAGCACCAGATGGGGAACAACTCGACAACTGGTTTTGGCCCGACGGGGGACGATTCCACTTCGACGGATGTGTGAGCGCAAGGAATTCTCTGAAAACTCACACCGGCTGCTCGAGTACACCTCACCTCCTGTGCCCCACCCCCAACCCTCTTGCACGAACAGGACGCGTGCGTGTGGAACCCAACTACGATCTCCTGTTACAAATACAGAAACGCCAGACTCCGCTTTTTGTCCTAAAAGCTGAACTACCAATTTTAAACAGAAACTGAAGCAGTTGGGTATTTTCAGTCGTTTATTAACAGTAAATTGCAGTCTGTTGTGAAATCAACCCTAAACGCGCTTAAACAGAAAAAAAGACAAAGAAACAGAAAACTACGTATTCAGTTTCCTTTATCTAAGAGCATCTTACGTCAAAATAAAATAAACGTCTTCATTAAACAACAGAAACAGTTACCGCTTTTCCTGGGATGGAAAGCGAAAAGAGATGCAACAACTTTGGTCATTTCCATTAGATTTATAAACAAATAAGAATTTCGTGGAACTCTTGGCAGGATAACCTTAGATTACACAACAACAACAACAACACCTATGTGATTGTGTCGGCGTAAAATTCATTATGTTCCTTTGTCCATTGGACGATTATCAAAGAGGACATCCTTTCGATGTTGATATTACGGCCTGTAATACGAAGGTAATATTTTACCAATTTCAATAAAATTCTTCGATATGATCTGATATCAAATAACCTGTCCTCTTCTCATGAGCCGAAAACTCTTTAAAGGCTGAGACGTCTTTTTTCCGCGAATTTCGTGAATTCTTCTAGAATACTAATGTTTGATATATCGGTATGCGCACCTAATATGTTCCCAAACACCGCGCATAAAAAACGGGGTTTTCCAGTCTTCATCACTCTGGTTCTATTGGTGACAAAAAGTTCGCGTCAGATGTTTTCGATAGCACTTTGGTTAGGGACCATATGTATACCCAACAGAAAGATCATCTTAGTGTCACTGTCCTTCAGTACAGGGTCAAAGTATGAATATTACACACTTCCTTCTGCTTAGGCAAATGAAGCAAATCGGTGGGCTTGATGGGACTTACAGAGGCACCATTTGTTCATCGATGATTACTGGGAAAACCACGGAAAAAGGATTTTTTTTTTACTGTATTCCTGCTGTCACCAACGGACTGAAAACCAGCCGACGATTCCAAGATGGCTATGCACAGGAAATGTCAAAAACTTTTACGATATGTTACTAAGATCCCGATCTCAAACAACCTTGAACGTGTTCTTGGTATCTTTATCCGTTTCCAAGATACGGAGGTTCAAAGTTACTCTACTTCTATACATAAAATATGATACGAGGCGAAATCTAAAAAATAAGCACAGCAAATTGCTCATATTTTAACGGTATATTCCGTAGCCATTTATGTAGAAAAGCCGTCTCACTGTTCTGAAAAATCTTTATCCTTTATCGAGAAACACCCCAAAAACTTTTTTTTTGGGGGGGGGGGGGTACAAAAACCCAGCCGTTGATTCCGAGACGACGATGCGCAGGAGGAGGCTGTAATTTTTACGATGTATTCCTGAGATTCCAGACTCTAACAACGTTGAAAATTTTCTTCATATATCCGTCCGTTTCCGTGATACTGAGGTAAAAAGTTGCGCTGCTTATACCCCTAAAATACGCACGTAAATTCCGATGTGAGGCGAAAACGTAGTTTATAATGTAGCACTGAGAAATATGCCATAAAGTGTGTCAGTCATCCTCTGGTAACCCCATCTTGTAGTACTGAAATACACGCAAATTTTTTTTGCACGTAAAATTCCGACTGAGATGTAAAATTAGTTTTGCGTTATTTCAATTTCACATAAGTAAATAGTCTAAATTTCATTGACCAATATATTTCGTTTCATATTAGTTGTACGAAATGCCGCAGCAGGGAAAAGAAAGGAACAAGCCGAAAAAACGCTGCTGCCAGGTCACAAAAAATACAAATATGTCCCTGTTTATTTAAAAGACTGACTGAAAAGTGGAGTACCAGCTGCATCATTCTACCTTCCTCAGGACCTCTTAAAATTTTCCCAAGACTTTTGGCATGTGAAAATATTAGCGCTTTTTATGCTGAGACAGATGAAGTTAGTGGCAGTGGGAAAGATATGGAAAAATAATAAATACTGGAAGATAGTAGGCAGTGGTTGTGTTATAGAAAGAGCGAAGGAGACAATGGCAGTGTGTGAGGAGGAGACAGTGGCAGTGGGACATAGGCGACAGTGGCAGGCCAGAGCTAGGAAATGAGTGAAGGAGACATTGCCAGTTGGAGACGAATGAAGAGAGGGAGAATGTGGCAGTGGGTGAGAGCCAGTAGTGAAGTGACAATGAATTTGTGTGTGTGTGTGTGTTTGTGTGTGTGTGTGTGTGTGTGTGTGTGTGTGTGAGTGATTGAGTGAGAGAGAGAGAGAGAGAGAGAGAGAGAAGAGAGCAGCAGTAGGAATGAAATATTAGCAGCAAGGAGAGCAAGAGGGAGAGGGTGAGAGAGTAGACTGTAGTAGGAGGACAGAAAGAACGGAACTGTGGCTGACACGGAACAGTGACAGAGAGACACGATGATGATAAAGAGTTGAGCTGAATTAGTGAGTGAGTGAGAAAGGGAAAGTGGAAGTGAATGGGTATGAGCGACTTACAGGGAACTTGAAGGAATGAGCGATGAGTGCATGCCAAAATTTCTGGGAAAATTTTGAAAGGTGCTGAGGATGGCTGAATAAGGTAGCTGGTACCTCGACTTCCAGTCAGATTCCTTCAATTGAACAGTTTCGCATTTTTTGTGATACGATAGGAGCATTTTTCTGCTGGTGCATATACCCTTAACGTATTTCTCCTCATTCCTTCTCACAATTAACCCTCGCTTTTACCCCATTAGCTTTGAAGTGTTCTCGCCTCCATCGCTAGAAAGCCTAAGAACGGCCGGGCAGGCCGCGCAGCAGAAACTCCAGCACGATGTTCCACATTGGACGACGCTCCGTGCGCTCTCTTAAATGCCGCTCCTTGTCATCCGCTTCTATCCAATTCGCCGATCTTTTCGCCCATTCGAAATCTATTCCAAATCGACTGCTACAAATTGAAGCTGCTTTGTTCATCATAACCGAAATTCTGCGTAATAGTAGTTGGTTTTCATCTAGCATAGCAGACATTTGTAGCTCTTTCATAAAATTGTTTGAAATCATCCGTCCGGTTCCGTATCCATGTTTCCAGTTGCATTTAGTTAATCAGCTTCTTTCGTCTGTGGTTTCTCTTTTAGAACCTATGTTTAGCTTCAGTACCATCTACTCGAAGCCAGAACCACCTCCTATTCGCAGTGATAAAACAGATCTTGTGGATCATCAAATGCTGCAAAGGCTGATATGAGAACGCCTCTCATCGTAATTTTGAGACCTTTTTAAGAAAGCCTTTTGAAGGAAGTGATTTATTTCATTGGGAGTACGGGATTAAAGTACCTCGATTGTGATAACCGTCTGTACTTAAAATATTATAATGTAATTTTGAAATGGAAATGAAGTCCCATGCTTCTTTACAGAGCGTAGGGAACGATGCGGGAGACCCGCACCGCCTTACTAGGCTAGGTCCTAATGGAGGTGGTTTGCCGTTGCCTTCCTCCGACCGTAATGGGAATGAATGATGATGATGATGATGATGATGATGATGACGACACAACAACACCCAGTCATCCCGAGGCAGGAAAAATTCCTGACCCCGCCGGGAATCGAACCCGGGACCCCGTGCTCGGGAAGCGAGAACGCTACCGCGAGACCACGAGGGGTGGACATATTGTAATTACTACTGCTTAATTAAGGCACAGATAAAGATATATTAGTAACTTTCATAATTCTTCCTCTGAACGAAATCAGTGACAGTTTTATGGTCCCCTCGCCATACGGAGCTGTTTGATTGGCACAAACATTATGTTTAATTTTTGTTTTGGCACTGTTGCAGTGATTTTTGTTTTTACATGTTTTGAAGCCTTCCATCTCCTCTCAACCGAGTTCAGCATATTTTAAAAAACTATCTGCAAGCAATTATATCTGGCAGTTTGTGAGGTGCCCGTAGTCATTTGGATGGACTGAATTATCGGGCCGGCCGATGTGGCCGAGCGGTTCTAGGCGCTTCAGTCTGGAACCGCACGACCACTACGGTCGCAGGTTCGAATCCTGCCTCGGGTATGGATGTGTGTGATGTCCTTAGGTTAGTTATGTTTAAGTAGTTCTAAGTTCGACGGGACTGATGACCTCTGATGTTAAGTCCCATAGTGCTCAGAGCCATTTGAACCACTTGAATTATCGGTGTGACTGGCGATTAGCATAGTTTAAAATAGCATGAAACTTAATTTGAGTCATCAGACTTCTGGCGTAGGGGAATGACGTCGCTAGCCACCAGAATGCAAGCATTTGCCACAAGCGAAAGAGGGTGCGTTTGGTCATCTGTGGTGACAGTCTTGCCACCTAAGACGCTCTGACAGCGGCAGACGTGCGTGTGATTCCGAGGTGACGCCGCGCTGTTCTTTCCTGGGGTGAAGGTGGCAACACAGGCTCACCAAGGCAGCGAGTTGTTTCAGTGCATCGACGTCGCTTCATTCTTTTGTACAGAACTATAATAAACTGACATTACGTAAAGGTTATATAGTTAAAAAACACCTGAATCAACATATAAAGCCGTCGACCTGCACTCTAGACAGCAAACGACTACGGAATATATATGTAGAAATCTAAGTTATTAGTGGTCACTCAAATTAATACCATCGAAAATAATACTTGGAGGCAGCCACAGTGCAGGCCGTGTCGGTGGGGCTACTGAAGACTGGTGAAGATTAAATGGGTAGGTCCATTAATTGAGGAGGATAGAAAAGGGCGGTAAAACATTACTAAAGGAAGGGTCGTTTGACACGACACATCGTGAGGCATCAAGAAATCGTCATTTTAGTAGATGAAGAAAGTGCGTGGTAGAAGAACTTGTACAGAGAGAAGAAGTGATGAATAGAGTAAGCAGATTGAAATAGGCGTAGGTTGCAGCAATTACGCGGAGATGAAGACGCTTGTACAGGACAGTGTAGAGTGGAGAGTTGCAGTAAGCTGGTACGACGGATGTGTTCAGAGGCGACAGAGATGCAGATGTAGGTGTGGGCGGTTAGTTTGTCCGTCTGTCCAGCCGCCGCCGTCGTTGTTCCGCGGTGAGAGGGAAGCGGTCCGCGCATTACGTGCGGTATGCAGCGTGTGAGTATGTGTGAGTGTGCCAGTGAAAGTGCCTGGGATGTGGTCCACCGGCCGCTCCCTCGTAAAAGGCCGGCTCTGCCCTGTCCGGCACTTTTACTCGCCTCCACCCTACCCTACTCTGCTCTGCTGTAACTCTCCTCTCCTCTCTTCCTTTTGGCCACTGTGACAAACGGCGTGAAAGGCTCCCTCGGCCGAGTCGCACACAACACAACACAACACAGCAGACGCGAGCGTATCAGGGACACGCCGGAAGTGGTCCGCGTATGACGTCACGCCGCAACCGGGCCGTCCCTTTCCCTTCTGCGGCTAAAAAACAAGCCGTACCATCCCGGTATCTGCTCGGTGATGCATATCGCAATCGACGAGTTCCACAGGGGTTAATTTTAGGACCATTTTTATTTCATTTCATTTTTGTGCAATACTGAAGGCCGCACTTGTTACAATTATGATGCAGACTGCGACGTTTTACGTAACGTTAATGCCAGGAAGAAATTTCTGAGAAGCTGCTATTGGAGCACACAACTGTATAGCAGCAAGTCATGGACTGTGCAAAGAACGCAAAAGAAGAGTGTTGCAGAGTTTGTGATGTTGAAAATTTGGTAAGCTGTTAAGATAAGAAATGGGAAGCTTCTCCACAGAATCGGCGACAAGAGCAATATGTGGAAAATAAGGGGGAGGGACACGGTGATTAGAACCTGTCTTAGGACATAAGGTACAACTCCCATGGGACCTCAGACACAAGACAGAGACTGGAATACATCCACTAAATAAATGAGAACGAAAGGAAAATGTTACTCTGAGATAAAGAGGACGGCCCAAGAGAGGAATCTGTGGTGGGTTACACGAAACAAATCAGGTGACTGATGAAACCGCTCCCATCGCCACCAAGAAAAGTGGGAAACTACACTACTCAAATCCTTCGAAGCAATTAATTTGTCACACAGGATGGACGCTCAGTTTTAAATTACCAAACACAATTTTCTTTTTGACTTAAGTATGACTACAACACAGAAAGTTCAACTTCATTATCCATTTCTCGCTAACTGAAACGATCTACATATAATATAAGAAATCTAATACTTTTCTTCCGTAAACCTTCTTATTTCATCATTCTACATACTTGTCCTATCTTCTTTGATTATTATATGTGTAAGGCGCAAGTCATTTTAACTGCGTTTGCGATATTTGTGATCTGACAGTGGCCTAAGAAATCGAATGGACGATTCGTGATGATCAAACACACAATATTTGCAGAACATCACGAAAATATTTGTTTTTTAACGTTGTTGTCACCGACGGATAACATTCACTTAAAATTTAGAATTGGAATTTCAATTTTCTGCACATTACTATTAGTCCATAAAATTTGGTAAACTATTATAGTATTGTTTTTTACCCTTTTGGAGTTAGAAACTGCGGCATATAAACATACCTAAAAAGACTGCAAAAATAATCATTACTCCCTGAAATTAGTGACAAAACGGACACAAATAGACGACTATAATCGAATACATGAAAAGATGTATTGTTATGATTGTAGAATTCAAGGCAGCATAGGAAAAACGTATAATTAATTATGAAATTAGTCGCATTCCTTAAGTGTTGATAATGTCGTTCATTGCGTAATTAGACATATAAAGAGAAGGTAGTATTTCAGTATAAATGACTGACGTTGGAGGATAGAAACGGAAATAAAGTTTGCCAAAATATTTGCACAATGTATTAGAAACGACACAATTCCCTAAATCACAACAAAGTTGTAGTTGTTATATTCCACAAGACGTGACATACCAAAACAATAGACCTGCGAGGCTTGACACGATATCGTACAAGGTAGTCCGGAAAATCACTACGAACCATACTGAGGAACCGCTGTATTTCAGCCAAAGAAAGGAACGAACCAACTTCGGACATAGAACGAAAAACGGCCTGCGACTTGTGAATGAAATTGTGGAACTCAGCAGCGAGTATGAATTGGCACTTTGTCTGCGGTTAGCAGTTTTTGACAGAACCTTCAGTCATTAAAAAAAAACCTGTACTGAAAACAGTACAGAAACAAAGCACAACGATTCAGAACTGAAGCGGGCCTGGGGTAAGGAAAGTCCCCAACACGAAAACCATTCTGACCAGTCCTACAGGCGGTTTTCGTTTTCCTAGACTGGAGAAAAGAAGAGGGGAATGGGACGCAAATGAACCACTCTTGTTCTGCTGATGGCACCGTGCCATTTGATTTTAGGTCAGATGAACATCAAGCGCTAATGGAAGACCTTTGTGGAAGTAGTTAGAGACTGCGATAGAAAATTGGATGTAATAAGAGTACAATAATGTGTAATAAAAACGCGAAAAGAAAATTGGCAGTAATACCACCACAAAAACAGTCGATGAGTTGTCCTCCGTGCACATATACACTCCTGGAAATGGAAAAAAGAACACATTGACACCGGTGTGTCAGACCCACCATACTTGCTCCGGACACTGCGAGAGGGCTGTACAAGCAATGATCACACGCACGGCACAGCGGACACACCAGGAACCGCGGTGTTGGCCGTCGAATGGCGCTAGCTGCGCAGCATTTGTGCACCGCCGCCGTCAGTGTCAGCCAGTTTGCCGTGGCATACGGAGCTCCATCGCAGTCTTTAACACTGGTAGCATGCCGCGACAGCGTGGACGTGAACCGTATGTGCAGTTGACGGACTTTGAGCGAGGGCGTATAGTGGGCATGCGGGAGGCCGGGTGGACGTACCGCCGAATTGCTCAACACGTGGGGCGTGAGGTCTCCACAGTACATCGATGTTGTCGCCAGTGGTCGGCGGAAGGTGCACGTGCCCGTCGACCTGGGACCGGACCGCAGCGACGCACGGATGCACGCCAAGACTGTAGGATCCTACGCAGTGCCGTAGGGGACCGCACCGCCACTTCCCAGCAAATTAGGGACACTGTTGCTCCTGGGGTATCGGCGAGGACCATTCGCAACCGTCTCCATGAAGCTGGGCTACGGTCCCGCACACCGTTAGGCCGTCTTCCGCTCACGCCCCAACATCGTGCAGCCCGCCTCCAGTGGTGTCGCGACAGGCGTGAATGGAGGGACGAATGGAGACGTGTCGTCTTCAGCGATGAGAGTCGCTTCTGCCTTGGTGCCAATGATGGTCGTATGCGTGTTTGGCGCCGTGCAGGTGAGCGCCACAATCAGGACTGCATACGACCGAGGCACACAGGGCCAACACCCGGCATCATGGTGTGGGGAGCGATCTCCTACACTGGCCGTACACCACTGGTGATCGTCGAGGGGACACTGAATAGTGCACGGTACATCCAAACCGTCATCGAACCCATCGTTCTACCATTCCTAGACCGGCAAGGGAACTTGCTGTTCCAACAGGACAATGCACGTCCGCATGTATCCCGTGCCACCCAACGTGCTCTAGAAGGTGTAAGTCAACTACCCTGGCCAGCAAGATCTCCGGATCTGTCCCCCATTGAGCATGTTTGGGACTGGATGAAGCGTCGTCTCACGCGGTCTGCACGTCCAGCACGAACGCTGGTCCAACTGAGGCGCCAGGTGGAAATGGCATGGCAAGCCGTTCCACAGGACTACATCCAGCATCTCTACGATCGTCTCCATGGGAGAATAGCAGCCTGCATTGCTGCGAAAGGTGGATATACACTGTACTAGTGCCGACATTGTGCATGCTCTGTTGCCTGTGTCTATGTGCCTGTGGTTCTGTCAGTGTGATCATGTGATGTATCTGACCCCAGGAATGTGCCAATAAAGTTTCCCCTTCCTGGGACAATGAATTCACGGTGTTCTTATTTCAATTTCCAGGAGTGTATATATATGCCCGAAGGACAACTCATCGACTGTTTTTGTGGACACAATTCCCTAAATCACACACACACATATATATATATATATATATATATATATATATATATATATATATATGCCCGAAGGACAACTCATCGACTGTTTTTGTGGTGGTACTACTGCCAATTTTCTTTTCGAGTTTTTATTACACATTATTGTACTCTTATTACATCCAATTTTCTATCGTAGTCTCTAACTACTTCCACAAAGGTCTTCCATTAGCGCTTGATGTTCATATGACCTAAAATCAAATGGCACGGTGCCATCAGCAGAACAAGAGTGGTTCATTTGCGTCCCATTCCCCTCTTCTTTTCTCCAGTCTAGGAAAACGAAAACCGCCTGTAGGTTTTCGCGTTGGGGACTTTCTTTAACCCCGGCCCGCTTCAGTTCTGAATCGTTGTGCTTTGTTTCTGTACTATTTTCAGTACAGGTTTTTTTTTAATGACTGAAGGTTCTGTCAAAAACTGCTAACCGCAGACAAAGTGCCAATTCATACTCGCTGCTGAGTTCCACAATTTCATTCACAAGTCGCAGGCCGTTTTTCGTTTATATATATATATATAAACGAAAAACGGCCTGTGACTTGTGAATGAAATTGTGGAACTCAGCAGCGAGTATGAATTGGCACTTTGTCTGCGGTTAGCAGTTTTTGACAGAAATATATATATATGAGACAGAGAGAGAGAGAGAGAGAGAGAGAGAGAGAGAGAGAGAGAGAGAGAGAGATAACGGACAGCAAAAGAAATAATCGGAAATGAATGGCCTGGCGTGCGTTTGTGAAACTAAACCGTATTTTGAAAACAATTCCGATGTGTCTCAAAAGGCAAGATTATAATAAACAAGTTTCCCGTGGTGGCCATTTTTCGCAGCAGCAATATACAAATTGTATTACTTTGTAAGAAAACGTCTTTCTGCATGCTGGAGATATTTATTTACACACCAGATGCGTTTTGCGTTTTTAACAAGGCCTCTTCCGTAGTTGTCCTGGAATAGTAACCATCTTTTCGATTTGACTCATTGGTTTTTAGATTTAAAACTGTTCACGGGAATATTTTACAGTAAAATGAAAAGGTATACACAGTGAAGCGCCTAATTCATAATTTGAACATCATGCTTGCTTTCCCCCATGTGGAAAACTTACTGTTGCTGATGTAGCAGACGAACATGCTGGCATGTCACATGGTCACAAGTCTCATTCCTGTCCCAAGTTAAGCAGAAAAGACTCCATGTTGCGAAATTACAATGAATACTGGGAAGAGGGGGGGGGGGATATTAAACCGTTTTCCCACAAGGGGGAAAACCGCACGATTTTAAAACAACGAACCTGGCATTTTAACGGAACAGCTATTTCCGTCGACTGTTTTATATCTAAAAGCCAATATGTCTAAACGAAAAGTTATTATTCCGGGACACCTACGGAAGATGCCTTATTAAAACTGCGAAACGCGTCTGGATATGTAAATATCTACGTGAAATACAGAAAACGCGTTGTCTTGTAAACTATCGCAATTTACATTACAACAAGCGTCCGTTAACAGGCTGGACATGCGGCAGCGGCTTAAGACTTCCTAAATCGAAAGTCATTCGAAAGCTGCGGGTTGAAAACAAACTAATTGGCGAGGGAGTGAAAGACGTGATTACGACATTAGTGAAGATGAACTGCAATTGGGAGGGACATCATAGCAGGCGGAATGATTGTAGACTCACCAAACAAACTTCGTCCTGAATGTTGAAAAATTAAAAAAAAAAAGACAGCGATGAATACCTGTTGGAAGGCGGACAGATGTCATTTGAGAACAAGATGAGCACCACGGATGAAAACAGCACCGGGAGAAAAGCTTACGGTACTTTAATTGATTACGATATTGCAATGCCTGTGTTATTTTGAATTACGATGCATTCATGCATGTCCAAAGGTACAACGCACCGTGATTCAGAATTAAACAGGCGCTGTAATATCTTATTTATTCGCCGACACCGGACAAGCAACTTTCAGGTACGGGAATATACATAATGGATGTACAAGTACAGCTTGTAGACGCATGTTTGGCGGCAGATGGGTCTGGCCGCGATTCGTGCGCGGATAGCCAAACTGCAAGGCAACCGCTAGCGATAACCAGGATATCCGGGATCGAGGCCCGGTCCGGCTCAAATTTCCATTGTCTTCGTTCCATTATGTAGCTGATGGTTGTACATATCCGCATTTGCAAACAGATTTAATGTATTACTTGTTTACGGCTCCGACCACAATGTGTGCAAGCCAGGATCACAAAGCCTAAATAAATGTTTGCCACGAGATTGCCTATCTGATACTTTCTGCCATTTGTTTGCATGCGAATTAGTAACAAAGAAAAGAAAGGTAAGTTCTCGAACGCGGCGCCGTAAACATAAGCTCTTGGCAGCATCGGAAATTAGGGCACAGGATTTAATGAGAGCCTCGCTGTTTATAGTTCGGGGACAGTGCAACGCGCTGTATTCAGCTTTCACGAAAAAAAGAAAGAAAAACGTACTACAACGTCAATGAGAGTTCGAAACCGGCACGGAGGGAACTTCGTGCCACTTCGCGGGTCATGGCCGAGGGCCTCCTACGGAAATCGATAAAAACATTTGATACGAACAGCGACAGCTGTGAGGGATAAACCAACGGAACACAGAGAAGTGCATGAAGCAAAATGTTCCTAGTTCATATCCATACATACATAAAAAAGGATGTTTCTTGGTGTAGTGTGTGTGTGTGTGTGTGTGTGTGTGTGTGTGTGTGTGTGTTCCAAATCTCCTCCTAAACAGTATTGGTTAAAAACAGTCTTGGTTGCAATTTTAGTTTTTTAGTTTTCAACTACGCGTTTCACCTTATTTAGCCATCTTCAGGTTGATCTTAATTTGGTATTTCTTAGAAGGATCCTTTAAGCAGTGTAGCCAAAGGGCATCGTCGAATACATCAGGCCAACATCGCCTTCGTTAAACTCAATAAAAACTTCCTAGATGGACGCAAGTGACTCCAAGACCTGCATAACGCGTTCCCGTTCGCAGGAACGAGTAATAGAATAAGATGGGGCTCAAGCAGCATAATAATGCTTACTACCTGAGCCCCATCTTATTCTATCCTGTATTGCAGTTTAAAACGGATCGCAAATTATCCACACTATATTCATCCCGTGCTTCACAATGGGAGCACTTTGGGACTTCAGACTGACTTTGAATATAATTTCAGTTTCACTCGCTTAGATACTTCAAAAATGGTTCAAATGACTCTGAGCACTATGGGACTTAACAGCTGAGGTCATCAGTCCCCTAGAACTTAAAACTACTTAAACCTAACTAACCTAAGGACATCACACACATCCATGCCCGAGGCAGGACTCGAACCTGCGATCGCTTAGATACTTAACGTCAAATATTTAACACGCTAACTCATTTGTCATCAGACATCCGAAGCTGTTTTGTAAATGAAAGTTTGATTATTTAAGGAACCGAGGCATTTACTGTTTACCCACCGTAAGGCAATTCTCCATCATAAGGTATGGTACTTTAAAAAACAACAATGAAGCTGATGAATAAATGTAACATTAGCCCGCACACTTATGCAACAGCCGGCCGCGGTGGCCGAGCGGTTCTAGGCGCTACAGTCTGGAACCGCGAGACCGCTACGGTCGCAGGTTCGAATCCTGCCTCGGGCATGGATGTGTGTTATGTCCTTAGGTTAGTTAGGTTTAAGTAGTTCTAAGTTCTAGGGGACTGATGACCTCAGCTGTTGAGTCGCATAGTGCTCAGAGCCATTTGAACCATTGGAACTTACGCAACATTCCTAAAACACCAACAGATGTTTGTACGGCGTCGAGGTTGAAAGCCAATAAAAATAAACTGACTTGAGAGAAGGTGAACTAGCCAAGATCGCTTGGAAACAACCTTTACTGTCGGCAACCGGTTTCGGTAAGCATGGTTACCATCTTCAGATCTGTGGATGCAGTCATACAATGTAAAATTATACACAGTTAAAATTACAGTCAGTTCCACAAGAACGTGTATGCCATTACGTTAAATGTCACATTCTCAGCGGCACCTCTGGGAGTGGTCTCGAATCTGTAGTGTATAGATGAAGAGAGTGAGAGTTGAATGTTTTGTTTTGTCGGTTGCAGTTTTGGCCATTTGCACTTATTTACAGCCAATTTAAACGATGATAAAATGTCAATATTTATCAAAAATGTCTGGTCAGGGCCGTTAACAAGTTATTTGGTTCGAACGAGACAAACTGGGTGGTTCACGAGGATAATGATCCTAAACATCACGGCCGTCTCTGTGCAGCTTGGAAACAAGACAAGGGGCTCTCCATGTTGGACTGGCGTGTAATGTGGCCGGATGCAAATGCGATCGAAAATGTTTGGTCGTATATAAGATGAACCTTAAATGAAAGCCAATATATACTCTGAAGCAACTATCATATAAAATCAGACGATATGGAGATCGTTACCGGGAGAATAATCAGAAAATCTCGTGAAAAACATGTCAAAAAGATGTCAAGGTATAACCGATAATGGCGCCGATTCGATTAACTATTAGGTAATTGTGAAATTATTTTCACGTAGAGAACCGAGTGTTCAGACAGTAAGTATGCAGTGCCTTGACTGATACGGTTGTCAATTATTGATACAACATTTTCCATTGTTTAACATATTTGAACCATATTAGACCAGCTATTTGTATTTGTTCGCAGGTCCGGTTTGACTGAAGACCAGCGTCTTATATGACATCATTGTGATCCAGGTCATCATGCTGACGATTGGATAAAGATTGTTTCCTGTGGGGTACGTGTTCCGCAATGGAGACCAGTTTACCTCAGCTGTAGTAGTAGTAGCAGCACTGGCACCAAAGTTCCCAGGAGTGAAGATGCCCACCCGCACCGCTGTACTGAACCTCATGACCAGGTTTCCCAAGACTGGAACCGTTCGTAATGCTCCAAAATCTGGCAGGCAATCTACAACTACATCCGAAGAGAAGGTGGCGGAGGTGCAAGACACGAAGCTGCAAGTATCTCTTCGTAAAAATGTCGGTGGTGCATCAACTGAGAGGCACCGATCGTCCGGCTCGTGCGAACTTTTGCAACTAATCTCTGTCCTTCCTGCAGGAAAATGGTGAGGCGATTCTTGACACAACGTTCTTCACGGGTGAGGAATGGCTTCACCTCTCCGGTTACGTGAGTAGCCATAACAGTCGTGTGTGGACTACGGAGAATCGGAGTGAATTTAAGGTGTCCCCACTGCTTCGTTAAAAGGTTGGTGTTTGGTGCGCCGTGACTCGTAAAAGCATCATTGGGCCGATCTTCTTTCAGGACACCATAAATGCAGAACGGTTCTTCACCTGCATTCTGGAGCCCTTCCTAGGTGAACTGAAAGACGACGAAATTGGGAATGCCTGATTGCAACAGGATGGAGCGACAGCACATAGCGGCCACAAGGCGACGAACTTTTCTCGGGACACCTTCGGTGACCGTATCATCTCTCGAGACTCTGCTCTCCGCATTCACCCGACTTGGCTCCACCGGATTATTTCCTACGGGGTACGTTGAAGGGAAAGGCCTATGAAGGCGTCCCGCACACCGAACAAGAACTTCAAAGTGGCAGTGACACGTCATAGTCGGAACATCACTCCCGATGTTCTGCACGTCGTCTTTGAGAACATGCAGAAACGTGTGCGACTGTGTCTTCAATTTCAAGGGGATCACATCCAGCATCTCTTAATACGTCCAAGACATTAATACGGCAAGTTATGAAATGCATAGTTACTTATTTCATACTGAAAACGGCCTACACTTCCTTGTGGAACCGGTTGTAAGTATAGAACAGCAGACGCATATTTACAGCAAAACCGTGTTCCCACATGGCTCGATAAAGGGTTGCTGCATGTCTCCTACACCAGCCGCACACGTACTCTTTCTAAAACATTGCCACGTATGTGAGGGACGAGACGAACCGTGTATCTGGAACTGAAGGTTACAACCACACACTGCTCAGTACTTTACTGAGACTAGACTAGCAGCTGGCGGCCGCTATACTGGCCGCGAAACTGACAACTGTCTAAAAATGATTCTTATTACGTTCACTTGCACAAGTGCGGCTAGGTAGAACCTGCTTTACAATTCGGTGCAATAACCGCAAAGTGATATACAATAAATTGCTGTATGACAATACTTTGTAATTCACACAAACCTGCGAACAGAATGGTAAAATTATTATAAAAATATGCAGAAATAAAGTTACAAGGTGGCAGGCCTTTTAGCTTCTTTTTTAATAACTATTTCACAATATTTTAAACATAGCTGCACAACAGCAACGGTTCCACGTAATAAAATTATAAATAGCCGACCAGTTGCAACGGATAAAGAGTTCTTTACCTAGGTTTCAACAAATTTAAATTTGTCTTCTTCAGAAGGTGGCAATTTTACATTAGTATGGACTGATGTATCATCGCCGTTTTTACAAATGTCTGCACAGATCCATTTGTCAAAATTAAGATATAGCCCTAAAAATAGGGTTTGTCACGTAAATATAAATTAGTACATGGACGTTGCAGAGCTCACAATAATTTTAAAAAAGGTTCGAGTATTTGGGGTGCTTTCATCAATACGTAACAGAAATCATGCTGTAATTAAAATACACGAATAATTTGAAGTAAGAAGTACATGAATACACTACTGACAGGTAGTTTCCCAGCCAGTGTAGGCGGCACTCTGGCTGCAATGAAATACTCAGCAGCGTGTGGTACGGCATATGAACATCGGGAAAATTACTCTGTGTGTTGCGGTTTTCACCTTCACTTAGCGGCGCATCGTTCATCTCGTCTGTCACATACCTAGCAATGTTTTAGGATGAGTACTTGCACAGCTGGCGTAGCAGACATGCAATAACATTTTATCGAGCTATGTCGTAACACGGTTGTGCTGTTAAAATGCACTCGCTATTCTATACTTAATTTTATCTCTGTATATTTTTACATTGTTTGACTGCATTCACAGATATGGGGGTCTTAACAATGCTTACCGAAACTGGTAATCGATAGTAAAGGTTGTTTACAAGCGATCTTCGCTATGAAGCTCACCACAAACTAAACTAAACTAAACTAAAACTAAAAACAAACGTAGTGGCGGAAAGACTTGGAACTGCTTGTTACATTTGAGTATTCGTCATGTACGAGGCCCGAATGTTGCGGATAGACGCAGCGTACGGGTACAGTGTAGACGCGACACCTGAGCAGTACGTAGCGGACAAGGCACAAGTCGGAAATCTACCGGTGTGTGGCGGAGGGTACCTTGAGTACCTCTATCGGTTCTCCCTTCTATTCCAGTCTCGTATTGTTCGTGGAAAGAAAGATTGTCGGTATGCCTCTGTGTGAGCTCTAATCTCTCTGATTTTATCCTCATGGTCTCTTCGCCAGATATACGTAGGAGGGAGCAATATACTGCTCGACTCCTCGGTGAAGGTATCTTCTCGAAACTTCAACAAAAGCCCGTACCGAGCTATTGAGTGTCTCTCTTGCAGAGTCTTCTACTGGAGTTTATCTATCATCTCCGTAACGCTTTCGCGATTACTAAATTATCCTGTAACGAAGCGCGCTGCTCTCCGTTGGATCTTCTCCATCTCTTCTATCAACGCTATCTGGTACAGATCCCAAACTGGTGTGCAATATTCAAGCAGTGAGGGAACAACTGTACTGTAACCTACTTCCCTTGTTTTCGGACTGCATTTCCTTAGGATTCTTCCAATGAATCTCAGACTGGAATCTCTTTACCAACGATCAACTTTATATGATCATTCCATTTTAAATCACTCCTAATGCGTACTCCCAGATAATTTATGGAATTAACTGCTTCCACTTGCTGACCTGCTATATTGTCGCTAAATGATAAAGGATCTTTCTTTCTGTGTATTCGCAGCACATTACACTTGCCTACATTGAGATTCAATTGTCATTTCCTGCACCTGCACCAGTTCGTTACAGATACTCCCGCATTTCAGTACAATTTTCCATTGTTATAACCTCTCGATATACTACAGCATCATACGGAAAAAGCCTCAGTGAACTTCCGATGCTATCCACAAGGTCATTTATATATATTGTGAACAACAACGGTCCTACGACACTCCCCTGCGGCACACCTAAAATCACTCTTACATCGGAAGACTTCTCTCCATTGGGAATGACATGCTGCGTTCTGTTATCTAGGAACTCTTCAATCCAATCACACAATTGGTCTGATAGTCCATATGCCCTTACTTTGTTCATTAGACTGTGGGGAACTGTATCAAACGCCTTGAGGAAGTCTAGAAACGTGGCATCTACCTGGGAACTCGTGTCTATGGCCCTCTGAGTCTCGTGGACGAATAGCGCGGGCTGGGTTTCACACGATCGTCTTTTCCGAAACCCATGCTGATTCCTACAGAGTAGATTTCTAGTCTCCAGAAAAGTCATTATACTCGAACATAACACGTGTTCCAAAATTCTACAACTGATCGACGTTAGAGATATAGGTCTATAGTTCTGCACATCTGTTCGACGTCGCTTCTTGGAAACGTGGATGACCTGTGCCCTTTTCCAATCCTTTGGAACGCTACGCTCTTCTAGAGACCTACGGTACACCGCTGCAAGAAGGGGGGCCAAGTTCCTTCGCGTTCCCTGTGTAAAATCGAACTGGTATCCCGTCAGGTCCAGCGGCCTTTCCTCTTTTGAGCGATTTTGTTTTCTATCCCTCTGTCATCTATTTTTATATCTACCATTTTGTCGATCCAGAGAAGGAACCACAGTGCAGTCTTCCTCTGTGAAACAGCTTTGCAAAAAAAGACATTTAGTATTTTCGGCCTTTAGTCGATTCAACACGCTTGCGTCATAGTATATAGGAGATTACGCGACAAGTGGGACTGTCGTGAAGTGAACAGTGGCAAGGTGTACCTTCAACACTGCAGACGGAATGTATCCACATGCGTAAACTTCCGCACGGGACGACCGCAAGTGTCTGACGTCGCGTCGCTTCCGTAGAGCGGTACGGGATGATCGGTATTCTGCTGCGGAACGTGTCTCCGCCGATTTCGACGCGGTGCGTCAGGAAGTCATTTCTACAAGCGGTGTACGGGCTGTAGCAGCGAAAGACGACCGAACAGGACACGCAGCGCCTTGCCACGGCTCTTGGTGCCTCCTCGTAAGGGGGCTACGGAGAGAGTGAAGAGCAGGCGGGACAGGATGGCACCGGGGGACTGGTCTGCGTAGCAGAGAGGGTGCGGCAGGGCTTTACGATGACCTGGTGAGCTGCGGGTTAGCTTGTAGCGGGCCGCGCCTGCGACTTCGCGTCGAGTGTAGAAAGCCGCCGAGCGGCGGGTGGGTGGGTGGGTGGATGGGTGCCAGCAGACCAGCTGCCGTGCGAGGGGCCAGCGCCGCTGCCACCTCAGCCACTGGCGGCCGCGGGGGGGATGCACAGTGCAGTGCAGTTACGGTACAGCAGGGAGACGAAGCCTTAGCCAGTTTCACGGCCTGGTGTTGGACGCCACCTTGGCGACTTGCGCTTCGCTGGAGACAATTTTGCCAGGAAAACAATCTGTCTATTACAAACACATTTTTTAAACTCCCTAAACGAAGACTTTATACTTGGAAATCACCAAGAGACTGTAATGAAGAAGTTTGCAGAAATCAAATTGATTTCATACTTATAAACAAGAGGTACAAAAATTCTATTCATGGTGTGAAAACATATCCAGGAGCTGATATATTTTCTGATCATAACCTTTTAGTAGCAAAGTTCCATGTGAAACTGAAAGCCATACAAAAGAAACAAAAGAAGGACTATATAAATACAACTATTCTAAGAGACCCCTTGACTAAACAAAAGACTTCTGAAGAGATTAATAAGGAATTAGTTAGGATAAAGAATAATCAAACAGAAGACATTGATGGCAAATGCGAACTTATAAAAGACACATTAAATAATGCATGTAAAAACACAATGGCGACCAAACACGACAACATGAAAAAGAAGTGGATGACAGAGAAGATATTACAATTGATGGAACAAAGAAGAATACTTAAAAATAGAGATGAAAGTGAGTATAAAAGATTACATGCAGAAATACGAAAAGAAACACGGCGAGCAAAAGAAGAATGGTACAAGGAACAATGCTCTGAAATTGAGAGTTATGAAACAAGACATGATAGTTTCAACTTACACAAAAAAGTTAAAGATTTAGCTGGACTTAATAAAAAGAAAAGTACAAGTTTATTGTTAGATAAAAATGACAAAATAATTCCTGATGTTAAAGGTAAACTGGACAGGTGGACAGAATATGTCAAAGAACTATTTGAAGATACAAGAAAAGATCAAAAATTTTATGATAACATGATCGGAGAACGAGGACCAAGCATATCGAAAGAAGAAATATTACATGTTATCAACAAATCAAAGACAGGAAAAGCCCCTGGACCGGATAAGATACCAAATGACATCCTGAAACTCATAGGAATAGACCATATAGATATATTTGTACAATTGTTTAATGATATTTATAATTCGGGAATTATTCCTAGGGATTGGTTGACATCTACCTTTGTTACATTACCCAAAAAGGCTAATGCCAAAACTTGTAATGATCACCGTACAATAAGCTTAATGAGTCACACCTTAAAGATATTTCTAAAAGTTATACACCAACGAATATACAAAAAAGTAGAAGAAGGTATAAGTGAAACACAATTCGGTTTTAGAAGTTCCCTCGGTACAAGAGAAGCATTGTTTGCTTTTAACATATTAGCGCAACGATGTATGGAGGTTAACCAGCCACTATATGTGTGCTTCCTGGATTATAATAAAGCATTTGACAAAGTTCGCCATGATCATCTCATAGAATTTTTAGAAAAGAAAACACTTGATAAGAAAGACATCCGCATTATATATAACCTCTACTACAATCAAACCGTAACCGTGAAGGTAGAAAATGAGTTATCGAATGATATAGAAATAAAGAGGGGTGTGAGACAAGGTTGCGTTCTCTCACCCTTATTGTTTAATATGTATTCAGAAGACATAATCCAGGCAGCTCTATCAGATGAAATAGCTGGCATTAAAGTGAATGGGCTAAACATTAACAATGTTAGGTTTGCTGATGACACTGCACTACTAGCTGGAAACCTCAAAGATCTACAATTACTTCTTGACAAAGTCGCAGAAAAAAGTGAAGAATTTGGTTTGACTCTTAACGTAAGCAAGACTAAGTTCATGGTGATATCTAAAACACACCAACAAGAAAATCTTACAATCAATAGGGAAAGAGTCGATCAAGTACGTAAATTTAAATATCTCGGAACAATTGTAAATGAGGAGATTGAAAGCTCAGAAGAAATTAAATCGAGAATAGGACAGACCAGAATTATCTTTAATAAGATGAAAAATGCATTCTGTTCGAGAGACATTTGTTTAAACACAAAAATGAGGTTGCTAAGATGCTATGTATTCTCAAAATTATTATACGGAATGGAAGCGTGGACATTGAAAAAGAAGGACATGAACAGTTTAGGAGCTTTTGAAATGTGGGCATATAGAAGAATACTTAGAATTAGTTGGGTGTCGAGGATTACTAATCAAGATGTCCTAAGAAGAATGGGAAAGGAAAAAGAATTAATTAAAATTATTAAAGTAAGGAAGCTACAATATTTAGGCCATGTTATTAGGGGAGTAAATTACAAAATATTGCAAATAATACTAGAAGGGAAAATTTGTGGGAAGAGAACGAGGGGTAGAAGACGGACATCCTGGATTGACAATTTAAAAAATTGGTACAACTGTTCAACGTCAGAACTCCTTAGATCAGCCAAATCAAGATCAGAAATTGCCATGATGACAGCCAACCTTCTTAGAGGAGACGGCACATGAAGAAGAAGAAGAAGGAGACGAGATGAAATAACACAGACACCCTCCCACTGAGAGTCGAATCTGGCACCCCGTGGTCTAGGGATCGGAAAAATCGACCAGTTAAAACCGATACCGGTATTTTACTTCTGAATCACAGGTAGTTTTTGATATTTGATTGGTCTCGGTGAATGGTATATACGCATGGTAAATTAACTCAAGGTTTGTAAGAAAATATTATACTGAAGCAGAGGTGGTAAAATGCATCGATTGTGTACCAGCGTCGCTGTTCAACAGCGATCGCTGGTTAGAGGTGTTATGGGTTATGTGTTAGCGTAACTTGAGATCGAGAGATTCATGGAGGACTCTCAAGTGTAAAGACGTGTTGTAGGTCTATCTGATGTGTGCTCGATGTATACACTACTGGCCATTAAAACTGCTACGCCAAGAAGAAATGCAGATGATAAACGGGTATTCATTGGACAAATATATTATACTAGACCTGACATGTGATTACGTTTCCACGCAATTTGGGTGCACAGATCCTGAGAAACTAGTACCCAGAACAACCACCTCTGGCCATAACAACGGCCTTCATACGCCTGGGCATTGAGTCAAACAGAGCTTGTATGGCGTGTACGGGTACAGTTGCCCATGCAGCCCCAACACGATACCACAGTTCATCAAAAGTAGTGACTGGCGTATTGTGACGAGCCAGTTGCTCGGCCACCATTGACCCATTCCCAGGGATCAAATGATGTGTAGAGCCACGGGTCGTAACACATCTGAAATGTAACGTCCACTGTTCAAAATTCCGTCAATGCGAACAAGAGCCGACAGAGTGGTGTAACCAATGGCACCCCATACCATCATGCCGGGTGATAAGCCAGTATGGCGATGACGAATACACGCTTCCAGTGTGCGTTCACCGCGATATTGCCAAACACGGATGCGACCATCATGATGCTGTAAACACGTTATAATTAAGTCAGAAACAGCAAAAGACTTGGAAGAGTAGTCGAACGGAACGGACAACAACTTGAAAGGAGGATATAAGAGGATTCATCCGAAAAAATGACGTTTTGCCATTCGTGCACCCAGGTTCGTCGTTGAGTACACTATCGCAGGCGCTCCTGTCTGTGATGCAGCGTCAAGGGTAGCCGCAGCCACGGTCTCCGAGCTGATAGTCCGTGCTGCTGAAAACGTCGTCGAACTGTTCGTGTAGATGGTTGTTGTCTTGCAAACGTCCCCATCTGTTGACTCAGGGATCGAGATGTGGCTGCACGATCCGTTACAGCCATGGGGATAAGATGCCTGTCATCTGGACTGCTAGTGATACGAGGCCGTTGGGATCCAGCATGGCGTTCCGTATTACCCTCCTGAATCTACCGATTCTATATTCTGGTAACAGTCATTGGATCTCGACCAACGCGAGCAGCAATGTCGCGATACGATAAACCGCATTCGCGATAGGCTACAGTCTGACCTTAATCAAAGTCGGAAACGTGATGGTACGTATTATCCTCGTTACACGAGGCATCACATCAACGTTTCACCAGGCAACGCCGGTCAACTGCTGTTTGTGTACGAGAAATCGGTTGGAAACTTTCCTCATGTCAGCACGTTGCAGGTATCGCCGCCGGCGCCGACCTTGTGTGAATGTTCTGAAAAGCTAATGATTTGCATATCACAGCATCTTCTTCCTGTCGGTTAAATTTCATGTCTGTAGCACGTCATCTTCGTGGTGTAGCAATTTTAATGGCCAGTAGTGTACTTACTCTCTACGGGCAGTAATGATTCTTTTTTTATTTGCAAGATACTATGATGTTTGCTAACTGTAAAAGGAATCTCAACAAAAGTTGGAAACAGTTAAGGTAAAGAAAGTTGCTTTGTTACTAATGCAACGCGCGTGTTCGTAAGTGATGATTGAGATAATATAGCACTCACATCCCATGATTTGATAAAATTAGCTGTTAATGTATGATCAGTTTATTGAGTACGTTAATTGTGAGTATTATTAATTTTCAAAGAGTCAAAATACAAGTCTTAAAGTTAGTGCCACATTACTACTTACCCCAAGTCAATAACAGTTCCCAGATCCATGTTAGTTTTGATTAACTATTTTTCTAAAGAAGTTGCTGTCTCAGTCATATTCGATTTAATTAAAATGTATGCTAAGCAACCGCCTTCTACAATAGCTGTTTGCTAACCATACAGTTACTACTTTGAGCATTGCGAATAGCGTTACCATTGCGCAGATAAATATAAGAAATTTTGGTATTTCACGGATAACATTCATTGAGCACAGGGACCATTATTTTCAAATTGATCGAGTTTTATTTTATTACCAGAACCAATTTCAAATCAATAGTGTTGCATCAGATTCAGCTTTTTTGTGTTACGTAAATTCATGCAGTTTTGGTTTCGTTTATAGTTACTGACACTTTACATTCTCTCAGCTAAATCAAATTTACATTCTCGCAGTCAGGAAAATTCAGTACATGGCAAAGCGCATAAGCGACGAGATAAAATATACTTCCACATGCCATTCCCATTGTTAACAGTTGTGATTCAGACTACTGTTAGTCACATACTTTCAATCATATTACAAATGTACATGTTTCATCGGGTATAGTAGGTGCTTTTTTAGTTTTTTACTACTGGCTGATAAAAAAACCGAAATGTCAATTACGCAAACCAACAGTGCCAATATTCGTAAAAATTCCATTCCTTTGAAACGACGCCTTACCATGCAAAATGGAAAAAGTGGTAACTGGTGTTATAACAACAACGCAGGCAGAAACGAGCAAAAAAGTATATAGCATAAGAATTCGTACAGCGTTACTGATACAATAATCTACCGGTTACCATGTGGCATGACCTATGAGATGATACGCGCATACATACAGTGTGCGAAACGCGCCCCATCTGTTCTTTATGATAGTGTCTCACTGTTGTCGTCGGATGTTAATCGTATTACAGAACAGCACCATGTTTAATCTGAAAATATACTGCTGTATCAATGAAATACAAATGTCCCATGCGCTTTGAAAGTTTAAGAACGGGATAAGGCCACAGTAAACTTGCGACATCATATAAGGAGAAGAAACAGTTCCTTCATAGTTTTACAATAAAAACAGAAAGTAGCTGATGCGCTGTCTCTGTCTACATAATGTGCCTTCATTTGCTTGTGGCTTTTGAAAACTGACGAACTGACATGAAAAATACAGTTCTTCAACTTCAGTCTTCACCCTTCAGTACTGATTATTCGTATTGCCCGAATAGTTGTATGACCTCCGATTATAACATGATTTTTGAGCAGTTTCAAAACAATAGAATCGACAGAATACCAGTGATTTTTTGTAGTGTCAACCGTTTAACACTCTAAGGGAAGGGCAGCGAACGGGTGACGGGCTATTTTTTTTTATCTACTTATTTAATATTTTGATTCTTTGTATCTTGACACTTAGATGCGAAATTGTACTACCATTTCTCGATTTTTACGTTAATTACAGGAAATAATCGGAATAACAATCCGAAAATCAGCTATTTGAGAAACAGATTATTTTGAGTAGTTTAAACACTCACGTTAAACTGGCGTTGAAAAAAAAAACGATATAGCCGAAAACCGATTGTTTCTGCGATAACCGCCATCTCTACCGCGGTCTGCGACAACAGGTGAACGCAGTGGATGAAAGGAGCAACTACAACTGTACGAAGAATGGTGGAGCTGGAACCGGGAACGAGTGACAGGCCGAAGAAAAGAAAAACAGACCAACCTGAAGTGCCGGTTCTTAAGAAGTCGTTTCTTGGACTTCCTGTTTAGTTTAGTGAACCGTTCCCTTACGATGTTGTTGTTCTGGCTTCTGAATCCATCCAGCTCTCCAGTCTAGATTATTCTGGGCAAGGCGCTGCATGTCTGTATCAGAACCTACATCCTTTTCAACCTGATTGCCCTATCCAAGGCATCTCCAGCCTATAATTTTTACCCCCTCCCCCATTTCTCTCCAACAGTAAACTGGACAGTTCCTCGATGCCTCAGAGTGAGTCCTATCGACCGATCACTTCCTCTAGTCGTGGCACAAATTTCATTCTTACCAATTCCTTTCAGAGCCTCCTCATTAGTCATTCGATATACCAATGTAATCTTCAGCATTCTTCTGCAGCACCACATTTTGCAAGCCTCTATTCTCTTCTTCCCTGAACTACCGCCTTTCAGTTCAGTGCAAACACTCCAAACACACACCTTCATAAAACTTGTAGTTGTCGTCGTCGTCGTTCTGGTCCTCAGTCCACAATCTGGTTTGATGCTGCTCTCCATGCTGCTCTATCCTGTGCAAGCCTCTTCATCTCCGAGTAACTACTGCGACCTACGTCCTTCTGAATGTGCTTACTGTTTCAGTTTCGGTGGTCTCCCTCTACGATTTTTATCCCCCACACGTCCCTCCAACAATAAATTGGTGAGCCCTTTATGTCTCAGAAAGCGTCCCACCAATCTGTACCTTCTTCTAGTCAGATTGTACCACAATTGTCTTTTCTCCACAGTTCTATTCACTACTTCCTCATTAGGTACGTGATCTGCTCATCTAACCTTCATTTAAAAAGCTTCCATTCTCTTCTTATCTGAACCGTTTGGTGTCCATGTTTCACTTCCATTCGCGGCTACATTCCAAAAAATATCTTCAGAAAATATTTCCTAACACTTAAATCTATATTCGATGTTAACAAATTTCTCTTCTTCAAAAACGCTGTTCTTGCTATCGTCAGTCTACATTTTATATCCTCTCTACTTTCTCCATGATCAGTTGTTTCGCTTCCCAATTAGCAAAACTCATTTACTACTCTAAGTGTGTCGTTTCCTAAACCAAGTCCTCAATGTCACCTGATTTAATTCGACTAAATTC
Organism: Schistocerca americana; assembly: GCF_021461395.2. Taxonomy (NCBI): domain Eukaryota; kingdom Metazoa; phylum Arthropoda; class Insecta; order Orthoptera; family Acrididae; genus Schistocerca; species Schistocerca americana. The sequence goes on from NC_060128.1 coordinate 196,347,178, forward strand.
CATTATCCTTGTTTTCCTTTTGTTGCTGTTCCTCTTATATCCTCCTTTCAAGATGTTGTCCGTTCCGTTCGACTACTCTTCCAAGTCTTTTGCTGTTTCTGACATAATTATAACGTCAACGGCTAACCTCCAAGTTTTTATTTCTTCTCACTGAACTTTCATTCCTACTCCAATTTTTACTTTTGTTTCCTTTACTGCTTGCTCAAAGTACAGATTGATTAACATCAGGGATAGGCTACAGCCCTGTCTCCATTCCCAACGGCGGCTTCCCTTTCGGGCCCCTGGACTCTTAACTGCCGCCTGGTCTCTGTACAAGTTGTAAATAACCTTTCGCTCCCTGTATTTACCACTTCTACCTTCAGAATTTGAAAGACAGTATTCCAGTGAAGATTGTCAAAAGTTTTCTCCCAGTCTGCAAGTGCTAGAAACGTAGGTTTATTTGCTTAACCCATTTTCTAAGGTATTTTCTAAGGTAAGTACTTAACGCTTCCGCCTTTCGGCTTTCCCTTCTTTCCTTACGAGTGGTTTTCCATCTCAGCTCCTGATATTCATACAGCTACTTTTTAACACATTTACACATTAACACATTTCTCGTATTTGACGCCGGATGACACTGTGCTAGCCACACAATATTTTATCGAGACAGTTGTTCGACATATTCGGGCAGCGGCACCTGCGGTCTTCACTGCGTAGCCAGGAGGAGGAATTGGAGATGCGTGAAGAGGCGCTCACGTTTGGACGACAGCAGCGCTCACACCCACCCACCGCCCCCTACCGGGAGCCGAACAGCGGCCTTCCGCGCACGCCACTGGGCAGTGACTGCGCTGCCAGGCGCTACCTTACGGCGAGCCAGACGCAATATTACGCCGCTTGCGAGAACTGGAAATATGTGGCGGACGTAATATTACGTCACGCCATTTACGATGACTTTCCGCGGTGTGTAACGTATTTTTACGGCTTCCGGACTCAACTGTGAGGTCTGCAGGCTTCGTAGGTGGCTGTAGCACAGTCACTTGAGCAGTTCATTGTTCTTGAACCCTTTTTCTTTGTCTCTTTCTTCCTAGCCTCCATATGACGTTAGAGTTCTCTCTGTTTCGTGCTTTTTGTGCCCTTTTATGCTGGTTGTGTGTTCAAAGTGTGCACTGCAGAGGAGAAACGTTTGGAGAAGATAGTTTACAAAGCCTTTGACGAGTCTACAGATGACGTAAACGAATTATTTGGCGACCATTCCGATTACACGTCATCAGAAAATTGTAGTAATTTTAGACTTTTTTTGAAGATGAGCTGCTGCATACGTTTTTTTTTTTTTTTTTTGTATTATTTTGGCAGGTTGTGTTGTTATAAGTTTTTCCTCCAGATACATCAGGAAATAAACGCCAGTGTAAGAGTCCAGTGAATGAAACGCTGGACTATGTATCCCTCCATATCTCAATTTGCATCACACCATATTCCACTATCTTCTTCTTCTTCTTCTTCTTCTTCTTGCGTTACGGCCTCTGTAGGACCACGGGTAGCCCCTTCGTGGACTGCATTTTCCTCTTCTTCTCCCAGAACCTTTTCATTCTCTCTCTTCTCTTCTCCCACTCTCCTTCCGAGATCCTCAGTTTACATTTCTCCTGGCGGCTCCACTGGTGACACTCTAATCTTTTTCTCTATTCTTCTCTGTCATTGATCTCCAGCATACTGATCGGTGTATATTCGTTCCTCCAATTTTCTTTTCCTTCGACCTTGATCCCCGATTCCAACCAGTCCTTCCGAAGTTCAACAACCCACTTGGTTCCTGCCTTTCCCTTGTCCTCCCTGTTGTTTCCCACATTCTCTTCGCCATTCTGTCCATACTCGTTCTAACTACATGTCCAGCAAACCTTGCCGTTTTGAGTCTGGTTTCCCCGGATATTGTTCTCATGTTCCAGTACAATTCTTCCCTAGGTCTTCGCATCCACCTCTCTCCACCTCTTTTGCGACCTAGTATTTTTCTCAGTTTTTTTCTCTCTTCTTTCTCTGGTTGTTCTGCCCCATTTCGTCCTAGTGTCATCGTCTCAACAGCATATAATGCTGCATTCCTCACTGTTGCCTTGTAGTGGCTTATCTTTGCCACAGTTTTTATTGTACATCTCTCACGTCATGCAGAAGGCTGCTCTCACCATCTTTATCCTCTCTGTTATTCCCTCATTGCTCCTGTTCCTTCCTGTTATAAATTCTCCCAGGTATTTAAATTTGTCCACCGATTCCACAGTGCCTTCCGGTGTTTCCCAGTCTGCAGTGGTATTTAATGTCTTTGTCTTGTTATAGGCGATCCTGAGTGCCACTATGAATGCAAAATCTTGCTCTCACCTTGTGTTTTGTTTGTTCCTATAGATGAAAACTGGCTGCACAAGGAATATAAAGAGAAAGAGCATGTGTTTGCCTACATATTTGAATTCCTTTTCAATTTTTTTCTGAGATGATTACCGTTAAATTGAGATTTCATTTGCTTACCAAAGATTTAGCACTTACAATACCAAAAATTAGACAGGTATTTAAAGTAGATCTAAAAACCTTTTGAATTTACAACTACATACATGTACACACAAATTAACACTCTGCCATGTGCTGCGTTGGGTCATAAATCGGTGGGTATCTTTCAACCCCTATGAATTTAGCGGCAGGCAGTGCTGTATTCCAGGCAGCGCTTGGTCTAAATCTCAAACTGTCAAATCTCGCACACTCGAATCTCGCGCACAGTCGAATCTCGCGCACAGTCGAATCTCGCATTGGGTGCATTGTCAAATCTCGCAAGTGAGTTGGTAAGATTGTCTGCCATATGGGTGTGTATGGCACCCTTGAAAAACAATACCACGACGACAACGCTGAGGGTGGAACTCCAGTCTCCTCGTAAAACGTGCCACCGCCCCATGTTCAGACAGTGCTCCGCTGCCGCTGATTTATCAGGGTGGCCCAGGCGCGTGTGGCGATTGTGTTGAGCACAACGCTGTGACATGCCTGCCCAGTGTAAGACTTCCCACGCTGACGTGCGATCCTATATAAGCCCCGTTTTCTGAGGTCAGTTGGGTCGTTGACTGAACGTAAAAGGTTCCTCAGTTAACTTGACTTAATGTCATCTTTCTTGAGAGTTCTTTAGATTCCTAGAGAAATGCAGCCAAAATAAGGCAAAAAAGGCCAGATCTGTATTTAAAACCCTACAGTGCGTTCGGTTCGGTCGAAATGCATTACGTATCTGTTTATCAGAGTGACTGTTCTGTTGGAGTACTGTTCTCAGGTGTTGCAGCTCAGCTGGTAGGCTGTCGGGATGTGAGAGCTAGCGTGCAGTGGTGTCTACAGGGACGCCGAGGCTCTGCCACGTCGTGCAGTGTGATTACAGCTTCTGGCCTGAAACTACAGGGTGTACCATAATTAATGGCGTAAATGCATACAGTTGAAAGTACACGATACTAGAAGCAAAAAAGTCTCAGCAAACATAGGGTCGAAAATGCATACCTTAAAGAGCTACGAGAAATTTTTCATCTACCATACTGTGAAGCAAATCACTGCAAGTTCTTTGTTTTCCATATTTTGTGAACTGGTAGTATGGACCAAAACAAGAAAAGAAAATCCAGTAAATATGTGCTCCAAAATGCATCCCTTAAGAGCTATGAGCATTTGTTCATCTTTGCTACTTTGAAACCCAACTCTTCTAATGAACAAGTGCTCGTATGCATTTTCGATCTTGTGTTTGCTGAGAGTGTTTTATTTCTAGCATCGTGTACTTTCAACTGTATCCGTTTACGCTATTAATTATGGTACACCCTGTATAAGTGAGTCGGTCTGAGGCAGACACAATGCCCCAGCATTGCGTCGGTATTTGCTTTAATCATGGCATACGGAAATGGTAAGTCGCCATGTCTGTACTGATTTGCCATCTGAGCTCTTGATATTCGTACAGTTGCTCCTGTTTTTCTGTAAAGGTGTGTCTAATTTTCCTATAGGTGGCAGCTATCCTTCTGCAAATTAAGCATAGTTCTACAGCCTGCTTAGCCACTTTGCACAGTCTGCCTTTCTGTACGTTGGTATTCGCTTTCGCTTAATTAATTTGATGCATTCTTATATTTTCTCATTTTATCAATGAATTTCAGTACTTTAAAATTTTTGTACATGGCTGGAGCAGCAACTGTAGGATGAAATGTTCTTGAAGAAAAAAAAGACAGCCCATCAGTTTACCGCGGTTTCAACGTTTAGAAAAACTGCTTCCTCGTAAGCAAAAAAACTGTCATCTGGGTTACATGTTGTTGCCCGTCGCGTTAAAATACAGCCGAAAGACGTGAGTCAAATATAAAATTTCACCTCTGTATTAATGCACTACCTACACATTGGTGGTGAAATACCAAATGACAACAGTCATGTTGCGTATGTTTTATTCATTACAGAAATGACATTTTATATCTTACTCACGCCTTTCGGCTACATTTTAACGTTACCTCTGCCACACTATGTAACCAAGTTGTCAGTATTTCATTCTGAGGAAGTCGTTTTTGTAAATGTTGAAACTTTGCTAAAGGGGTTTTAATCAACATTCCATTTTGCAATTGGCTATTTATTATTTCTACACGAGGAAATTGAATATCTTGTGCGTCATCCAGGATTTTTACTGGGCTTTATCTATTTGCCTCTTTGATCCTCTGCTCCTTTCACTACTTCCTCTATCAAGGCTATTAACCTACCTTCTTTGGGTTTCACACTCCTGTTTCAGTCAATTATTTCCTATGGTACCCTTGAAAAATCTCAGTAAACTCTCGTTCTTTCAATTTGTCCAGGCCTTATCTCATAATTTCCCACCTTGCTATACTACCTTCAGTTTCAATCCACACTTCATTATCAATCCCCTTTGAAAATATGTTACAGCTTTACGTCAGATTTTGTTACCTGTCTTACCATTATGTAATGAATATGAGACATTCCAGTATCCCCAAGTGTTCCGCAACGTCACGGTTTACTCTTTCATTCCTTATCCCAGCCAACACTTTCCTACTATTCTTTTCTTCCTTTTCGAACTCCAGTCCTTCATTACAATTAAATTTCCATCTCCCATCTCTGTTATATTTGGCACCAAAATCATCTGCAGATTTTGATGATAAGATACGGAACGGTGTGACGTGCATGAGGTATGCTTACCATTTCACTTGTCATTGTATCAAATACGTTGGAGCATTCTAGCTCAGTGTTACTGTCGCTTCAGTCCTCAGTCGGGAAACATCTGAAGCCTTCGATCAAACACCGCAGTTACTTCTGCATCCACCAGCCTCCTACAGTGACGTAGCGAAGCAGCACCAAGAACTGCACTGGCGAACGTGAAAGAGTCGTGTAGGCGACAGGTATGCGGAGCAAGAACGCTGCTGCCGCATAAACTAGGTTCGCGGTAGACGCACGTTGGGTAGCTGCCGCTTCTTTATGACGCTACTTGGACGGAACGACGCCGTAGAAATGACGCTGCGACAGCAGTGTGGGTTTACAGTCGAGGCCCGAGGAAACCGTTTCCTCTCGAGGCAGAAGACGGGAATACGAGGCGAGGAGAAGTCACATACCTCTCCCGGTTAGTTCTTAAACCGTCTTTGTTTCCTGTTTTTCTTTCTGTCAGTTGCCTCTGTGGCTGCGCCCTTGTTAGGGGCCTGTCCCTCCACCACTCCACAAGGCCCTGCGTCCAAGCGGAAGGGTCATACCGCACCGTGGCCGTAGCGCAAATTCTCCAGCTGGTATGGCAGCGCCGACAAGAGCTTCACCAGAGAGTGGTTCGTGAAGTGCTGTGTCAGCTCTGAACGTTCCAACAGTACAGATGACAACAGTGTCCGTCTGGTGAACATACAATGCATCGGTTGGTTAAGCTGCAGTTGTGTGGAACCTGAGCGAGGTTTGTGTGGTCCCCATCACAGGGAGGCCTCCAACATGATGAGTTGGTGGACCTCCTGTCCTCGCGAAGGACGCGATACAACACAGGAATCTCGGAAAATCACTCGATTTCAGTTGAGTCCGACCAGCTTACAGAGAGAGCACATAAAAATGGCAATAAACACGACGGTACAGTGTCTCACAGTACGAGTATATAGTGCACAACCTGCTGTACTCGGAAGGTCACGGTTCGCGACAGATGACACCAGATATAACGACCGTCATGAGGATGTGCTGCCACTATCGAAACTTCCCCACTCTCTTGAACACGACAGGCAGACGTCAAGGACTCCGCAACTCAGAGTCAGAAAGCGTTTTGAATTACATATCTTTCTCGTGACACTGGTATGCAGATCAGCAAGTCCCTTTCGCCAAGAGGCTTAGAAAATTGGAACACCAATTTCCTTTTAACATCAGGACTATTTTCACTACATGAAATACAAAAATTTACAATATTACGCTAGAATATTTAATAGATTGTAGCGTACACGTAATTTATTAACATACATGTGTAGCAGTTGTCACATTACTAGTGATATAACATGTCTATTACTGCATTACGTATACACCGAGTGCCAATAAAATAAAAAAAATAGTTTTAAAAATTTCATGACCTCAAGCTGAGGTAATAGCCTTCCTGGAAAGGGAGTAGTGAAACCAGAAATCTCCACTGAACAATCAGAGGAAGTGTCTAATTTCTAGTAATTCATCTGCGACGTAACGTACACTCCTGGAAATTGAAATAAGAACACCGTGAATTCATTGTCCCAGGAAGGGGAAACTTTATTGACACATTCCTGGGGTCAGATACATCACATGATCACACTGACAGAACCACAGGCACATAGACACAGGCAACAGAGCATGCACAATGTCGGCACTAGTACAGTGTATATCCACCTTTCGCAGCAATGCAGGCTGCTATTCTCCCATGGAGACGATCGTAGAGATGCTGGATGTAGTCCTGTGGAACGGCTTGCCATGCCATTTCCACCTGGCGCCTCAGTTGGACCAGCGTTCGTGCTGGACGTGCAGACCGCGTGAGACGACGCTTCATCCAGTCCCAAACATGCTCAATGGGGGACAGATCCGGAGATCTTGCTGGCCAGGGTAGTTGACTTACACCTTCTAGAGCACGTTGGGTGGCACGGGATACATGCGGACGTGCATTGTCCTGTTGGAACAGCAAGTTCCCTTGCCGGTCTAGGAATGGTAGAACGATGGGTTCGATGACGGTTTGGATGTACCGTGCACTATTCAGTGTCCCCTCGACGATCACCAGTGGTGTACGGCCAGTGTAGGAGATCGCTCCCCACACCATGATGCCGCGTGTTGGCCCTGTGTGCCTAGGTCGTATGCAGTCCTGATTGTGGCGCTCACCTGCATGGCGCCAAACACGCATACGACCATCATTGGCACCAAGGCAGAAGCGACTCTCATCGCTGAAGACGACACGTCTCCATTCGTCCCTCCATTCACGCCTGTCGCGACACCACTGGAGGCGGGCTGCACGATGTTGGGGCGTGAGCGGAAGACGGCCTAACGGTGTGCGGGACCGTAGCCCAGCTTCATGGAGACGGTTGCGAATGGTCCTCGCCGATACCCCAGGAGCAACAGTGTCCCTAATTTGCTGGGAAGTGGCGGTGCGGTCCCCTACGGCACTGCGTAGGATCCTACGATCTTGGCGTGCATCCGTGCGTCGCTGCGGTCCGATCCCAGGTCGACGGGCACGTGCACCTTCCGCCGACCACTGGCGACAACATCGATGTACTGTGGAGACCTCACGCCCCACGTGTTGAGCAATTCGGCGGTACGTCCACCCGGCCTCCCGCATGCCCACTATACGCCCTCGCTCAAAGTCCGTCAACTGCACATACGGTTCACGTCCACGCTGTCGCGGCATGCTACCAGTGTTAAAGACTGCGATGGAGCTCCGTATGCCACGGCAAACTGGCTGACACTGACGGCGGCGGTGCACAAATGCTGCGCAGCTAGCGCCATTCGACGGCCAACACCGCGGTTCCTGGTGTGTCCGCTGTGCCGTGCGTGTGATCATTGCTTGTACAGCCCTCTCGCAGTGTCCGGAGCAAGCATGGTGGGTCTGACACACCGGTGTCAATGTGTTCTTTTTTCCATTTCCAGGAGTGTACTTAGAGGAAAGCGATATAGAAAATAAAGCAGACACCTATCAGAAGGTACGTGGGACATCTGCATGAACAATGAAATGTGGAAAATGAGTAAAGATACCCTAATAAAATTTTGTAAAGTAATGAGAGTTCACACTTGCTTGTATGGAACAGGACGTTTGACTGACTCGGAGAAAGGTCTTAAGCAATTGCAAAGAGCAGAAGTGAGATCCTAAAAACTGAGACAGTTCCCAAGAGACAAGATAAAACGAGCAATAATTACATAAACGGGGAGTTAGATACCGACCACGCATAAAGCTGAAGCTAGTAGTAAGTAACAGACGTGACAAGATCTGCATGTTCCGGAAGTCAGAACCGCAGTGGAAGTCATACATCATTAACTTTAGCGAAAACTTCAGAGGACAGACCGAGGAAAATATGGCGAAACCCCAACAGGCCTATCTTCAAGGCCCATCTAATACCCAAGCGACAGAAGAAGCCGATAGGCGCGCCAAGCTAAGGGGAATGTCGTGGGCGCCACACCTGTAAGGTTTCTATACGGGACGTATCACAGTTAGAAGACGATCGTGTGAAACCCAGCTCGCGCTATTCGTCCACGAGACGCAGAGGGCAATAGACACGGGTTCACAGGTAGATTTCCGCAAGGCGTTCCATACAGTTTCCCACAGTCGTTTAATGAACAAAGTAAGGGCATACGGACTATCAGAGCAATTATGTGATTGGATTGAAGAGTTCCTAGATAACAGAACGCAGCATGTCATTCTCAATGGAGAGAAGTCTCCCGAAGTAAGAGTGATTTCAGGTGTGCCGCAGGGGAGTGTCGTAGAACCGTTGCTGTTCAAAAAAATGGTTCAAATGGCTCTGATCACTATGGGACTTAACATCTGAGGTCATCAGTCCCCTAGAACTTAGAACTACTTAAACCTAACTAACCTAAGGACATCACAAACATCCATGCCCGAGGCAGGATGGGAACCTGCGACCGTAGCGGTCGCGCAGTTCCAGACTGAAGCGCCTCGAACCGCTCGGCCACAACGGCCGGCTTTAATGACATTTGCATTTAAATTTTTTTTTAGATTGGGCATAAAGTGACGTCCCTTGGTAGTACACGATACTGAAAGTGCGTTGATGTAATTTAGAGGGGGCCGAAACATATTTTCACGATGAGCACACCACTAATACATACGTACGTCTTTGAAAACTATGTTGTTAGTGTAAGTAAACAACAGTAAACGAATTTTGATTTTTCCAATTTTTTTTAGGGTGGGCGTAACGTAGCACTCTCCCCGTTGGTAGAGCCGTTATGGAAAACATGTTGGCATTACTCGGGTTAAGCTCGGAAAGCGTCATGCTGATGTTCATCCAGTTCCAGTGACAGACGCTAGGAGAGAAGCGTTGCGCTCCGTGGTACGATTTAGTGTTAAAATTGCGGAAGATTTTGTTCCTAGAAGATTGTATCATAATAGTTCTTACTCATAGCTAACACTTGGTTTAAGCATCATGAAAGAAGGTTGCATACATGGAAGAACCCTGGAGATAATAAAAGGTATCAGATAGATTATATAATGGTAAGACAGAGATTTGGGAACCAGGTTTTAAATTGTAACACATTTCCAGGGGCAGATGTGGACTCTGACCATAATCTATTGGTTACGAACTGTAGATTAAAACTGAAGAAACTGCAAAAGGGTGGGAATTTAAGGAGATGGGACCTGGATAAATTGAAAGATCCAGAGGTTGTACAGAGTTTCAGAGAGAGCATAAGAAAACAATTGACAGGAATGTGGGGAAAAAATGCAGTAGAAGAAGAATGGGTAGCTTTGAGGGATGAAATAGTGAAGGCAGCAGAGGATCAAATAGGTAAAAAGGCGAAGGCTAGTAGAAACCCTTGGGTAACAGCAGAAATATTGAATTTAATTGATGAAAGGAGAAAATATAAAAATGCAGTAAATGAAGTAGGCAAAAAGGAATACAAACGTCTCAAAAATGAGATCGACAGGAAGTGCAAAATGGCTAAGCTGGGATGGCTAGAGGACAAATGTAAGGATGTAGAGGCTTATCTCACTAGGGGTCAGATGCATGCTGCCTTCAGGAAAATTAAAGAGACCTTTGGTGAAAGGAGAACCACTTGCATGAATATCAAGAGCTCAGATGGAAACCCAGTTCTAAGCAAAGAAGGGAACGCAGAAAGGTGGGAAGAGTATATAGAGGGTATATACAAGGGCGATGTACTTAAGGACAATATTATGGAAATGGAAGAGGATGTAGATGAAGATGAACATGAAATGGGAGATACGGTACTGCATGAAGAGTTTGACAGAGCACTGAAAGACCTGTGTCGAAACAAGGCCCTCGGAGTAGACAACATTGCATTAGAACTACTGACGGCCTTGGGAGAGCCAGTCCTGACAAAACTCTACCATCTGGTGAGCAAGATGTACGAGACAGGCGAAATACCCTCAGACTTCAAGAAGAATATAATAATTCCAATCCCAAAGAAAGCAGGCGTTGACAGATGTGAAAATTACCGAACTATCAGTTTAATAAGTCACAGCTGGAAAATACTAACGCGAATTCTTTACAGACGAATGGAAAAACTGGTAGAAGCCGACCTCGGGGAAGATCAGTTTGGATTCCGTAGAAATGTTGGAACACGCGAGGCAATACTGACCCTACGACTTATCTTAGAAGAAAGATTAAGGAAAGGCAAACCTACGTTTCTAGCATTTGTAGACTTAGAGAAAGGTTTTGACAATGTTGACTGGAATACTATCTATCAAATTCTGAAGGTGGCAGGTGTAAAATACAGGGAGCGAAAGGCTATTTACAATTTGACCAGAAACCAAATGGCAGATACAAGAGTCGAGGGGTATGAAAGGGAAGCAGTGGTTGGTAAGGGAGTGAGACAGGGTTGTAGCCTATCCCCAATGTTACTCAATCTGTATATTGAGCAAGCAATAAAGGAAACAAAAGAAAATTTCGGAGTAGGTATTAAAATCCAAAAAATGGTTGAAATGGCTCTGAGCACTATGCGACTTAACTTCTGAGGTCATCAGTCGCCTAGAACTTAGAACTAATTAAACCTAACTATCCTAAGGACATCACACACATCCATGCCCGAGGCAGGCTTCGAACCTGCGACCGTAGCGGTCGCGCGGTTCCATACTGTAGCGACTAGAACCGCTTGGCCACTCCGACCGGCTAGGAAACTGAGGGTCAGCCGTGCAACAGAAGTCAGAATTTTGGCCTCAAGTAGTGCGACGAATCTAGAGAATTAACAAAGCTATTCTCAGATGAAAGGCGGCACTTTTTTTTGTGTAATTCTGTATCTGTTCGATAAGTCACACTACTCCATTTGGAAATTCCGAGTTGGGTTCAAGATAGTGGCTTCCAAAACGACCGCCATGTTGATAACATACCCTCCCTGGCTCTCCTGCTTTCCTACCCCACAACTACATTAAATTTCCATTTAAAAACCTGTTTTAAGAAAACGACAAAATGGCTGAAATGGACGCTCCGCTGCTCACTGTTGTGTGGCTGGCGGAGACCTGGGGTAGGTGTGAGGTGAGAGGAACTGTGGAGGAGGAAGTGCGTTCCGCCGCCGAGCGACTGCGCCGTTGGAAGTAACTGCCCGGCTGCGGCGCGCCGTTACGCGAGCGGCCATCCCATCCCGGAGCCGGCCGGGCACGCCCACCCGCTCCGCACAGCCGCCGGCGCCGTGCGTTGCGTCCGCCGCGGTGAGATTGCGGAAGCAGATTACGAGGCGAGCGCAGTTCTCCGCGAGCGATACTTCTCCTCTAAAAGCGGCTATTCTGTCCGAACTCTCTACGCGTTCTGAGACAGTTCTCTGTTAACGACTTCCTTCTTTACCTCAGTGCCATACATGGAGGTACAAACCAGCAATAAAATGTCCCTATCGGAGCACGAAGAAGGCGACTATGCTTCTCTTAATTAAAAGACACTGACTGAAAAAATGTTCAAATGTGTGCGAAATCTTATGGGACTTAACTGCTAAGGTAATCAGTCCCTAAGCTTACACAACACTTAACGTAAACTATCCTAAGGACAAACACACCCACCCATGCCCGAGGGAGGACTCGAACCTCCGCCGGGACCAGCCGCTCAGTCCACGACTGCATCGCCTCAGACCGCTCGGCTAATCCCGCGCGGCTCTGACTGAAATGTGGGGTACCAGCTGCCTCATTTCACGTTGCTCAGCACTTTTTTTAAAAAAATTTCAAAAATTTTGGCTTTCGAACATATTCGTGCTGTTCTCAACATGCAACATACCTTTCACTTCCACAAGCTCCCCTAGTTGTAACTTGCTGACACCCACTGGTCCATCACTAATCTGCTCTTATGTATCGACTCCCAGTTCCATTTCTCACACTCTCATCCAGCCCAACTCATTCTCATCCACAGTCACGGTCCCCTTCGTTCTCTTCTTCTACTACTACACTCTCCTCTCACTGTCACTGTCTCCCTCTTACTCTCTCTCATTGCTACTAACTCATTCCTTCCTACCTATGCTGCTATGTCTTCTCACTATCTCTCTCTCTTCGTCGTGTCACTGTCATATACTCTGACTCTCATCACCACTGGCTCTCACATACTTCCACTTTCTCCTTCACTACTTTCCTATCAGCGTTGCCTCACTGTCAACTATGTTCCATTGCCACTCTCTCTCTCTCTCTCCCTATTAGCAAAAACAAACAAATCTGTTCACACGCCAAAATTTTTTGGATCATTTTTAAGGGCGCTGAGGAAGGTAGAATGACGCAGCCGGTACCACACTTTTAAGTGAGGGTCTTGAAATAAACAGGAGCATATTAGCCTTTTTTGTGTTCCGATAGGACCGTCTTCCCGCTGGCTCTCTTCTTTTCCTTGCTGTAGCAAAGCGGACACCCATAAGAAAGATAGCATATGGGGATAGCAAAATTTTGATATTTTAATTATATCAGATTAAAATAACGCAAAACTTATTTTACACTTCAGACTGGATTTTACGGGCACAAAAATTTTCAATGGGCTTCAGTACTGCAACATGGGGTTCCCAGAACCCTTCTGATGCTAACTCAGTCACCATACAGGATATTTCTGCGTGCTACTTCACTTTATAAACTAAGTTATCGTCTGAATACGTGCGTTTTTTACGGGTGAAAGTACGGTAAACTTTGAACCTCTGTATCTCCGAAACGCGTAAAGATATGACAATTTTCAAATTTGTTCGTAATTGGGACCTTAGGAATACATCGTAAAAATTACAACCATTTGCTGTGCATAACCGTCTTCGAATATGCGGCACGGTTTAGTAGAGAAAAACCATGTTTTTGGGGCATTTATCGATAATGAATCAAGATGTTTGAAAACAGGATTGAGCAACTTTCTTCGGTTGATTATTTAGATATCCGCTGCTGTCGGCATTTTCACAGGAACTATCCATCGTTAAATGGTACCTCCTTAAGACCCTTAAGACGCGCAGTATACCACCTGTAATGCAAACAGAACCAATCGATTTGCTCCATTTGCCTAACCACGAGGAAATGTGTAATGTTCATATTTTGACCCTGCACAGTCGGATGGTGGCACTAAGACGATTCCCCAACGAAATTTTCACTCTGCAGCGGAGTATGCGCTGATATGAAACTTCCTGGCAGATTAAAACTGTGTGCCACACCAAGACTCGACCTCAGGATCTTTGCCTTTTGCGGGAAAGTGCTGTCCTATCTGAGCAACCCAAGCACGCCTCAAGACCCGTCCTCACAGCTTTACTTCTGCCAGTACCTCGTCTGCTACCTTCCAAACTTTGGAGAAGCTCTCCTGGGAAACTTGCAGAACTAGCACTCCTGAAAGAAAGGATATTGCGGAGACATGGCTTAGCCACAGCCTGGGAGATGTTTCCAGAAATAAATTTTCACTCTGCAGCGGAAAAGTTCTGCAAGGTTCGCAGGAGAGCTTCTGTGAAGGACTGAAATGTGGATGAGAGTGGGTTTGATGACCTTCCCTCGGTGGCGTTAGACAGGATTGTGGTGGCAATACGACGTCTTCAACCCACCTCGCAGCTGATGTGAACTTCCGAGCTGGTCCCTTTCCTCCGCACGTGTCGCCACCCGGCTGTCTGAAGGGTCGCCGAGCCAGAGGATGTGGTCGCGGGGCGCCGCGGTTTTGCAGCAATGCAGGAGGAGGTCGCAGGCGCCCTTCAGCCAAATTTCTAACTTATGCGCCACAATGGGAGTCAATAACGGTTTCTGAAAAAGTGCCGCTTTAATTATATTACACAGTTTCGAATTAGGATTTCTTCGAGAGTAAAAGCTGGTTCGATCTCAATCTTTGCCTTCACTGTCTTGAGAGAGTCCATCTGAAGATACGTCAGACTTTTTGCTACTGGGATAATCATCAGACTCAGATTCTTGATCACTTGCGGCACAACCACTGAACTCGGTGTCAGTTTCGACCTCTAAATCGCAAAAGTCATTGCAAATCAATTTCTGCGTCTGTAAGGGGCTTGTTAGAAAGTTTTCGCGAGACTGTAGAACATTATTACAACATTATTCAGTTGTGTCAGGTTAGTTAGTAGGAGCAAAAAGATATCGCTAGTTTTAAAGATTTTTCCGAACTGAACGAAAGTTAATGTCAATGCAGTAGCTGAATAAAATTATATCCTTACGCGCTAGCAGGGTAGAAACGAAAAAAAAATCTTGGAATACCAACCCTTGATACAGCAAATGGTTCAAATGACTCTGAGCACTATGGAACTTAACATCTGAGGTCATCAGTCCCCTATAACTTAGAACTACTTAAACCTAACTAACCTATGGACACCACACACATCCATGCCCGAAGCAGGATTCGAACCTGCGACCGTAGCAGTCTCGTGGTTCCGGACTGAAGAGCCTAGAACCGCGCGGCCACTGTGGGCGGCTCTTGATACAGCAGTAATACACAATGTTAAGCATTCAGATAACGATGTAGACTAAGATTACGAGTTTCAATGTCCTTTTCCGTACACCGACTGAAATATTACATAAGAAAACAGTAAAAATGTGTTTAGATTTCCTCAGATCCCACAGGCAGGGTTATGGTTACTACTTTAATAAGCCATGGCCGGTAGAAAACGAAAATAGCACAAAATAAATGATTTTAACTCGTGAGACAGGTCCAACACCGGATTTGTGATTTTTAGCCTCAGTCAGTTAAATAGAGATTATTTCCTTCATTGCCTCAGTCAGAGAAGCTATTTACAAGTAACAATGAAATACGTTGATGAGTAATCATTACGAGATGTTAAACATTTAGAAATAGTCATATGTGAGGTTCGATATAACTGTTGGGCTAAAACACTGTGACTATTTCGTTATACCGTGTTGGTCCACCTCTCGATGGCAGCACAGCAGAGATTCTGCGTTGCACGGGCTCGACAAGTGCTCGATATGTATCTTTCCGTGGATGTGTGCTACTGGATGTCTACGTACCCGGCTACGGAATTCCTGTTCATTACGGGATGTTAGTTTGTGTACACGGTGCAGAAAGCGTCCCTCGAGTGTTGCATCGTGCTTGCAAAACATAAAGCATGAAGGGACAGAAGTAGTTCGCAATAATGTTCGTGCAGATGTTACGGTGCCTTCAATCCCTACACAGGTCCCACTGACGCCTAGGTCAATATCTCTTCAGGACATCTACATAAATATCCTACGCAGCACGTCTAAGTAAATATCCCTCACAGCACATCTCAGCGACTATCCCTCATAGCATGCATAGGTGAATATCCATCGCGGCACACCTGTGTGAGTATCCCTCACAGCGCAAGTAGGTGAATATCCCTCACAAGACGCCTAGCTGAATATCTCTCACAGCACAACTAGGTGAATATCGCTCACAGCATGCGTCGCAGCCCACTTCGGCGAATACCCCTCACAGCATAGTACTACCCCACCGGCCTGCATACGCCGCGTGCAGCATATTTCGAGCGGTCTTGCGCCTGTATCGTATACGGACCGACCGTCGACGTGATGTAGCAAGAAACGTGACTAGGCGACACGCTTCCATCGTCCCTCGGACCAATCCCTGTGACACCGGGCCCACTGCGATGGTCGTTGACGACGTGTCGTGTAGAGAAGCAGGACTCGCCCGCCTCAGAGCACCGTGTCCAACAAGGAGCGCCGCGCTGCTCCGAAACGCCCGCGCCTGCACCAGCGCTCTGCTCTGTCATCAGAGTTGCCCTTCATCGCCGCCTATCCTACTTTGTAGAGCAGTGAACCTCCAGACATCAATAATTGGCAAAGTTTTACATAAGCTCCAAATTTAGCGCGCTACAATTAAAAATGCTTTAATACTTTCCACGACGAAAGTCTGTCTCGAAATCTTTCAGAAAACTCAAAGGGATTCTGGTCATATGTAAAGTACACCAGCGGTAAGATGCACTCAATACTTCACTCCGCAATAACAATCATGATGTCACAGACGAAAGTGACACTAAAGCAGAGTTACTGAACATGGCTTCCTGAAACTCCATCATAGAAGACGAAATAAATATTCCTCAACTCGAATCAATAACAACTTCCAGCATGAGTAACTTACAAGTAGGTATCCTGGGTGTAGCTAAGCAGTTAAGAAAGGCAAGGTCACCGGTCTTTTCAGAGTATGCTGATACAATACCTCCATACTTAACAATCATTTACAAGCGCTCGCTCTTGAAAGATCCTACCTGAAGACTGGAAAGTTGCGGAAGTACGCAAGAAACGAAATAGGAGTAATCCGCTGAATTACAGACTCATATCATATTCCAGTAGAATTTTCGAACATACACTGTGCTCAAACATAGTGGATTACCTGAAGAAAATGATTTTTTTTACAAATAGTCAGCACGGTGTTTGTTATGAAGCGCGACAAGCTTCTTATTGTCACAAATTAATGAGTGCTGTCTACAGGGGACGTCAGATTCAAATTGATTCTATATTTTTAGATTTGCAGAAGGTTTTCGACGCCGTTCCTCACAAGCGACTTCTAGTCAAATGGCGTGCGTGTGACTGGATTCGTGATTTCCTGCCAGAAACGTCACAGTTCGTAGTACTGATGGAAACTCATCGACTAAAACAGAAGTCATATGTAGTGTTCTCCAAGAAAGTGTTACAGGCCCTCTGCTCTTCCACATCATTTACGAGACAATCTAAGCAGTCCTCTTGCATAGTTTGCAGATGATGCTCTCATTTACCGTCATGTAAAGACATCATATAATCAAAACCAAGTGTAAAATGATTTAGACAATATATCTGTATAGTACGAAAGTGGAAATTGATCCTGAATAATGAAAGTTGTGGTCATCCACATGAGTGAGTACTAAAAGGAATCCGCTAAATTTCGGTTACACGAAAAATCACACAAATGTAGAGGCTGTCAGTTTAACTAAATACCTGGGAATTAGAATTACGAATAACTTAAATTAGAACGATCACACAGATAATATTGTGGGTAAAGCAAACTAAAAACTGCGATTTAAGTGTTCGTTTTTTCCGTGTGCTCTCCGGGAGTGGAATGGTAAGAAAATTAGTTTGAAGTTGGTTCGATGAGCCCTCTGCCAGGCACTTAAGCACTCGACTGTGAATTGCAGAGATATCATGTACATGCAGATGTAAATCTGTGATGGAAAGTGGCCGTGAAACGCCTCGTCGCCTAGACGTTGTTCAACCTCAGTCTGACTTTTCCCTGACTCGCCTACGTCATCGGATTCAGTTGCGCTCTGCCGTGTCCTGGGCCCTCAAACCCACCAGCCAGTGCATTACTAATGTACCCCGAGTCTGCGGTAACGCTTTTGTTAAGCTCTTACTGATTCGAACAAATACCTTTTTTGAAGTTATCTGAATCTAAACCGGTGAGCCCTGCGTGCCTCGTGTTCCCGCCATCATGTATTTTACACCCTGTTTTTACCGTACTTCCACCTCACTACGGTAATTTAAATTAGTACTGTCACTGAGTTGCTGCCTTGCCTGACAGTGAGCGGCGCTAGCTGCGCGTATCTATATGTCCATTCCCGTATTATCTTCGTTCGACTGCTATTACTTCCCGGTCGTTGTCGTAGACCAGTTCGTCGCCAGTTGGGGTTGCGAGTTCGGGCTGCCAGTCAGTTGGAACGCGTCTGGAGCGCAGTCCGGACCTGCAGGTCGGGGAGTTGCAATGCGGCACTGGTGCAGTCGGGTTGGAGCAGCAGTGAGGTCTGCGTCGACATGGCTCGCCCGACCATTGCCGCCACGCATCACTTGAGCCGCGCCTAGGTCTTGGTGAATCGTCGCGCGTTTTGGCTCGCCGATCGTTCATGAGTCGCCTGTGTGTGTGTGTGTGTGTGTGTGTGTGTGTGTGTGTGTGTGTGTTTGCGCATCGACTCCCGATTTGTCTTCGTGCGTGCTTAGTTACTGTTGGATATCGTTCAGGCCTTCGTACAAGTGTTTGTCAGGTTGTGTGTGTAGTTGGCGTGATTTGCTTTGACAAGTTATTTTACATGCTGTTGGGATACTGGCTCTGAGGGGTCCGGTCGTCTCACCGGGCCACGTGCAACTGCTTCTCTGAGCGCTTCTGGGCCCGTTCAATTACCATCTTGTGGAATTTGGGCCGGTCCTTTCCTGGTGCAGGGATGTCGTTCAGCCAGTGGGCGTGTTTCCTCTGCATGGTTGGTTCCGAGCCAGTATTTCCGCCGTCGTGCGTCTGGAAGTGAGTGGGAGACGCAGCAGCAGTGCGGTCGCGACGAAGCAGCAGTCGCGGACGGACCAGCAGGCAGTCGGTCGGTTGCTGCGGACCAGGGAATGTCGGTCGGTCCGTGGCTGTCCCCTGGCTGGGTTCCGACGGATCAAGTGTAGTTGGGCTCGCCACCTGTCTCGCCTAAAGCCGTCGGCACGCGGACCATGCATCCGAGCGTTGAGCGTGCCGAGTTTCTGACGTCATAGCGTGGAATAGCACGCTCGGCAGTCTTTCCGAACGTGCAGAGCAATATCTGGCATGTCAGATTTTCTGAGCGTGCGTCTGAGCGTTCACCAATGAGATGGCACAACGCCACCTACGTCACACGCACGCCGTCTCCCTTGAGTACGGAGTTGTGAGGCGCCATATTGGCTTTCATTTCAAGCCTATATGTATATACGCCGTTTCTGAGCACCAGCAAATTGAGAATCACTGGAAAACCCGTTGTTAACTGTGCGATTCGTTCCAATAAAATAATGAGAAACATTATATTCGTGGCGAAATAATTATTGTAACTTGCGTATTATGAGAGTAGGCTATTTGAAGGCAGCGACAGACTGAAGATCCACCTAAAACGCATTGTTGTTGGTACAATTTGTTATAATTAAATTTCAATTAGTAGCAATTAGTTGTAGTACGATTAAGGTTTTCAGAAAGTCCGAATATAATATGTGTGGTGTCACCGCCAGACACCACACTTGCTAGGTGGTAGCTTTAAATCGGCCGCGGTCCATTAGTATACGCCGGACCCGCGTGTCGCCACTGTCAGTGATTGCAGACCGAGCGCCGCCACACGGCAGGTCTAGAGAGACTTACTAGCACTCGCCCCAGTTGTACGGACGACTTAGCTAGCGATGCACACTGACGAAGCCTCACTCATTTGCAGAACAGATAGTTAGAATAGCCTTCAGCTACGTCAATGGCTACGACCTAGCAAGGTGCCATAGCAATTGATAGTTATCGTATGAAGCATGTCTCATCAAGAACGATGTATACAAATGATGGATTAAAGTTAAGTATTCCAGCAGCTACGTACTTTTCTTTATAGCATTCATTACGTATCCTGTTTCAGACCTCACGCCATCCTGCGTGAGTTTAAGCGCGTGCCTTTCGGTTACCCGTCACTGTAGACTGGCTGTCTTGTCTGTCCACAATAATATGATTAAATGCAAGAGGTGTGGTGTTGGTTTAGCGTAATGAGTAGTGTCACAGTCCTGCAATAAGTTGTTTGTTGGGGCGGGGTTCGCGTTTTGACACTTCCAAAATTTTTTTTCCTAACATTCGCGTTTTTATTAGGTTCTCATTAGTTTAATATAAGTATATACTATAATAGTTGATGTTATGTAAATATAAGTTCATCTTTTTTGAGGAGTGACTTTGTTCGATTGTCTTAATCTACAGGACAGCTTGCGCTGCTTGTATAACGATATTTTGCTCCTTTTCCTTTTACACATCATAATTCACATGTTGCAAATATTCTGCTACTGGGTAGGAACAGTGATCAAGTAAGACTGAGCTTTTTGTTTTACTATAATGTGCGAATCATGAAATAATGTTTATCTTATGCGGAGAAGTATTCCAAATTTGTACAGCACTGTTTGTAATGGAACTTTTATAAGTCTGTGTCCTTATTGATTGGACATGGTGCTTTCCTTGCGTTTTAATAGAGGTACGTGGGAATTTTACGCGCGCCCGTTGAGTAAACAGTGTGATTTACAAACTAGAAACATCCCTCAACTGCCGCTGGAGTGCGATGCGATCGCGTATACCACGTTGGTGCCCACGTACCGTGTGCACAAGTCGCATCGCTCCTGAGCGTTCAGCAGCACGTTGAACTGGGCACGCTCAACGTTAACGTTCGACAGCACGGTCCGTGTGCCGACGGCTTTCGTGAACAAGGGCAGACCGACCCCCTGGAGGCTTCTGAGTGATGTTGTCTTCATTGTCTTTTCCACCAGTGTTTAATTATCTGTTTTCAGCTACTTAAAATTTAAGGCTTATGGTTATATTTTCTTTTTTAAAATTTTGTTGAAGTAATTGCGGGCTTTCAGCCTTGCAACTTTATTCTTTAAATTTTCTTTCAAGCTTAAACACTGCGGCCTTCTGGCTTTGAAAGACTATGGTAATAATTTTCTTTTAAATTTTGAATCTTAATTGTGGCCTTCAGCCATTTGTATTGCACCTTGCATATATTTGTTCTATCTACTTTGCTTTTCCACCTAGCTGTGATACATATTTTTTTAAATTATTTTATTTGCTATTTTAAATGGAATTTTATCTTGTTGATTTTTAAGATTTCTTGTTTCGAGGCCTTCGGCCGCGAAAGAGTTGCATCTGGTAAAGGTTCGACTATGTGCCGCTTTGATTGTAAATATGTTATTAAATTACAATAAATTACAATTAGGCAGATTAAAACTGTGTGCCGGACCGAGACTCGAACTTTGCCTTTCGCGGGCAAGTGCTCTACCATCTGAGCTACCCAAGCACGACTCACGCCCCGTCCTCACAGCTTTACTTCTGCCAGTACCTCGTCTCCTACCTTCCAAACTTTACAGAAGCTCTCCTGCGAACCCTGCAGGAGTCCTAATCACCTGTTCTGCCCAGCGCGATAGCGGGCGTCTGAACCGGTTCTGCGGAGAAAACTGCCAATTAATTTGCACAGTAGAGAGTGATGTAAACAAACAATCAACAGGTGGGAGAGAGCTGCTACCCTTCGCATTGTGTCGACTCCTCCGCTTCCTCATGAGCGACACAATATCGTGCCAGATTTATTGATAACCCCGTCGCTACGTTACGGACTGGCCGGTTCCGTTATAGCACGCGTCTTCGACCCTGCTGGTTTTACGGCTCCGGACGTACAATAAACTGAGCGGCGAACGGCCGCCTGTTGTAACGGGCCCGGCGCGGGAAGACGCCCTGCGCAGCGCAGGCGTTCCCCGTCCCTCCCTCACAACGGCAGCAGAAGGGGGCGTCCTGTCGTGACGTAACGCGCCGACGCCACGCGACGCGACGCGTCGTGAGGCGGGACAATCGTCCGGACCGGTCGCTTTCGGCTGGTCGGCCTCTAAGCCGTACCGTAATAGCTGCAGCTGCTGGCGGACCTAACCGTGAATAAATAACGCCCGGCAGGTTGTGAAAATCTACGACCGAGGACGGAATTATGCTCGCTTCGCAATAAACTTCCTAAAATTACTGTCCAGGTAGTCTGCCCTCACCTCCGCCCCTCCTTTCGTTTTCGTTCGTGCTTTTCCGCCTCCTTCATTTATCATTTCCCTCCCTCTCGTACACACACACACACACACACACACACACACACACACACACACACTTTTTTTTTATTTGTACGTTTCCGGAGACTTCCATAAATATCGTCTAGCTCGGATACGTTCACCTCCTTGTCTGCCAAGTTCTTCGCGACTCGCCCTTCAATGTTCCTACAACCGCACGTTAGATGGGGCTCTTCTGATGTGACTTACCTGCTCTTTCAAACTTCGTCACACGTTATTGTTATAACACCAGCAGCTAATAAACTAGCCGCGTACTTTATATGCAACGAGCGTTTACGACCACAAGATGTGAAAAAAATGGAAATTTCATGTTAAAGTCTTCGTTGGACGATTACTTAGGGCTTATGTAAAAGCGTAATTCAACAGTAACGCCTGAAATTTCTGCGCTCAACTGCTGGTCATCAGCTACCTTTACAAAAGCGCCCTTTGTAACTGCTTTGCATAGTTTCGTCGTGGTCGTTCTGTCGTTGGCGACGAATTTCGTGAAAGTCGAACGAAGAGTTTCGGCATCGTTAGGCACGTAGAAGGCTTGAACAGAATTCTGCATGTACACTTTTCTGTCAATTTCCACACAATTTGCTCGGCACTCATAAACAGGCTCGCGTCATTTGGTGTAAGGAAATCATGATAAAATTCTAATGAGGAAATACAAAATCAGTACATAACACTGTAACAAAATATGAAACTTTGATACATTAGTACGAGCCGGAATCGAAGCAGCAGTCAACTATCTGGGTCTTCCGGAATGTACAAAAACCAACAAGTGGTTCGTCATTGCTCACTGATTTCCTTCACAGGGCGGCTTACTCCCCATTCCTCGAGACAACAGGTGTCGTGCACCCCTCGCCGTTCCCCTCCCACTCCCCAAAATCGCCTCCCCCCCCCCTCTCTCTCTCTCTCACTCTCTCTCTCTGTGTGTGTGTGTGTGTGTGTGTGTGTGTGTGTGTGTGTGTGTGTCTCCACGACATAACAACTATCTCAAACTCAGATCGTTGTAAATGTAGAATTGCACAAATTACTCCACTCGACTGGATCACGTTTCGAACGATACTATCAAAAAAGTTTCAAGGTCGCACCGATAAGAA
Source organism: Schistocerca americana (assembly GCF_021461395.2). Classification (NCBI taxonomy): domain Eukaryota; kingdom Metazoa; phylum Arthropoda; class Insecta; order Orthoptera; family Acrididae; genus Schistocerca; species Schistocerca americana. The sequence goes on from NC_060128.1 coordinate 196,370,344, forward strand.
AATGCGAGAAAGCCATCTGCTGTGGTATGGACGTTTGCTGGGTGCACACTACAATACTACAGCAAAGGCAGACAATCAACAGAGCAACAAAAATGGTTCAAATGGCTCTGAGCACTATGGGACTCAACTGCTGAGGTCATTAGTCCCCTAGAACTGAGAACTAGTTAAACCTAACTAACCTAAGGACATTACAAACATCCATGCCCGAGGCAGGATTCGAACCTGCGACCGTAGCGGTCTTGCGGTTCCAGACTGCAGCGCCTTTAACCGCACGGCCCCTTCGGCCGGCAACAGAGCAACAGGCCGATACTCTACAGAACGATCTGAAGGCTATAAATCATCATCCAGACATGTCCCACAACCGAATAAAAGGAAAAACAAGAAGAACAAGAGTGCACAAATTAAAATTACTATTGATAAAAATAAACGAGAACTTCAGCGGTAGCAGAGTAAGACACTCCAGGTACTTACGGTATCGTAGAGGCCGTCACCAAGTGCACTTACCTGTAATAGAAACAAATAATATAATTAGAACCTGGCAGGAGAAACGGGCAGATTCATGTAATTTAAGATATACATGAACAGAAGCATGAAATTAAATAAACTGTGAAATGTCTCGTGGTTCATGCGAACCTGCTACATGGCAGAATCCACACAATGGGAGTTGTGCATCTTAATATTTGTGGAAATGCGGTTGTCTTCACACTAGATTTGGTAGCAAATACATAAAGAAGTGAGACTGAAAATATCGACTTCAGTTGTGGCTCTGTTTTATTATAAACACGGCAGGTTTTGGGCAAAATTGTATTTCCATCTTCAGGTGAACTACATTTGTATACCTGAAGATGGAAATACAATTATTGCCCGAAACCTCTCGTGTTTATAATAAAACAGAGCCACAACTGAAGCGGATATTTGAAACACCACAACGCAGTTCTGTTGCGGGTGTTCTGCAAGCAAAATCCTGTGACGTAAAGAGAGATCACAGTTTACAAAGGACGACGTCCACAATACGTGCTTCTGTGTCAGGGGCTCCGCCTTGCTCCCACCTTGTCCGTGAGGGCGAGGCGGTTTTGCGTGATTCAGTGAAGTGAAGCGCAGCTACCGGCAGGGCCTCCAGACCGAGAGTGTCCCACAAGGACCAATCGTCCCTCCATCCGGTCCCGTTATTTCCTTCCCTTGTTTGTCGGGCGGCCAACTGGTCTGACAAGGGGACGGAAACCCGAAATATAGCACGGTCCTGCACGGTAGATGGTGGCTGACTCACTGGGCAGTTCCCGAAAAGTAACAGGACTGGATCATCACGGTGACGAGCATGGTACTGAAAAAGAGCTGTGTTTGTAACAATGTGGAACTGTGCTGGGTTTGGCGACAAAGTAAAGGGAAGTATTCCAGGAACTACGGTGGTTCAAGGTAGATGTGTGTCTTCTCAGTGAGAACAAAGGTCAAGTGATAGGGAAACGAAAACATAGCAGATGACAATTTTTACAGTGGCTTAAAAAGCAGGAAACGGTCAAGAACGGGATTTCAATAGCCGCCCAGAACGCGCATCAAAGTGGTGTGACATGCTGGGAAGAAAGTGTTGAGAAAACTATGAGTGTCGAAATGTCAAAATATAGCATCGAAATTATCACTGTCGGACCTTATGCACCTACAAATGACGCCGACGTTACAGTCAGTAGTAAGTTTTACGAAAACTTAACAAGGATACTAGAGAGCATGCTACAAGCGTTTGCTAAAAAAAAAGGTAATGGGAGGGCAAGGAATATTTTAATCGTAGGTTTTAATGGAAATCTACGGGTGGCCTCCGATGGTGGAGTAGTGGTAAGATATGGAGAGGATACAGTAAATGACAGAGGAGAAAGGTTGATTGATATTTGTGAGACATTCACCCCGAGTATTTTAAAGGGTTTCTTCTCTCATATGCGGGTCCCCACGTATGCACGGGAGAGTCCTGCCAAAAACGTCGGGTCTATAGGAGACTGTGTATTTGAAAATAAAACTTGTAACATAAGAACAAATGATGTTAGAGCCTACGGAGGTGCAGAATATGGTTCATAGCACTTCTTCCTAGATGCAACGATGGTAGTAGAAGCTAAGGAGTAAAGCCAATTTAAAGAGCAAATATTCCCACGAGGGCAGGGGATACTATGAAATACAGCTTACATAGTCTGAAATAACAGTCTATGAAATTCTTTAGTAAATTAGCAGGCAAATTCAAGCACCTAGATGAAGGTGCGGCACAGCCTATGTCTCAAGGAATTAAAAAGTGCATACATGAAGCAGCGTTTTAAGCACAGGGTCACGGGAAAAAATAGCTTGAAAGCAGCCTGCGCAATGGCAGACTCGAAGCACTGACGACTATGTAAACCTAAAAAAAGATTGTGTGTAATAATTGGTTCAGAACAAGGAAAAACAGGATAGAGCCTTATACGGTAGAATGAACCGAGGCGTAAAAACAGAGCTGCAGAAGGAAGTATAGCATCTGGAAGAATAAATGCGAGGAGGTAGATCGATGCATGGGGGCAGGAAACTGGCATCGGCATGTAAAACGGCTGCACGGCTGAGGAGAAAAGTAAACGTGTCGATTATCAGTCAGAGAGGGAGAAGCATTTTAAAGGCTGCTAACGCAAGAAAGGATACAGAACAAGGACTAACGTGGAAGATGAGAGAGAACCAGGATGATGAAGAGGTAGAGGAAACAGCCGCGAAAGAAATAGGGTAGGCGGCTACAGAAATGAAAATGGGGAAATCACCGGTGCACCCAAATATACCAATAGAGTTGACAAGGTATGGTCCAAGTATTCTGTATTAATATCTAAGCAGGACGTTTCCATATATGTATGTGACACGGATAGGAAATTTCAGCAGAGTGCGACTTTAAGCAGGACGTTTCCATATATGTATGTGACACGGATAGGAAATTTCAGCAGAGTGCGACTTAGCACACGTACATAGAAAGAACCGTCGCAATACAGTACAGGAAGTACTTGAAGTACTTGAAAGAAATACGCAATGAGACGAATGAAGTGACACATTTGTTCGAACACAACAACTATACACTGACGTCACAGTGAGTCAGGATGGTCACCTGAACACTACAAAATGGACGACATCGTCCTTAATATGGGGTGAGATCACTGTGTACGGCAGTGAATCCTCTGCAAGGTGCCCCCATACTGGCCACGAGACTGGTGAAGACTTCTCGTGGCAGGGCGCTTCATTTCTTCTACAGCGTAGCAAACAGATGCTGGATGGTCGTTGGTGTTACGTACAGTCGGGAACGATAGAGAAGAGGTGGCTGTAAGAAGTAGTAAGCGAATCGCACGCTGACCGGATGTCCCTCCAGGACAACAACGCAACAGCAGCGGCGCCTGTGTGAAGGGGACCGGTGACGGCCCACTTTAATAGGAGCGTCAACTCTAGTCAATTAGCTTGTCCTCTCTATGTAGCACAGACCTTGGGATTGTCATACTGAAGACGATTGGTTATTTTGTGTGTCGCTCTTTGCTTGGGGCAAAGTTAAGTATCGTAATTTTCTTTTTGTAATACAACTCATTAATACGACTTTATCTGTTTGTCTAGCGAACCGAGCATGCAGGCTCTCTAGACACCACAGTTGCACGTGAACGTGCTGCGTGTTGCAGTCTCAGTCTCCCCGAAAGCACGCCACACGTGCTCGAAGGGACTCAAGTCGGAGGAACGGGCAGGCCAGGCCGCTCGCCGAATATCCTCTCATTCCAAGAGCTGCTCCGTCTGCCCTGTTCGATGCGGTCGCGCACCGTCATCCGTACAAATGAAGTCACGGACGAACGCAACACTCAAAAGACGCAAGTCGGCAAGGGGTACAGTGTCACAGTAACGTTCACCAGTGAGGTTCGGAGGTCAGTGCGCCCGTGCAACGTTATGTCTCCCCACACCGTAACACCTGGACCTCCAAGCCGATCATGTCCGACAGTGTTCCCACTTCTGGCCATATGAGGGTACGTAATGCACTTAGCAACACTGTCGGACATGATCGTTTTGGCGGCCCAGGGGCTTCAGCTAGAAGTACGCGGGTGGCGACCGCGGGGACCCGAGCTGAGTCTGACATTGCTTCCACTTACTTGTGTCAGACTCCTTCTTTCTCCTTCCCTGTCGGCCTCCCTTGGCCAACTCTTGCTTTTTCGACCCCAACGGTATTAGGTTTCGAGGCCCGATGGCGTCTTTCCAATTTTCTTATTCCTACTTATAACCCAACTCCTGAGGGGAGCCCACCCCTTAAGAAAAGCCAGCAGTCCTGTGAGCTGTGAGGGTAACACCGCAGGTTGAACGGGAGGCCAGCACCCTCTCTCCGTAAAAAATTAAACATGCTTTCAAGACTACAAGTAAGCCTCGGAACATTACTGACAAAAATAGACGACGTCAATGGCAAAGAAACGGTATACGATTTGGAACGTGGAATGTAAGGAGTCTGTACAAGACAGGAGCTGCAATCAGTGTGGTCAAGGAAATTCAGAGGTACAAACTAGACCTAGTTGCACTGCAAGAAATCCGGTGGGACGATGCTGGGAGCATTGATGTTGAAAACTGTACAATTCTGTATGGAGCCTGTGAACGAGGTCATCTGTTAGGCACTGGTTTCTGTGTCAGTAAGACGTTGGCCACTAATGTTTCAGAATTCGTTTCAGTCAACCCAAGAATATCTGTTCTAACACTGGAAGTAAAGCATATTAAGGCGACTTTTGTGAACTGCCATGCTCCCACGGAGGAGAGCGAATGTGAAGTGAAAGACGAGTTCTACGCACAGCTAGAGGCAGTGATGGACGCTATACCAAATGGACACCTGAGGATCCTCCTTGGTGATATGAATGCCAAGGTTGGGAAAGAACAAATATTCCAAGACACAACAGGTAGGCACAGTCTACACAACCTAAGCAATGACAATGGAGTTAGGTTCATCAGCTTCGCGACATCATTAGGGTTGTTCATCTCCAGCACAAACTTCCAGCGGAAAAACATACATAAAGGAACCTGGGTATCACCAGATGGGAGAACTGTAAATCCATGTTGCCGTTGATCTCAGAGCCAAGAGATGGGTGTTAGACGTTAAGACAGCGCGGGGTGCCGAAGGTGGGAGTGATCATTTCCTGGTCAGAGGCCATTTAAACATACAGTGTAAAGGAAGAACAGGGCCTAAGTTAAAAAGAGTGGAAAGGTACCATGTGGAGAAACTGAAAGGTGAGGCAACGAAGACCAGATACCAGTTGCAACTTAGTAACCGTTTTGAAGCACTCAGCGAAGTGGACGCGAATCAGGACCTCGAACTTATGTGGGGAAACATCCAGAGCTCAGTTAGGGATACAGCAAAGGAAACACTCATGGGAAACCCAGTGGGCAAGAAGATCTGGTTTGGAAAGGAATGTGCAGATGCCCTGGAAAGGAGAAAGGAAGCCAGGAACAAATGGCTGAAGGGGACAAATCTGGCAAAGGCCAAAGCACAATTTGAGGAGGTCCGAAAGACTACACAAGCAATTCTGCGAAGAGCAAAGAGGAAATACATAAGGAATATCATCACTGAAGCAGAAACAGACTTCAGAGGACAAAAGACGAGGGAAATGTTTCTGAGGGTGAAGTACCTCTGCACAGGTCACCAGGCCAAGCAGAAATTTGTCAAAGATTCCCGTGATAAGATCCTGACGAACGATAGGGACATAGCTGAGAGATGGAAAGAGTACTTTCGACAGCTGCTAAATTGTGATGAACCCGAACTGCAGTTTGATTTCCAGTACCCAATTACAGCCGACGCAGACTATCCCCCACCTACCCTGGGTGAGATAAAAACCAGAATCAGACACCTTAAACAGAATAAGAGTCCAGGTCAAGATGGAATACAGGCTGAAATGATCCTGGCAGGAGGAGAGAAACTTGCAGAAAAAATACACCGACTGATACAGGCAATATGGACCAAAGAAGAACTACCAGGAGAATGGAAAACAGCTCTGATTTGTCCAATACATAAGAAGGGCGACAAACTGAAATGTGACAACTATCGAGGAATCGCCCTGCTTAACGTCTGCTATAAGATCCTGTCCAATTGCCTCATACATAGAATTCAGCCAGCGGCAGAATCGGTGATTGGGGAGTACCAGGGAGGTTTCCGGCCAGGACGGTCAACAGTAGATCACATCTTCAGTCTCCGGCAGCTCACTGAGAAACTGGGTGAATATGGTAAAGATTTGCTTATTTTATTCGTTGATTTTAAGAAGGCCTATGATTGCATACATCGCAAGAGCCTGCTCAACTGTTTAAGGGAGTTTGGCATAGCAGGGAAACTCATCAATCTGATAAAGGTCTGTCTGAACGAAACACATGCAAAGGTGAAGATGGGAAATCGCGTAACTGACGAATTTGAAATTGTGACAGGACTCAGGCAAGGAGATGGGTTGTCCCCTATCCTATTCAACTTTGTCCTCGAGAAGATCATAGGCGAGACCTTCCAAGAGAACGAAGGGATTGAAATCGAAGGAAAGAGACTGGCATACTTAGCCTATGCAGACGACATCTGCTAACTCTCTAGGTCGGAAGAGGAGTTGGAGCAAATGACCAAAGCACTAAAGGAGGCTGCCAGCAAATCGGGGCTAAACATAAACGAAGCTAAGACAGAGTACCTCGTTATGACGCGTGGTCATTGTCAGACTGCTGATCATCTACAATCACTGCGGGTTGCGGACCATTCCTACAAGAGAGTGCAAGAATTCAAATACCTAGGGGCACTTTTCACTGAGAACTCGTCATGTGAAGCAGAGATCAATGCCAGAATACAAGCAGGAAACCGATCTTACCACAGCCTAGCACAACTGCTTCGGTCCAAATCTCTCTCCAGACAGTTCAAGATTCGACTGCACAAAACCCTGATCCAGCCTGTTGTTCTATATGGCTGTGAGACATGGAGTATCCGGAAACAGGACTTCCATAAGCTCCTTGTCTTTGAGAGAAAGGTGCTTCGGAAGATCTACGGTCCGGTTCTGGATGCAGATACAGGGGAATGGAGGATCAGATACAACCAAGAGCTTGAGGAACTATACAAGCAGCCCAACATAGCAGGAGCTGTCAAAGCCAAACGAGTGCAGTGGGCCGGCCATGTGGCCCGGATGGAGGATCACAGATGGCCTCGGAAGCTCCTGGATTTCACACCTACAGGAAAGAGACCGCCAGGGAGACCCAAGAAGCGTTGGAGGGATGGACTCCATGAAGATTTAAAACAAATGTCAATAGATGTGGACGAACGGCGGATAGCAGCAATGGACAGAATACAGTGGAGGAGGAAACTTGTAGATGCGTGCGGTCCACTGGGCCTGATCACGTAGTAGTAGTAGTAGTAGGTGTTACGGTACGAGAAAGTTACTGCCACACCGTTCACCTTCCCCATGTGCGACAGGATATTCGGCGAATTGAGTGGCCTGCGCACGTGTGGGATGCGTTGCAGCCCGTCCGCATGCACCGACGACCGTACAGGCTGGAGGAACGGAAGACATCACCAACCAACCTTGTGGCCACCGTGGCACAGCATGCGTTGGGGCCCACCATGGACACACACCCTATAACGGACCACGTCCCGCCTTTTGTTACGCCCACGGCACTATAATGAATCGCCGTGACTTCAGCGTAATGATTATCTTTGAATAAATGTGTGCCGGCCGGAGTGGCCGAGCGGTTCTAGGCGCTACAGTGTGGAAGCGCGCGACCGCTACGGTCGCAGATTCGAATGCTGCCTCAGGCATGGATGTGTGTGATTTCCTTACGTTAGTTAGGTTTAAGTAGTTCTAACTTATAGGGGACTGATGATCACAGCAGTTAAGTCCCATAGTGCTCAGAGCCATTTGAACCATTTTTGAATAAAAGTGTCGTATCTGTTCGTCTCATTGGTCACTACACTGTATCGGCTCTTTCTTCGCATGGTGCAAGTCTCATTCAGCTGTGTTACCTGGCGGGGACACATGGTGCGGAAGTTACTTTCGTTCCTTAGATTTTGCACACCAGCGTATTTTACATCACGTTTACTATGACAAGCATGTAGCAAGTTACGTCTAATTCTCAATCCAACATTCAAAAATTACTACACTGCGGAATAAAACACTTTACATTCCTTCGTAAGAAGTGCAACAACACAAATTATAGGACAGTAGATTTAAACTACGAGCACCAGTGGACTTTGGAGTAGGGGTGGGTGAGGCAGAGGAAGAGGAACGTCACAGTTAGTGAGTTAATATTTGGTTCCTTTTACCGAACCCCCGACTGAGATGATTCACTTGTCCAACAGTTCAAACAAACCTCGAGTCTCATCGCAAGTAGGTACACCACTCGTACTAAAATAGTTGGTGGTGACTTCATTCTTTTCTCGATATGTTGGCATAAAACATCGTAGAAATTGCCGTAAATTCGTACTCCGCAAATTATTTTGAGCAGTTATTTCAGGAGACGACTCGAAGTGTAAATGGTTGCAAAAACATACTTCACCTCTTAACAACAAATAATCCTGAGCATATAGGGACCATTATGACGAATACAGGCATTAGTGACCACAAGGTCGTAGACCACCGAAACATCCACGACAATACGTCCATATGCGTATAAAAATTCTCTTGATGTCTTCCTAAGAGACACTTTCCACTCCTTCCCAACTGTCCATGTACGTATAGATGAGTTGTGGTTTAAATTCAAATAAATCATATCTGAGGGAACTGTGAGATTAAAGCGAAGAAATTAATAAAAGATCGTACTGATCCCCCACGGTACACAAAAAAGGCCAGAACACTTCTGAAGAAACGGACCCAAATTTAAAAGAACGCAAAATCTACTAGATTGGCGATGTTTCGCTGAAGCTCGAAATTTGGAGTGAATCTCAATCAGAGAGACTCTTAATGGTTTGCACAACGAAACTGTCTCTAAATTTAGCAGAAAACCCAAAGAGATTCTCCTCACATGTAAAGTACACCAGCGGCAAGACACAATCGGTATCTTCACTGTGCGATACCAATGGTAATATTACAGATGACAGAGCCTATAAACCGATGTTATTAAACACAGTCTTCCGAAATTCCTTCACAAAAAAAAAAAAAAAAAAAAAAAAAAAAAAAAAAAAAAAAAGACGAAGTAAATATTCCACAACTCGAAACAAGAACAACTACCAACATGAGTAGCGAAGCAGCTTAAAACACTTAATAAAGTCAAGTCTCCAGGTCCAGATAGTATACTACTCAGGTTCCTTTCAGAGTATGCTGATACTATAGTCCCATATTTAGCAATTATATGCAGCCGGTCGCTCGACAAAAGCTCAAGGTAGCAAAGTTGCCCAACTCACACCAATACCCAAGAAAGGCAATAGTAGTAATCCGGTGAATGACAGACCCGTAGCACTAAAGTCGACTAGCGGTAGGATTTAGGGATATACACTGTGCTCGGACATTACGAATTTCCTCGAAGATAATGGGCTAATGACACACAGGCATAACTGATTCAGAAAATATTGTTCTTGGGAACAGAATTAGCTTTTTATTCGCACGAAATAATGTGTGGTATCCACAGACTATCTCAGACTGATTTCATATTTCTAGATCTCCAGAGGGCTTTTGACACCGTTGCTCAAAAGAATTTTTCCAATCAAATTGCGTGCCTGTGGATTTCCTCTCAGAAAGTCACAGTACATGGCAAAGGAGTGAAAGATCACGGTCCGCAGCTCGCGGTCGTGCGGTAGCGTTCTCGCTTCCCGCGCCCGGGTTCCCGGGTTCGATTCCCGGCGGGTTCAGGGATTTTCTCTGCCTCGTGATGACTGAGTGTTGTGTGATGTCCTTAGGTTAGTTAGGTTTAAGTAGTTCTAAGTTCTAGGGGACTGATGGCCATAGATGTTAAGTCCCCTGGTGCTCAGAGCCATTTGAACCATTTTTTTTTAAATCACTGAGTAAAACAGATGTGATAATTATACGGCGTTCCCCAAGAAAGCTTTAAAGGCCCTTTGCTGTTTCTAATCCACGTAAACGATCTAGGAGACAAACTGAGCAGTCCTCTTACACTGTTTCAGATGATGCTGTCATTTACCATCACGTAGTGTCATCAGATGATGAAAACCAAAACGAAAATGATTTAGAAAAGATATCCGTATTGGGAAAAAAGTGGCAAATGACTCTAAATAATGAAAAGTGTGAAGTGATCCACATGAGTACAAAAAGAAATCCGTTAAATTTCTGCTCCACGATAAATCAGAGAAATTTAAAGGCTGTCAAGTCGATTAAATACCTAGGAATTGCAATTACGAACAACTAACTTAAACTGGAACGACGACGATATAGATAACGTTGTGGGAAAGGCAACCCAGTGCCTACGTTTTATTGTCAGAACGCTTAGAAGCTGCAACATATCTACTACAGAGACTGCCTTCACTACGCATATTCGGTCTCTGTTAGAGGATTGCTGTGCTGTATGGTGTCCTTAACAGATAGGACTGACAGAGGACATCGAACGAGTTCGTAAAAGGGCAGCTACGTTTGTATTAAGAATCCTCTGCCAGGCACTTAAGTATCAACAGCAGGGTAGTCATGTAGCTGTAGATTATGAAATACAAGTAACGCAGGAAAGGGAAAAGGAAGTGGCTTGACTGAACGAGATATGAAAAGCGAAAGATCCTAGGAGAAAGTGAGAGATTTACTTTACGGTTGAACAGAGGGACAAGTGGCTAGGCATATTAATTTTTGCGGAAAACGCTGTGAGTCTGGAAGGAGAAGGAAGAGGTTCCACAGGCGTAAAGCACCGAACGGGCACAGTACGTCAGAGCTCGTGTTTCGATTGTGATGAGATGACAATACATCTGCGATGTGAGTTACTGAGGGAGTATCTTGTCTGGCCGGCACCACCTTAGTGCGTTAAACAGTGGCACGGTCAAACGGGCGGACGTTTCAGACGTAACGCACGCGAGCACCGACGCTCAGTTCTCACTGTCTGGTGTTTCTCCAGTCGTGCCGTGCGAGACTATATCGCAACGGAGGATGTTCACTGCGCAGGTCAGCGTTTCAATTCCTTTGGAAATACTATTGGCTTAGACCGGTATCACACTATCATATTTCTTTGTCAATGTTGATGTGTCAAATAAATTTGATGGTGTAATAGGGAACTTCCTCAAATCTTCTCTGTCATCAAACAAGTACAATCAGATCTAGGGTCTCACCGTAGATTTGATTTTAAAAGTCGTTCGTCTTCTGTTCACTGCAGTGTGAAATCTAACCGCTTCGAGCGCTGGCGTCGCTACAGCTATTTGACGTGTCTGTAGCGTGTGTGTAAACATGGTTTCAAAGTTGGTGCGTTCGTTCGACTCTTCTCTTTTTTAATATAAACTCGCCTCGATTAGGGTAGATGGGCGGGGGTGGGAGAGGGGTGGGTGGGTGGGTGGGGGGAGGGGCAAGGGGCACGGTGCATGCTACTAATTATGTGTTGATGGGCAGGTGGAATATGCTGCAGGCGACTTCATGCCCACAATCAAAGCTACAGCAATCCACCTCTGCATCTGGAAACATCCAGGCAGCTTTTCAAATGGTTCAAATGGCTCTGAGCACTATGCGACTTAACTTCTGAGGTCATTAGTCGCCTAGAACTTAGAACTAATTAAACCTAACCAACCTAAGGACATCACACACATCCATACCTGAGGCAGGATTCGAACATGCGACTGTAGCGGTCGCTCGGTTCCAGACTGTAGCGCCTAGAACCGCACGGCCACTCCGTCCTGCCCATTGTTCACTATACAGCAGCAGCTTTTCAGTAAGCCGGAACAGAGAATAGAAAACAAAAAATTCTTTCTTAGCTTTCAGTTCTCCTTTGTTTATACTTGAACTGTGGACGCCACAAGCTATAAAGCGCTTCATCTGTTTCGTACTTTTTATTAAGTTTGCAGTTGTTAGAACACAAATTCCTTAAATTAAATTATTTAGAAATAAAAATAGTTATTATTGCCATATAGTGTATTGTATTGTATTGTATGTGAACCGGGGACCTAGAAACGACGGAGAGGCTCCGTCCCCGCCGCAGCCGCAGTGGTCCGCAACCCCACGACGACTACCACAGTCCACTTCACCCCTCCACCGCCCCACACCGAACCCAGGGTTATTGTGCGGTTCGGCCCCCGGTGGACCCCCCAGGGAACGTCTCACACCAGACGAGTGTAACCCCTATGTTTGCGTGGTAGAGTAATGGTGGTGTACGCGTACGTGGAGAAATGGTTTGCACAGCAATCGCCGACATAGTGTAACTGAGGCGGAATATGGGGAGCCATCCCGCATTCGCCGAGGCAGATGGAAAACCGCCTAAAAGCCATCCACAGACTGGCCGGTTCACCGGACCTCGACAGAAATCCGCCGGGCAGATTCGTTCCGGGGACCAGGCGCTCCTTCCCTCCCGGAAAGCCGTGCGTTAGACCGCTCGGCTAACCGGGCGGGCCCCATATAGTGCACTAAACATTTACTTACCTTCACACATTCTCCCTTCAGTTCTTGAGACGTTTCTGGAATTATTTTGGTTAATGTGCAACGGCAAGGAAAACGTTTCTGAAGAAGAGAAATTTGTTAACATCAAGTATAGATTTAAGCGTCAGGAAGTCGTTTCTGAAAGTATTTGTAAGGAGTGTAGCCATGTATGGAAGTGAAACATGGACGATAAATAGTTTGGACAAGAAGAGAATAGAAGCTTTCGAAATGTGGTGCTACGGAAGAATGCTGAAGATTAGATGGGTAGATCACATAACTAATGAGGAGGTTTTGGAGGGTTTTTTTTGTCATCAGTCTACTGACTGGTTTGATGCGGCCCGCCACGAATTCCTTACCTGTGCTAACCTCTTCATCTCAGAGTAGCACGTGCAACCTACGTCCTCAATTATTTGCTTGACGTATTCCAATCACTGTCTTCCTCTACAGTTTTTGTCCTCTACAGCTCCCTCTAGTACCATGGAAGTCATTCCCTCATGTCTTAGCAGATGTCCTATCATCCTGTCCCTTCTCCTTATCAGTGTTTTCCACATATTCCTTTCCTCTCCGATTCTGCGTAGAACCTCCTCATTCCTTACCTTATCAGTCCACCTAATTTTCAGCATTCGTCTAGCACCACGTCTCAAATGCTTCGATTCTCTTCTGTTCCGGTTATCCCACAGTCCATGTTTCACTACCATACAACGCTGTACTCCAGACGTACATTCTCAGAAATTTCTTCCTCAAATTAAGGCCGGTATTTGATATGAGGAGTTACTGAATAGAATTGGAGAGCAGAGAACTTTGTGACACAACTTGACTAGAAGAAGGGATCGGTTGGTAGGGCATATTCTGAGGCATCAAGGGTTCACCAGTTTAGTATTGGAGGGCAGCGTGGAAGGTAAAAATCGTAGAGGGAGACCGAGAGACGAATACACTAAACAGATACAGAAGGATGTAGGTTGCAGTAGGTACGGGGAGATGAGGAACCTTGCACAGGATGGAGTAGCATGGAGAGCTGCATCAGACCAGTCTCTCGACTGAAGACCACAACAACAACAACAATGTACAATGTGACATTCGAGTACTGTCTTATAAACTAGAGCAGCTCTCTCCTGTATCAAGAAGTCGCAGCATTACGGTGAGCCTGTCTTCTGTACATGTAGCATTCCTGTTTTATAATATGAGAAGCCACATAACTGAACAAATATACACTCCTGGAAATTGAAATAAGAACACCGTGAATTCATTGTCCCAGGAAGGGGAAACTTTATTGACACATTCCTGGGGTCAGATACATCACATGATCACACTGACAGAACCACAGGCACATAGACACAGGCAACAGAGCATGCACAATGTCGGCACTAGTACAGTGTATATCCACCTTTCGCAGCAATGCAGGCTGCTATTCTCCCATGGAGACGATCGTAGAGATGCTGGATGTAGTCCTGTGGAACGGCTTGCCATGCCATTTCCACCTGGCGCCTCAGTTGGACCAGCGTTCGTGCTGGACGTGCAGACCGCGTGAGACGACGCTTCATCCAGTCCCAAACATGCTCAATGGGGGACAGATCTGGAGATCTTGCTGGCCAGGGTAGTTGACTTACACCTTCTAGAGCACGTTGGATGGCACGGGATACATGCGGACGTGCATTGTCCTGTTGGAACAGCAAGTTCCCTTGCCGGTCTAGGAATGGTAGAACGATGGGTTCGATGACGGTTTGGATGTACCGTGCACTATTCAGTGTCCCCTCGACGATCACCAGTGGTGTACGGCCAGTGTAGGAGATCGCTCCCCACACCATGATGCCGGGTGTTGGCCCTGTGTGCCTCGGTCGTATGCAGTCCTGATTGTGGCGCTCACCTGCACGGCGCCAAACACGCATACGACCATCATTGGCACCAAGGCAGAAGCGACTCACATCGCTGAAGACGACATGTCTCCATTCGTCCCTCCATTCACGCCTGTCGCGACACCACTGGAGGCGGGCTGCACGATGTTGGGGCGTGAGCGGAAGACGGCCTAACGGTGTGCGTGACCATAGCCCAGCTTCATGGAGACGGTTGCGAATGGTCCTCGCCGATACCCCAGGAGCAACAGTGTCCCTAATTTGCTGGGAAGTGGCTGTGCGGTCCCCTACGGCACTGCGTAGGATCCTACGGTCTTGGCGTGCATCCGTGCGTCGCTGCGGTCCGGTCCCAGGTCGACGGGCACGTGCACCTTCCGCCGACCACTGGCGACAACATCGATGTACTGTGGAGACCTCACGCCCCACGTGTTGAGCAATTCGGCGGTACGTCCACCCGGCCTCCCGCATGCCCACTATACGCCCTCGCTCAAAGTCCGTCAACTGCACATACGGTTCACGTCAACGCTGTCGCGGCATGCTACCAGTGTTAAAGACTGCGATGGAGCTCCGTATGCCACGGCAAACTGGCTGACACTGACGGCGGCGGTGCACAAATGCTGCGCAGCTAGCGCCATTCGACGGCCAACACCGCGGTTCCTGGTGTGTCCGCTGTGCCGTGCGTGTGATCATTGCTTGTACAGCCCTCTCGCAGTGTCCGGAGCAAGTATGGTGGGTCTGACACACCGGTGTCAATGTGTTCTTTTTTCCATTTCCAGGAGTGTAGAAATACACTCTCATCCATTCGCAAGTAATTTGTATATTAAGACTTGAGTTCCTCCACTTGCAGTCCTGCACTTCTGAATGCTTTTGTCATTTCAACGCAATACCTATGGCTTAATACAATTATGTTTGCTTTTTTTTTCGCCGCCGCTTTTCTTTCAAATACACACACAATGCAATTGTGGTACTAGCAACTGCCGTCTTGAAATATGATGAAGAATATGACGATAGTGTAATACCCCTTTTTAGCGCCACGTCAGAGATCTTTGTCAAAGAAATCTGACGAATATTTGATCACATTTCTTTCTCAAAGAAATATGGCGGTGTAATACTGGCCTTGTAAGATATGCTAACGGAATGGTGGACTTCGTCTCGATCACGTCAAGCCGTGTAGCTGTTTATGGGTGAATGACATGAGCAGCCCAAATCAGTGTATTTAAATTACTTGTATTTGTTCTGCTAAAGTGCAGGGTTAATTTTTTTTTTTTTTAAATGGACTTGTAGTCCGGGGTGATGTGTTACAATACAGCATCACCGCTCTATTGCGGTCTGGCTGTGTTGGTGAGGCAGTGGATTTCCACAGGGCAGTGACTGCGTCACTGCAATTCACTTTGGAGGTGTGGCGGTGGGACTTGTAGTCCCGTACCACCCTCTGACGGTGATAGTGCTACATAAGTCAGGTCAGTTTTAACTACGTCAGCAGGGCATTTAAACTATTAGACAAACTGTTTCTCCCATACATACAAGTATATTCTTTCTCGTTACATGTAATTTTGAATAAAAACTGTATGCACATCAATGTGCAGATTTTTCTTCTTGGCTCTCAGTTTTAATGGAGAACAGGAAATATGTATTTATGGCTTATCAGCTTATGATCGGAATACTACTACGGAACCTGAATGGTCCGAAACTTTGCAGTCGTACCCACCTGCCTTCTGATTAAAAGTGTGCGGAATTCCGTCATTGAAGTCACTATCCTCATAGATCCAGCATCTAGAGACGTGTCTCTCATACCTTGTATACCAACGTTCTCGACCTATTTACCCATTCGGTTTAAGCCACTTGAGTTTGCAACGAAAGGTTTCGTTTGGGATATCAATAAACAAAGCTCGAGGTCAGAGAGAGGGTGGAATAGGCGATGGACAGAAAGGACTGAGGAAATGGTCAAGGAGTCGGGTAAGGAGGAGATGGTGAGGGGGGAGGGGAGGGTCGGAGAAGAGGAGGTGGTCAGAGAGAGGGGAGAGGAGGTGATGGACTAACAGAGAAGGCGGAGGAAGGCGTGGACAAAGAGACTGGGGAGGATGATACGGGGAGAGAGAGCGGCGATTAGGACGTATATTCAGCTCCTACGCATAATTAGCACCTTCGATGCATTGCCGGTATTGGCTAGTGATATACAAAACAGTAGCGTGGCCAACAGTGGAGTACTGTCCAAGTGTCTGGAGTCCTTAATAGTCGCAGGGATGAAACACATGGAGCGTGAGGTTGACCGCAGCTCGTATAGAAACCAGACTTCAGATATAAATAGCAGAAAGATATGGAAGGGAAATACTGATTGAGAAGAGAGAGGGACAAGATTGACTCTTATCCCCTATGTCACTCACACTGTACCGTGAGTAAACAATAAGGGGAGCCATGAAGAAATCTGGAAACTGAATTTAACTTCAGAGAGGAGATAAAAAGACTCTGCAGTCTCGCAAAGACGGTAAAGAGCGGTTGAACGGAATGGATAGTATCTTGAAAAGATGTTATTAGATTATTGTCATTAAAAGCAAAACAGCGACAATGGAATGTAGTGTAATCAAACCAATCAAACCACGCGATTCTGAGGGAGTTGGTTTAGAAAATGCGACACGAAAATTACTAGCTGAGTTTTGTTATTTTGTCAACATTATGACTGAAGGAGACAGAAGTAGACTGGACACAAAATGTAGAGAGGTTGGACCAAGAAAAGCATAGAAATTTGTTAAGTGGGTAGTTTTAGAACATTTTTAGAACATCTTGTAGCCTCGACTTGTTCAAAATTGACGGTTTTTTTAATGGTGGAAAGCACTCTGGAAATGGCAACAAACTTCGAGAGGACATTAGTTGCTCGTTCTACGATCTGGCGGCAACTTAACATGCAGAAGCCGTACGAAACCTTGTTGAGCTCTACAACAGATCTTTAAATTTGATAGCCTCTACGTAGAAAAATAGTTAAGATATGAAAATATGCTGTAAAATAAGTTTCGTTTCGTTATATTAAATAAAAATCTCTGGAGAAATTATACACCTTGTACTTTATCTACATTTGCTGTTTCCTATTTGCTGGCCAGGGTGGCCGAACGGTTCTAGGTGCTACAGTCTGGAATCGCGCACGGCTACGGTCGCAGGTTCGAATCCTGCCTCGGGCTGGGATGTGTGTGATGTCCTTAGGTTAGTTAGGTTTAAGTAGTTCTAAGTTCTAGGGGACTGATGACCTCAGAAGTTCAGTCCTATAGTGCTCAGAGCCATTTGAACCATTTGTTTCCTATTTCTCTTCCCAGTGGGACCTTATTACCTTTTATATCTGATGTAAGATGCCCGTGAAAGGTAAGCTGATATCAAGGTAAGCAGTTTTCCTGGCCACATCGCCACCTGTTTCACTGTACACAACACCTGCGTGAACTTTTATACAAAGCAGATCAACGCATTTACCTGTCCGAGGACACACACTTACTTCGTGGGTTACATTGGCACCTAGTTTACTGCTGTGTTTTCCCTCCCTCCTGCTCTCTACGACACAGAGGATGCTTATTCAGTCAATCATTGCCACTTCTTCCGCTGTCAAGGAAGCCTCTGAAGATGGAAGCTTATACTGTTGTGGCGATCCGTTTTCAGACACGAGAAAGCACACCAGGCGTTGCCTTCTCACGCGACCCTTGAACATCCACGTGGTTCGAGGGTCGCGCCATCCTCCACACAGGTACGTGCTGGCTGCAGTCCTGTGCTCGGGTGTTTACCCTCGGGCGACCTTGCGCCGGCCTAGGGCGACGAACGGTTGCTGTGTCCCGCGGCCGCCCCACAACCAACACCTGCTACGCCTGCTGCTGCGGCAGTTTCTGCGCTGAGTCTGCCCGTCTGACCGCGCCCTGCGTCTTGTTTACACCACGCTGCAAAATTCGTCAAAACAGTACCGCGCTGCTCGTATTGGAAGTGCAGACGCACCTGAGACATTGCGTGCCTTGTACAGTTCTGTTGCCAAGCACTCGATCACGTGCCTAGCCCAAGCAGCATTCCGAACCACCTCCTCGAGACCTGTGCAATCGACCAGCTACTCTCCTGAAGGTTCTGCTAGCTGCATTGTTCCACGTACTTGCTGGCTGCAGTCCACCCAGACTGCGTGCTACACTGTAAATAGCGTACAGAAAACTGAATCAACAATTCGGCCGAACACCAGAGAACCCACCGTTACGCAGAACGCCGAGAAAACCTGAGAGACCACAGCAGTTAGGCTTTTCCTTCACACGGAGGACAGAAACTGACTGTGACGAAATCTGGACCACTAGTGGCAGTAATTGTGATTTGTCTTTCCATCTTCGTACGTTCCCCAGTATTACTAAATGTCAGCTGATCACGTAGGTACAATTTTGTATTTGATTATTACAAAGAAGAAGACAGCAACCAGCCACTATTAATACTGCTATTTATTTAGGTAAATAGCGCCGTTACCGGTTTTGAACTGGCAAGTTCATCATCAGACAGCTGTTCACATGATTTGCAAGATACACATTACATCATCGTCAGTTTTCGATTTTTATTCTTCCACTGTGGCGAAATATTATTGGTGTGTTGGTGCCCTACGGTAGAAAACAGTGTTAGAAGCGCACTATGTGAAAATAACTAACCTCCAAACGATGAAATACAGAGTAAATAAATATGTGAAGTTAAATGGTTATGGTACTTACGTCGGAAATTCCGCATATCTGGCCGTGGCAAGGCAGTAAGAATCGAACCCGAGCCAATGGCTGGGCAATGTCGTGTGTCGCCACCTGCGCTATGAGCACCAGCCGACACTAACTGTACCTGGCGGGTCGCTTGAATTGGCACACGCTGTGTCCTGATTGGCTAACTTCGATGCTAATTAACTCGGAAGTGGTGCAACATGTCAGGTTTTTTTCTTAACTGTTATTTCTCAGCACAAGCTATCTTGCAACACCGTTAAAAGCCTTTCAGACTGTTTCTGACCATCCTGGATATCGGTCTGGTTCTCATTTTTCAATTTAAAGTGTGATTAGAAAACTAAGTATTATAAATGGAAAGCAAAACGGACGGGAAGTAACAAAAGGAAGTCAATGATAACTACATTTCAATTAAATAAATGAGAGATAGCGTAATTTATAGTCGGAAGTTAGGGAACTGCACCGCTCGCCGTCAGATGGCGCAGTTTGCTCGTATTTCCATGTTAGTTTACCTAGGCTACAGTTTGTGCTTACTTGCATACAACTCAGAATATTTTAAAGAACTATACTTCTAAATGAACGTTCTTTTGATTACTTTACATAATGACCCTACATTGTGAGTACATCAACGACCTGTAAGGTAGCACGCACGTCCCACATACAATCAGATGAAGCATGCATGGCAACTTTAACTCACATTACATTTACGTGGTTATGACTTGCTGCAGTGCAGCAGAAGAAGATCTATATCCCGTTTATATTGAAACGTCCCCTTAGAAAAATTGTAAATGACTGTGCTTAAACTGACACACAATATTTTTAGTGCAACGCAATCTGACTTTCAATAATCCCTACAAAAGAATGGCCCTGACTAACAATAACCTATACCTTTCATGAATCACTTACCTCACAAAAATCTTCGTTATTAGAACTGCTGCAATACAGCGAGCGCCAATACTGCCAGCTAAATAAAAGATTCTAACTACTGAAGGCACTAACTATTGATATGCATAGTTAGCAAATGAAAGATTTTGATAGAGAACAAACAATGTGTTTAGCTTCATAGTGTTCAAAAGTCATTAATATAATCAGTTCATGACATCCAGTCTTACACATTTACTGTCTCTGATGGACACACATCCAGATCGTCCGCTCTCAAAACTCCGCCATCTCTCTCCCCACATCCACCACTGCTGGCGGCTCACCTCCCACTGCGCAACGCTACGCGCTGTTAACAGCCAACTGCCCAACACTACAATAGCAAATTCCAACAATGCAAACCAGCCACAGACTTCACACAGCACAGTGATTTTCATATAGAGCGCTACATGGCGTTACCAACATAAAAACCTAAACGGGCTACTTACAATATTACAATTCCTCTCTTTGTTTTTTTATCTCTTAATGTGGTAGAGAGTAATGTTTTTTTTATTTTTTTTTTATTGTAGACTCTGGAGGTTAGGTATTGTATGGCCGAAATCAGTAATTCCGTTAAAAAATTTTGCGATCAAGATAAGACATTATGTACATCATACGATAGGTCCCCAAACTTTCATTTTGTGTCAAATTCTACTGGCCACTTAGGATTACGCTACAACATTATTCCCTGTTCTTCCCTTGACTGGAGTTTCCTCGGTCTCTTAACTACTTCATGCTTTCGTTCGACTGCTTCCGTTGTTCTACCGTCCAAATTCCTCCATTTCTCTCAGCTCTTCTCTCATCTTTCAAACTTAACGAATTTTTCAGGTTGTCCGAACATTCCTTACTTTTTAATCTATATTTTAGTGTTTTTTTTTAATTCCTCAGATAATTAAATATTTGCCGCCAGTCTTGCGACTCACTCTGTGGATGAGCGGAAGGTACGCGGCCGAAACATCAATGGTTGCATACTCGAAATTTAATGTATTTATTAAAAATATGCTTCGTTAATTTATTTTCGTTAATTATTTATGTATGAAGCGTCAGCCGGCTCCTCCTTATATCGCCGGAAATTATTTCCAGTTTCTGACAGACTTCTCTGTTACTTCGCAACTTCCATCCGTCCGGAGTCTACAGACTGGACTCTGCATACGATTTTTCTTAGAATTCTCCTTTACGAAACCTTTACATTTTCCACGATGTAGTTCGCCGTGAGGTCGTTGCCGTAGGCACATTCTGTTTTCACTATGATGTTTCAGTGAATTAAATTAAGAAACGAGACACTGAAAGTATATAAGAATTTCGCTATTTGGGCGCCAAAATAACTGATGATAGCTGCAATTTACGGGCAACAGCAAGAAAGGCATTTCCGAAAAAAAACAAAATTTGTTCACACCAAATATAACTTTAAATGTTGAAAGGTTTTTGTGTTGAGCGTAGCACTGTACAGAAATGATATGTAGATGATAAAAGGACCAGATAAAAATAGAATAGAGACTTCTGAAGAGCTCTGCATTCAAAATTACTGAACATCAGACAGCTGGATCAGATAATCTAGTAAGTGGTAATAAATCAGGACGAAGAGAAAAGAATTTTATGGCACAATTTGACTAAAAGAGGGCGTGCTTCCGCAATTCCCTCGCCAAAGTAGATGACGTAAATATTCCAGAACTAGAATCAGAAAAGTTGCCAACATGAGTAGCTTAGAAGATATATCCTCGAAGTAGTGAAGAAATTTAAATCACTTAATAAAAGCAAGTCTTCCCGTCCAGACAGTATACTAATTAGGTTCCTTTCAGAGTATACTGATGAAACAGCTGCATCCAAAGACTGGAAAGTTGCACAGGTAACACCAGACAATAGGAGTAATCCACTAAATTATTGGCCACTATCATTAACGTTCAAATGTAGCAGGATTTTGGGACATATATTGTGTTCCAACATTACGAATTCCCTCGAAGAGAAGCGTCTATTGACACAGATTCTACACGGATTTAGGAAACATCGTGCTCGTGAAAGACATATAGATCTTTACTCACACTATGTGTTGAGTGTTCTCAACAAGGGATTTCCAGAAGGCTTTTTACACAGTACCGGCTTGTAGTCAAACTGCCTGCTGATGGAATATCGCCTCAGTTAATGAAACTGGATTCATGGTTTCCTGTCAGAGAGGTCATAGTTCGTAGTAACTGACGGAAAGTCATCGTGTAAAACAGATGTGAATTGTGGCTTTCCCCAAGGTAGTGTTGTAGACCCTTTGCTGTCCCTTGTCTATGTAAACGATTTAGGAGTCATTCTGAGCAGGTCGTCTTACGGTGTTTAGAGATGATGATGATGTTTATCAACTAGTAAAGTCATCAGAAGATCAAAACAAACTGTGAAACGATTTAGGAAAGATATCTGACTGGTGCGAAAATTGGCAATTAACCGTGAACAATGAAAAGTGTGAGGTTAGGTTAGGTTAGTGTTGTTTAACGTCCCGTCGACAACGAGGTCATCAGAGACGGAGCTTGAGCTCGGGTTAGGGAAGGATGGGGAAGGAAATCGGCCGTGCCCTTTGAAAGGAACCATCCCGGCATTTGCCTGAAACGATTTAGGGAAATCACGAAAAACCTAAATCAGGATGGCTGGAGACGGGATTGAACCGTCGTCCTCCCGAATGCGAGTCCAGTGTGCTAACCACTGCGCCACCTCGCTCGGTGAAAAGTGTGAGGTCATTCACGTGAGTGCTAAAAGGAATCTTCCGTTAGACGATAAATCAATCAAATCTAAAGGCCGAAAATTGAACTAAATACCTAGGAATTACAATTACAAACAACTTAAATTGGAAAGAACACTACGAGTATTTTGTGGGGAAAGCGAACCGAAGACTGCGTTTTATTGGCAAAACAGTTGGAAGATGCAACAAGTCTCTTTAGTAGACTGCCTACACTACACCTGAAACTTCCTGGCAGATTAAAACTGTGTGCCACACCGAGACTCGAACTCGGTACCTTTGCCTTTCGCGGGCAAGTGCTCTACCTACTCTCCTAGGAGAGCTTCTGTAAAGTTCGGAAGGCAGGAGACGAGACACTGGCAGAAGTAAAGCTGTGAGGACGGGGCGTGAGTCGTGCTTGGGTAGTTCAATTGGTAGAGCACTTGCCCGCGAAAGGCAAAGGTACCGAGTTCGAGTCTCGGTCTGGCACACAGTTTTAATCTGCCAGGAAGTTTCATATCAGCGCACACTCCGCTGCAGAGTGAAAATCTCATTCTAGATACACTACGCTTGTCCGTCCTCTTTTATGATAGTGCTCAGCAGTGTGGGATCCTAACCAGATACGATTGACGAAGTATACCGACAAAGTTCAACGAAGGGCAGGACGTTTTGTATTATCGTGAAACAGGGGAGAGGGTGTCACTGACATGATACAGGTCTTGGGCTGGACATCATTAAAACAAAGGCGTTATCCGTTGCGTCGGCATCTTCTCACGAAATTTCGATCACCAACTTTCTCCTCCGAGCACGATAATTTTTCGTTGACGCCGATCTACATAGGAAAAAACGATGCTCGCAATAAATTAAGGGAAATCAGAGTTCGCACGGAAAGATACAGGTGTTCGTTTCTTACGCGCTGTGCGACAGTGGAATAATGGAGAATTACTGTGAAGGTGGTTTGATGAATGCTCTGGCAGGCAGTTAAGTGTGATTTGGAGAGTATCCATGAAGACGTAGATGTAGATCCGTTGATAGGATCAAGAAATCATGAATTTGATAATGGAGCGAAGTGTGGAGGGTAGAGTTATTCCGGAGATAAATGGTCTTGCACTGGATAGAGTAGCTTGAAAATTGCATCAAACGAGTCCTCGGAGTGAAGACAATAACAATACTTCGATGTTCCAGGAGATTCAGTACTTACTGCAGAAATTTTTCGTGACTCCATTGACTTTTCCTGTTTTTGGGTTTTTGTTGTTTATTATGTTCAC
Source organism: Schistocerca americana (assembly GCF_021461395.2). NCBI lineage: Eukaryota > Metazoa > Arthropoda > Insecta > Orthoptera > Acrididae > Schistocerca > Schistocerca americana. The sequence continues at coordinate 196,394,266 of NC_060128.1, forward strand.
ATTTTAGACCGCAGTGTAAGAGACACTGAAGCCTGCGCCACTGCCATATCGTTCATTGCAGGCCTGTCGGGGAAAACGTGTGCAGAAAGATGTAAAACAAAAAAGTTTTTTTGGGTTGAGAGACCTAGTGTCAACGTAACAGCCAAGGACAAACGGGTAAGCAGCCGATGCTCACTGCAGTATTTCATGCACTGCTTCCCCCAATTGTGCAAGTGCTTTCTAAACGCCTGCACATGGCGACGATTAAACACTTTTACGATTAGACAGGGAGGACGCCATTTCTTGCAATTTTCCACTTTTCCATTCGGTTTATAGGTGTTTTGCATTTTATTGCAGGAAGGAGAACAGTAAAGGAAAGAGAAAAAGAGACTGCATTACATGTGCACTGGTCCTATTGCAAGTACGTTCTTCTGAAAAAGTATCGGCGAACAGGTGTGGCTGCAGAAAGTACGTTCACTCCTCGCCTATGCACAGCTGGCGAAGGCCGGACCACAAGAAGGAAACGCCACGCCGCGCCGCGCCGCGCCGCGCCGTGCGTACCTGGGCATCAGGCTGAGCCACCGGAGGGCCTGTGGACTCGTGTGCTGCGGGAAGGTGGGAGTGACGGCGTACTTTATCGCAAACGGCCTGACGATCACCCTTTGCGTTCCTAATACAGGTGGCAGGTGACCCCTTCTTGATGAAAAGCGACAGTAAGATCAGTGCTGACGATATATATACACACCTGTATTTTCTATACCTCGAATTTTCAATAAATCCAAAAAGATTTTAAACATGGCTCAAACAGCAACTGTTGAAATTCTTCACGGTAAATGACAACAGCCAAACAGTTGCAGGATAAAGATTTATTAAAATCCTTGACCACGGTTTCGGTGTATTTAAAATCTACCTTCATCAGAAGCAAAAATACACTAAAATCACATCCTGCAGTGGAGATACATAAAGCAATTGTGCCAAATGCGTCGTCAGTAGTTAAATCATCATCTCCATTTATACATGATGTTTTAACTACAGACGACGCCTTTGGCACAATTGTTTTACCTATCACCACTGCAGGATGTGATTTTAGTGTATTTTACTTCTGACGAAGGTATATTTAAATACACCGAAACCGTGGTCAAGGATTTCAGTAAATCTTTATCCTGCAACTGTTTGGCTGTTATCATTTACCGTGAAAAATCCAAAAAGACAGACTGTGACCTCCCCTCTTGTGACTTCCCCTGTCTTCCTTTTCTTCCCTCTCTTTTCTTTCTCGTTTTCTCTCCTCTCGCACCTCTCTCCTTTCTTCTTCTTTTCTCCTCTTCCTTCTGCCTTCGTCGTGCCGCGGCTATATACCTCCGGGTTTTCAACATAAAAAAAGGGAGGGAGAAAGGGGCCACGTGTGTGGTTGACCACGATGACGTAGTGCTAGGTGTGAGTGTCACCCTCATCTCCGTTTTGAGATGATTGATGACTGAAGCAGAAACATTCCGGTAAAAGAAAAAGGTATGTGCTGTCTCTTTGAAAAAAAAAAGGTAAATAGTAGTGTAGACCATAATCTCTATCGTTCTACCAAACTGAAGGAAAACACGACACTGTAAAGTTTCAACTTCGGATGAAGTTTATTGATCCCAAGGAGCTGAAACAAAACTCGTCTTTTCCAAATGCCATTCACCACGAGAGTAGTTAGTTTTCTGGTGTGTATGTGTGTGTTGTGCGTGTGCGTGTGCGTGCGTGTGTGTGTGTGTTGTTCACTAATGATTGAAATGATCGTTCGGTAATACTATCACAATCTGTTTGAGGGTTGCTAAGCAACGTATCAACTACCTGACTATTCCGTGATTAATGTCTGTCGTATGCAAACAGCAAATCAACTCACACTTGCTTTAAGCATCAACAACACCTACTACCCCTTCCGATTATTCTTTGATAATAATTATTATTAAGTTAATGTCAATAAATCTCGGTCAGTGTCACTTAATCCTTCAGGCGAGTATAACGCGCGATAGACTGCCGCGTATCTCAAACTTCGCGCCGGTATTTAAAAGTCCGCGCGCAATTTCTTTGTACCAAAGTTTGGCCGTGGTTCCCTAGAATGTTTTGTAAACCAAGTCCGGATTGTGAATTATCAGTTCTATGTCCATCCATAAAAATTACAGAGGACCCGCACTCGGTTACGACTTGTCAGCACACTAGCAACTCAGAATGTATCATCCTTCTCAAACAGAAAAAAATACCACGCATAACGCAGCGTTGTGATCTGCTATGTCGAAACACGTTTATATCCATCTCATAAAGACTCATTACCTATTGATCCTAAAACATATTGTACTTAATGGAATTCTTTACTCCATAAATAACTAATAAAATTTAGAAATGATTTACATGTATAGTGTGTCAATCACTCAGCAAAGATTTCACAAGCGAAAAAACCCTCGACTTGAGATGACGTCATGCGTTACTACCTGTTCTGACTCTTCTACTGACACGTGACACAAGGTATATCCGAGTGTGATGGACATCCCGACAAGATTATTTCCTAAAGATTTCGGGGACTACAAGGAAGATTACCCGTGTAATGCTACAATACTCACATTAAAAAAAAAAGGTTGTTACGTTCCAAACACTGAACTGTTACTGTTTCACTTTGTTCCACACAACTTCATTTATTTAAACCCACGTTTCCTTTAATTTTTACAAAAAGAATATTAACAATTTGTAAACAAAACTAAACTTATACAGCCGGTTAATTATACTGTCAACGGCCTTGCCGCAGTGGTAACACCGGTTCGCATCAGATGACCCAAGTTAAGCGCTGTCGGGCTTGTCTGGTACTTGGATGGGTCACCGTCCGGATCTGCAAAGCGCTGTTGCCAAGCAGGGTGCACTCAACCCTCGAGAGGCAAACTGAGGAGCTACGCGATTGAGAAGTAGCGGCTCCAGTCTCAGAAACTGACATACTGCGGGGAGAGCGGTGTGCTGACCACAAGCCCCTCCGTATCCGCATCCGGTGATGGCTAAGAGCTGAGGATGACACGGCGGCCGGTCGGTACCGTTGGACGTTCAAGGCCTGTTAGGGCGAAGTTTCTGGTTTTTTTTTTTTATTCGTTAATCGTACTGAATCAGTATTAATACAAAATTCAGAGACAACATAGCATGCGAAACTTGGCTAAAAGACAAATTATTTTACAATCCAGGCAACCGCAGCTGTTGAAAAGCATGGAAGAACTCCGCTTACAGCTGTTAAACTTGTGGGTTGTTAAAACACGACCGGTTTCGCGGTTTCAAGCACAGTACAATGTCACCACACTTTGAGGATATTGAAATTAGTGAATGAATGTCTAAAATACAGTCACAACGTTGAAATATCGTGGGCATGCCTATCAGCTCCTAGCCAAAATCTACTATTCAGAGAGGATAGTCTATAATACGGCGAGCGAATGGTAAAGAAGACATGCTCTGCTCTTTACAATTTGCCTGCGTCTAAAATAAGAAAAGGAAATATATTATAGTGAGCGGACGCTAAAACTTAAAAAAAGGTGCCGGATTGGCGATAGTGAATTGTCTCTGCTAACGTAATTGGTCGCGGCAGATGCAAATCACTATGTGGAAAGTATCAGGTGTGTCTTACCTGAGTGACTGCGGGGAGCTCAGTGGAGGGCGGGGCAAAAGCGGCCGGCACGAACCACAAAGAGAGACCAGCTGGCTGGTGGGACGGAGGAAGCTGTCCATGTGGTCAGTGTGTGGACGTGAGCTGCCCCGCTGTCACCTCATACCTCCCACATAGTAATCTGCATGTCCCGCGACTAGTTACATTAGCTGGGACAGTTCCTTATCGCCAACCCAGCCCCTTTTTTTAAGTTTTAGCGTCCGCTGACTATAAAATATTTCTTTTCAGATGCAGGCAAATTTTGAAGAGTGGAGCACGTCTTCTATACCTTTCGTTCGCCGTAGTATAGACGATATTCTCTGAATAGCAGAGTTTGGCTAGGAGCCATGGATATGCCTACGATCTTTTAACGTTGTGAGTATATTTTAACATTCCTCTATTAAGTAATTAATGTGGTGACACTGTACTTTGATTTTTAACGTTTAGGTTCACATGCGCCGTGAAACCGGTCGTGTTTTTAATAAACAACAATTTCACCAGCTGTAAGCTGAGTTCTTCCTAATATCGTAAAGAAGTTATCGGTTGACGGAACTCTTCGAGTAATCGTCAACTTGGTAACGAAGGGAAGTGCCTTGTGGGGTGAAAATTGTAGAGGCAAACTAAAGGCTTGTCTACCACGAGCAGCTTAAGTGGGTGCAAGGTGCGGTAGTTATCCAGAGATGAAGAGGCCTGAACAGGATAGATTAGCATGCCGATTGCGTCAAACCAGTGTTCGCTCTGAACACCGCACCAAGAGCGGTACTTGAAAACAGCTGTGGAACAGATTGAGTACTTACATTCAGTAGCCGGTAAGTGTGTGTTACATCGGCCAAGTGCGGGGACGACTCGCGCTCTAAGTGTTCGGTAGAAACCTGGTCACGCTTATCTCTGTACATGAAAGGCAGTGTCCTGACTGAATCCTCACCCAGCCCAGACCGCTCAGGATAGAAACTTGACATTTGGAGCAGGTGTTGATCTTGTACTATAGGCATCGTTTAAGAAGGGATTTTTCGAAAGTCCGCCCTTAAATAGAGGATTAAACTTTTAAAAATATATGTCGCTACAAACGCAATTTTCAAGCCCGAACTATGAAAACTGGTATTAGGCTTTAGAATGTTTGCACACTGTGTTGATTTACACATGAGGAATGGTAGTAAAAACAATAAAAATGTGTGGACCGCACCGTCAACGCGAGCGAAGAACCGGGCCCCACGTTAGTACACAATAACAACAACAACAACAATAATAATAATAATACTAATAATAATAATAATTTCGAGTGACTGAATGGCGCGGTGCAAATCTTTGAATTGTACGCCTCTTCGGCGACTTGCGTGTATCTACCCTCCTCTAGTTATTCGGGTACAACCGGTGAGAGGGGAACTATAGTTTAATGTGGGACCGAAACCTTCTCTTGTTTCTGGGGCTTCCTCACGCTGCTGACATGTTTTCAGGAAGACTAAAAATTCCGTGGTCCGACCGAGATCCGATTTTCCAGACATGCGCCTTATCGCTAGACAACCAGGTCCGACCTGTACATAGATAGTTTCATCTATTGGTTTTAATTAGTGTGCCAGTAACAAAATGTATCATATCCACGGCCGTACGTTTTGACTGCATTCACTTAGAAGCTTAAATTTTTGATACCGCCAGGTTACCGTAGACTTTAATATTTGACGTAAATTTCAGCTTGATACTTTCCCAACTACTCATTGTGCCAGGGTCGTGAAATTCAGAGGTCTATCACCACACACGTGTACCACGGTAAAATAGTAACATAAACATTTAATTATCAGAATGGGAAATGCTCCTCGGCTGAGTTAGAAATGTAAAAGAGGGGAACCAGCTTACCGATTTATCTGGCTGCTTCAAAGACATTTACATCAACACATTTTGACATAGTTTCGCTTTTTTGCTAGTATTAGTATCCATAACATATAACGTTTCGTGTCAAGTAAAATGACATCACACATGATGTCATGTCGTATAATATGACATATGTCATCCAAGATGGCATTTGTCATGTCGTGCGATATGACACAACGTGTCACTCAAGTTTAGGATGCATGCATCTCCACTCTGCGATATTTCCTGTTATAGGTTGACCCTCATTGTCAGATACTTCCTACTACAGATGTATCCCATTCTGTAAAAGTAACTAAATTTGTATGTGTCTGTTCTTACACTCTGCACTTTACATTTACCCTCGGGTGGATTTGGGGTAGAATTGGACCACTCGGTCAAAAAATTCTCTCTCCCCCAACTCCACCAACCCATCCCCCACCCCACACCGAGAAATCAAGAAACTCTTTTAGCGGCCACCCCAGGAACATATCCAACAACAGTAATTGTGTTTGTTGTTGTTGTTGTGGTCTTCAGTCCTGAGACTAGTTTGATGCAGCTCTCCATGCTACTCTATCCTCTGCAAGCTTCTTCATCTCCCAGTACCTACTGCAACCTACATCCTTCTGAATCTGCTTAGTGTATTCATCTCTTGGCCTCCCTCTACGATTTTTACCCTCCACGCTGCTCTCCAGTACTAAATTGGTGATCCCTTGATGCCTCAGAACATGTCCTACCAACCGATCCCTTCTTCTAGCCAAGTTGTGCCACAAATTTCTCTTCTCTCCAATTCTATTCAGTACCTTCTCATTAGTTATCTTATCTACTCGTCTAATCTTCAGCATTCTTCTGTAGCACCACATTTCGAAATCTTCTATTCTCTTACTGTCCAAACTATTTATCGTCCATGTTTCACTTCCATACATGGCTACACTCCATACAAATACTTTCAGAAACGACTTCCTGACACTTAAATCTACACTCGATGTTAACAAATTTCTCTTCTTCAGAAACGCTTTCCTTCCCATTGCCAGTCTACATTTTATATCCTCCCTACTTCGACCATCATCAGTTACTTTGCTCCCCAAATAGCAAAACTCCTTCACTACTTTAAGTGCCTCATTCCCTAATCTAATACCCTCAACATCACACGACTTAATTCGACTACATTCCATCATCCTCGTTTTGCTTTTGTTGATGTTCATCTTATATCCTCCCTTCAAGATACTATCCATTCTGTTCAACTGCTCTTCCAAGTCCTTTGCTGTCTCTGAGAGAATTACAATGTCATCGGCGAACCTCAAAGTTTTTATTTCTTCTCCATGGATTTTAATACCTACTCCGAATTTTTCTTTTGTTTCCTTCACTGCTTGCTCAATATACAGATTGAATAACATCGGGGAGAGGCTACAACCCTGTCTCACTCCCTTCCCAACCACTGCTTCCCTTTCATGCCCCTCAGCTCCTATAACTGCCATTTGGTTTCTATACAAATTGTAAATAGCCTTTCGCTCCCTGTATTTTACCCCTGCCACCTTTAGAATTTGAAAGAGAGTATTCCAGTCAACATTGTCAAAAGGTTTCTGTAAGTCTACAAATGCTAGAAACGTAGGTTTGCCTTTCCTTAATCTAGCTTCTAAGATAAGCCGTAGGGTCAATATTGCCTCACGTGTTCCAGTATTTCTACGGAATCCAAACTGATCTTCCTGCTTAGCCATTTTGCACCTCCTGTCGATCTCGTTTTTGAGACGTTTGTATTCCTTTTTGCCAGCTTCATTTGCTGCATTTTTATATTTTCTCCTTTCGTCAATAAAATATTTCTTCTGTTACCCAAGGATTTCTACTAGCCCTCGTCTTTTTACCTACTTGATCCTCTGCTGCCTTCACTACTTCATCCCTCAAAGCTACCCATTCTTCTTCTACTGTATTTCTTTCCCCCATTCCTGCCATTTGTTCCTTTACGCTCTCCCTGAAACTCTGTACAACCTCTGGTTTAGTCAGTTTATCCAGATCCTATCTCCTTAAATTCCCACCTTTTTGCAGTTTCTTCAGTTTTAATCTACAGTTCATAACCAATAGATTGTGGTCAGAGTCCACATCTGCCCCTGGAAATGTCTTACAATTTAAAACGTGGTTCCTAAATCTCTGTCTTACCATTATATAATCTATCTGATACCTTTTAGTATCTCCAGGCTTTTTCCATGTATACAACCTTCTTTTATGATTCTTGAACCAAGTGTTAGCTATGATTAAGTTATGCTCTGTGCAAAATGCTACCAGACGGCTTCCTCTTTCATTTCTTAGCCCCAATCCATATTCACGTGCTACGTTTCCTTCTCTCCCTTTTCCTACTACCGAATTCCAGTCACCCATGACTATTAAATTTTCGTCTCCCTTCACTATCTGAATAATTTCCTTTATTTCATCATTCATTTCTTCAATTTCTTCGTCATCTGCAGAGCTAGTTGGCATATAAACTATTACTACTGTAGTAGTCGTGGGCTTCGTGTCTATCTTGGCCACAATAATGCGTTCACTATGCTGTTTGTAGTAGCTTACCCGCATTCCTATTTTTTTATTCATTATTAAACCTACTCCTGCATTACCCCTATTTGACTTTGTGTTTATAACCCTGTAGTCACCTGACCAAAAGTCTTGTTCATCCTGCCACCGAACTTCACTAATTCCCACTATATCTAACTTTAACCTATCCATTTCTCGTTTTAAATTTTCTAACCTACCTGCCCGATCCAGAAAAACTGTTTTAGCTACTACATGTATGCTCTTCTGCCATATATTATGTACTGTTTACAACGGTTGGCGAATCTTCTGGATTTTGGGCACACAGTCAAGGAGTTTAACCTAAAAATCGTAGGATGCAGGTGCGCCAACAGGAGAAGTCACTGGGCTGGGGAACTAGTGTTAACTCGTGAAAAAGCGCGGATTTGTCTTTGAAGCTGCCAGATAAGTCGAATAGCGAGCTCCCTTCTTTTACATTACATAACTCAGTCCAGGATGTATTCGCCTTTTTTGTGCTGTGTTAGCAGCATTCCTTATTCTGGTTCCCGACTTTTACTCTGCCGTAACTTTGATATTAGGACGTCTCAGCTCGGCAACCGATGTAGATTTTTCTTGACTCTGGCAACGACTGATCAGCTGTACGTTTTCTTATTGTCTTTCGAACGATGCTGCTTCTATCGTGGCAAGAGATTAAGCTTTCACAATACACCGCCAACGCCATTAATTATATGAATTTGTCTAACTTCTTATATAAGTCTCAAACACATGAGTAGCGCGCTTCAAAAACGTCCCAGAAAGACGTGTTTTTGCATTTTTTTGCGCATAAGATCCGAACGGTGCACATACAGGTGATTCCATTAGCTGAGCATCAATTTCAGCCGATATACAATCTTCTCAAAAGGAATTAATCGATTCGGACAATATGTCCAGCACCCAGGTCCGGTTCGTCGTTCAGACCTTGCTTAATTTACCGCAACATAGCCACAGTAAAACAGATGTTCGAATGGCAGCTGGTCCAGGCTAAGTCAACAACTGTTCACTCTATGTTCCTAACTCAAATAGGAACCAAGCACCAAAACCATCTCCATCCCCTCCCAAGCCTTCAAACCGTCATTCTGCTCGTGGCCTTTACAGATATATTTGTTACATTTCAAACTACTATGTTGATATGAAACTTCCTGGCAGATTAAAACTGTTTACCGGACCGAGACTCGAACTCGGGACCTTTGCCTTTCGCGAACAAGTGCTCTACCAACTGAGCTTTCCAAGCACGAGTCACGACCAGTCCTCACAATTTTACTTCCACCAATACCTCGTCTCCTGAGTTCTAGTCTCGGTCCGGCACACAGTTCTAATCTGCCAGGAAGTTTCAAATCAGCACATACTCCGCTGCAGAGTGAGAATTTCGTTCTACTACGTTAATATGTTCTTTGAGTCCTTCCACCAGAGTGCGGCAAGTACGAGACACCAAGAACCATGTCGATGAGAAGTACACTTTGAAGAGGGACATCAAAATTCTGTATGAATCATCGGTTACCAAAAACTGAGAAGTCATCGCCGACCTGGTTGCAGCTGGTACGCAATCTTATATGTTGGTAATGGTCTTGCCAGTCCTCGAACGAATTTATTTTAAACGAGATATACAGTATCGTGTTCGAGTGTTCCGGAAAATGCATATATCCAGCATAAGTTCACGACTTAAAGTTTGGGAAGAATTTCGCTTACTTTAATAAGAAAGCACGCTTTCTCTTTTCCTTAATAACTTTACGCTCGGAGAATGTTAATTAGAGCTGCCCTCACTTGCAGCATCTCGCTTTCGTCCGTTTCGTGGGCATTATGCGGCTCGTGTGAACACTTGTGGCTGCGAAACAGTGCAGGACAACGGCGGTCGATAATGCCGCAGAACATGTGGCCGCAAATCGTGTGGGCGACAATGTTGCCGGCATTACTATCAGAGCACCTCCTGCCACGGGGTATGCCAGTATAGAATAGATTGGTAACCGGAGGAAAGGGGTCTGTGGCGGATCGAGTGTCACGCTGACGCGAACGATCAACAGAGGGTGATCAAAAATTCGATGCCCAGTTGACAGATATTACGACGGAGCCAATAACAAATATCTTTATTTTACGGGAAGTTAAATTTTATATCTGAGTGAGGCCTTTTGGCTATATTTTAACGTACCTCTGCCACAACATGTAACCTAGTTGTCAAATATAGAAACTATGTATATCCGACCGATTGCAAATAATTGTTAGGTACACTGACCTAGGTTTCGACACCTACTAAGGGTTTCTTCATCAGAACGAAATTTTGCGAAACCGTAAAATTACATTGCCAGAAAGCAATGCACAGAATTTAGAGCTGGTGTGCTCAAGTCAAAAACAAAACAAAACACGTTCCAGCCTCGCCACGTACGCCTATCCTAGTCTGATGTTACTTGTAGTTAAGCGTCTGTGACTAGGCTGGAACGTGTTTTGTTTTGTTTTTGACTTGAGCACACCAGCTCTAAATTCTGTGCATTGCTTTCTGGCAATATACTGTAATTTTGCGGTTTCTCAAAATTTCGTTCTGATGAAGAAACCCTTAGTAGGTGTCGAAACCTAGGTCAGTGTACCTAACAATTACTTGCAATCGGTTGGCTATACATAGTTTCTATGTTTGTAAATTACATACGGTTGCTGAGAAATAGCCGTGTTTAATAGTGTAATCCAGTTGTCTACATTTTCTGTGAAGAAGACATTTTCATAAACGTTTAAACCATGGTAAAAGGGTTTTAATAAACCTTACAATTTGCATCTCATTGCCGGCCGCGGTGGTCTAGCGGTTCTAGGCGCGCAGTCCGGAACTGCGCGACTGCTACGGTCGCAGGTTCGAATCCTGCCTCGGGCATGGATGTGTGTGATGTCCTTAGGTTAGTTAGGTTTAAGTAGTTCCAGGTTCTAGGGGGACTGATGACCACAGATGTTGAGTCCCATAGTGCTCAGAGCCATTTGAACCATTTTGCATCTCATTGGCTGTTTATTATTTCTTCTGGTGGTTGTTATACTTTTCGTTATTTTCTTGCTGGGGCCTTATTTTGTACCGGTTATTGGTTTGCTGCACTAGGTCAGACAGAAAGATATTTATATACTAAGATGGTATCTGTTCCTTCGGACACGTCCGAAATAACAGATACCATCGGTCACCATGCAGCTCGTTAGAACGAAATTACAATGAAATGAACATCCTTAGCTGCTTACGGGCGTTGACATACGTCAACGGGGACAGATGAAAATGTGTGCCCCCATCGGGACTCGAATCCAGGATCTCCTGCTTACATGGCAGACGCTCTATCCATTCTATCCATCTGAGCCACCGAGGTCACAGAGGATAGCGCGACTGCAGGGATTTATCTCTGGCACGCCTCCCGCGAAACCCACATTCTATTTGTTCCCTACTTGGTAAAGTTTACGATAGATTCATTCTTACGATCTCTATCAAAGCGTTTACGGAAAGGTTCAAATGGCTCTGAGCACTATGGGACTTAACTTCTGAGGTCATCAGGCCCCTAGAACTTAGGACTACTTAAACCTAACTAACCTAAGGACATCACACACATCCATGCCCGAGGCAGGATTCGAACCTGCGACTGTAGCAGTAGCGCAGTTCCAGACTGCGCGCCTAGAACCGCTAGACCACCGCGGCCGGCGACCGTAGGGGTCGCACGGTTTATGGAAAGGTTTTGTAGTTTGTAAAGCGTGAAACGTGGTGAAAACACACGTGATGTATGCTTCTGTGTCATTCGATCGCACTTTCTTTTTGTTGTGAATTCTGAAATTTGTGAATGCGCACTATGGGAGTGTTGTTTAGTCCGCTGATAAACACCTCACACCACTCCATTATCTGTTTAATGGTAGCACGCACGGTAAACATTTACAAAGCGTGGCCTAGCTTAACATGACAAAAATTGCTTATGTTCATACAGCTCGTAACTTTTCACACCACATATCACGTTTTACTAACTGTAAAACCTTTTCATAAATGCTTTGACACAAATTATAAGAAATAAATAGATCGTAAACTTTACGAAACAGTTAACAAAAAACTTTCCGTCTATCCTAGTGCAGCAAACAAATAACGGACAGAAGAGGAGACCCCAGCGAGAAAGAAAAAAAAAGAAAGAAAAGAAAAAAGAAAAAAAACATGTAATACCAATATGAAGATAGATTTGTAAATAATTCGAAACCGGTCACGGTTTGATACAGGGCAAGCTTGTTAAACGATAGTTGTGGCAGAATGCTGTGACAATTATAGACCTTATTGCATTACAGCCACGGTTGTCATTTTCGGTGCGGTTCTCTCCTTGCTACCTGCGTCGGTCGTTCGCTGCGTAGCTTTTATGAACAAGCGGCTGTTATAGTGCTTCTCTACATCCGGAACTTTCGTGTCGGCGAATTTTACTACGTGGTCGGACTATCACAGCGCGTGCTCTGCCACAGCCGATTTCTCCACCTGCCCCAACCTGCAATGTCGCGTATGTTCTTTGATCCTGGTGTTGATTGATCGTCCAGTCATTCCGACATAAACTTTGCCGCATGTGCATGGTATGCGGTATATTCCGGACATTGTAAGTAGGTCCCTTTTCTCCTTTGCCCATCTGAGACACTCTGTGATCTTTGTCGGTTTGAAAATAGTCTTTACACCGTGTTTGCGAAATATACGGCCGATTCTCTCCGTCACTCTGGGAATGTATGGCAGAAAGGCCGTACCCGACATGTCTTTTTCTGATTCCTTACTTCGCCGAGTGTTTGGCTCTGTTACACTTCTCTTGCGGGGAGACACGCATGAAAGAGCTTTGTGATATCCCGCGAGAAAATGGAACCGATGTGCTCCAATGTGTCACTTTCGTAAACAAAGAAAAATAATCAGAGCTGATCAGGATGTCGTTTGGTGCAAGTTTTAGTTTCTCCAGCTTCTCAGTGAAACGTCCTGAGTCCTTATGTGTGTGTCGGACTTCCCCACGTGCGGCTGGAGCAGAGAGGCCAAGTGTTTTGCCAGTTTATACGTCGGTGAGCCAGGAGCGCTAACTATCGGTCTACAGTCGTTCTCATGAATCTCAGGTAATCCATACAGCCGAAGTGGTAGGGGTGTGCTGCGCAGGTTCCCCTGTATGTCCGCCGTCAGAGAAGACACCTTGATTAACCGATTCGTTTCCCGTGTGATACGCTGCATCTGATCTGCGCTTAGTTTTCGGTACGTCGTCGGATGTAATAGGTCCAGGTGCTTCTGCTTTCGGTCTTCATTACGACGGTCGCATTTTCCTTATGGCAGGTAGTACTAATATAGTCTTGTCGACGTTAAGATTCTTAACAGCTTGTACCTCTTCTCTCTTCAGGTTGCAAGCTGGTGGTTTTGCGCGGCGTAGTATCCTGGCCATTTCAGTGTGCAATTCCTCTGCTACTTCACAACGAAGCTTCAGAATGGACGTTTCGCTATTAGCAATGATTTCCTCCGTTGGTATAGTTCTCGGGATGATAGCGAAATTCCCTTCTTTTTGGAGAACAGACACTTCCTCTTTGTTCAGTGAGGTTGACCACTATGCGTGATAAGTCGGGAATCGCCTTGTCAGACTGCTTTCGATTTCTTGCAAATTATTTCTTCTGTTGCAAAGTGAACGGATCCTGGCTTCCCGTGCTGCAGCGAACGACCGTCGCAGGTAGCAAGAGGAGAACCGCACCGGAAATGACCGCGGAGAAGCACCTCGGACGTTGGTGCGCCAGCTGCATACATTATAGTCTGCGGCCGCGAGCTCGGCTCCAGTCCACTACCAGCAATGGTGGGCGAAGCTCTGACAATGCCTGCCAGTCGTGCTGGCGAAACGTCAGGAAAATCATCAGACGAACGTCGGCCAAAGAACTCGAGACATAAGTCAACCGGCGGTTTGTCAACAAGTGGCCACTAAAGTCTTATTAATTTTCTACATTAATATTACCAGTGGTTGATGTTAACATAATTATTACTATACACAAAACATAAATCATTGTATGTCAGCATGATCATTGATATGGTCGACCTGTTTAGAGTTTTCAGATAACAGGTCAGTACATTGAAATTGGTAAAAAAAAATTGAAAATGTACGAGGCAAAATCGGGAAAGTGTATGGCGCGAAATGCTAAGTCCCTTGTGTGAGAAAATGTTCTCGATTGGGCCCAGGAAGTCAACCACCGAAATGCATTCGTAGCGGCTCGCTTAGTAAGGAAATTAATTAAAACATTGGAGGTATGAATAAAACAACGCCTTCAGTCACAACTTTTTCGTGTTTTATTAATTAAAACTTCGGAAGGAGAGAAAGACCCTCCTCTTTCTATTTGACTCAGTTGCAGACCGAAAACGTGTGCTAGCTCTCGCACTGTATCTTTATTTTCTGATAATTTAGACAGCGCGAGGTGGCGCAGTGGTTAAGACACTGGACTCGCACTCTCTGCAGGATCTCTGTTCGAATCTCCGTACGGGCACTAACGTTTCTCGTGGTGTCGCCAAATCGCGTCAGGCGAATGCTGGCATGGTTTCTTAGACAAGTGCGCGGGCGATGTATCTCCCAAACCTTGCCTAACGAGCGCCTCTGCTCCGCCTCTTGGGATCCCATTGTCGACGGCAAGATATGTAACTTTTACACCCTCCCTCCCCTTTCTCGTATGAGTAGCTCTACAACTACATCTGTATCTATACGGATACTCTGCAGGTTGAGGTGAACATGTGCTGAGTTTTGGACGTGTACAGGTTTGCGCGTGAGAAATTCCTACGAAGTATAAAGTTACCCAGATATGCAAGGAAGTGGATCACGGAAAACTGCAGTAGCACGGATGTGTCGGGAGAAGAGCTGCACGGAGGGTAGCAGGATACCACGGGTAAAAGGTAAGTCCAAAGAAGAGCTGCATGGAGTCTGTTACGGCTCTTTTGCCGTTTACTGTGTGCACAAGTAAACTAGTGGGCAAAGTCGAGAGCTCCGTCAGGTAACACGCGCTCCACGCTGCTCCCTAGAGGAAGATTGTGACGTCAGAACGCTGAAGCGCTACGCAAGATCTGCTGAGGATCGATTGTTCATGCGCGGACTGGCAGCTGACACTGAACGCAAATAAACGTAACGCAGCCCGCATAAATAGACGAAGCAATCCACTAAAGTAAGTTTACCTCATAGTGAGAAACAGTAACTACCGTAAAATACGTAGGAGCTACCTAAAGCGCAACGTCCGCATAAAGCTGTTTTTAAGAAAAGAGACTCCTTAGAGGCTCTTGTCGTAAGTCTTGTGGTCTTCTGTCCGAAGGCTGACGCAGCTCCCCATTCCACTCTACGCCGTGCAAGCCTCTTCATCCCCGACTAACTGCTGCAACCTCCATCCTCCTGAATGTATTTACTGTATTCATCCCTTAGTCTCCCTCTACGATTTTTACCTCACTCCCAACTGCCCTCCAATACCTAACTAACGATTCCTTGATGCCTTCAGATGTGTCTCATCAACCAACCTCTTCTTTTCCGCGGAACCGCGCGAGTGCTACGGTCGCAGGTTCGAATCCTGCCTCGGGCATGGGTGTGTGTGATGTCCTTAGGTTAGTTAGGTTTAAGTAGTTCTAAGTTCTAGGGGACTGATGACCACAGCTGTTAAGTCCCATAGTGCTCAGAGCCATTTGAACCATTTTTTTTCTTTTCCGCGATTTTATTCAGTACCTGCTCATTATTTATTCGAAGTACCCATCTAATCTTCAGCATTCTTCCGTAGAATCACTTTCCGAAAGGTCTTCTCCTCTTCTTGTCCCAGCTGTTTATCGTCCATTTTCCATTCCGTTCAAAGCTGCAGTACATGCAGGTACGTACAGAAAAAGACTTCGTAACACACAAATGTATATTAGATTCATACTAAAACGCTGTGGACATTTAACTCATCCATGGAAGAAGTAGCTTACAGAACATCGTTCGATCGATTCTTTTGTATTTGTTCGTAAGTCTGAGGCCTTTACCCGGTACGATTAACAGGGGCCGGGGGGAGGGAGGGAGGGAGGGAGGGAGGGAGGGAGGGAGGGAGGGAGGGAGGGAGGGAGGGAGGGAGGGAGAGGGAGGGAGAGAGAGTAAACGCGCGGTTCAGTCAAGACGGAATTTCATAGTTTCTTTGGTAACACGAGCAGCAGTATAAGGCGTTTTTGCATTTCCTGGCATTCACTGTCCTGTTGTGTTGTTGGATTGTGAGTACTTTGTCCAACCTCCGTTCTTCCTAATTACTTCAAAATTTCGCTTCGGCTCTTCTTTTGTAGGGATTTGTAGTTTTTAAATGGGGCTGTCGAATCTGTCATGATGATTCTGAGGAGGTCAACGAAGTTGTGAATTTGATAAAATGCACCCAAGCTCTGTAGTATGGACATGACCATATTCTTTGTAAGACTGTGTTTCAGACAGAAATGTTGAGCAGAGTAAGTCAGAGTGTGTGTTGTAGCAGAGTGCGTTGGACAGTGTGGCAATATATTTGGTTTGAAATGGATCGAAGCTGGCCTGCAGTGCAGTGGATGCAGCGTTATTTAAAAATATCGTTATGGTTAACCGAGATCCTCAACGAAGTCTTGTTGGAGACGCTACAAGGGAGGCTTTGTGTATCACACAGAGGCTACTGTTAAAATTCCGATAGTGTACGTTCCAGCACGAGTTCCAGACATACCACACACGGAATTAGATATTTATTCCGAGGCTATCGAGAATCGCACCTCCCAAGCTACATTAGGGAAGAAGAGGAAGAAGAAGAAGAAGAAGAAGCAGAAGGGGAGAAAGAAGAAGCAGAAGGGGAGAAAGAAGAAGCAGAAGGGGAGAAAGAAGAAGCAGAAGGGGAGAAAGAAGAAGCAGAAGGGGAGAAAGAAGAAGCAGAAGGGGAGAAAGAAGAAGAAGAAGAAGAAGAAGGGGAGGAATAAGAAGAAGGCGAGGAAGAAGAAGAAGAAGGAGAGGAAGAAGGGAAGGAGAAAGAAGAAGAAGTCGTCGTATTTTCCTGCATGAGGCTGTTTTCTGATCAGAACAAACACTATTTCACTTCAGTTGCGTTTATCTTGTTTCGCTCACCTCGGCATTATCGTTCGACGTCCCACATTATTATGAATTCCCACAGTAGGTCCGGAAAGCTTTTGACACGGTCCCCACTGCCGGTTGTTAACGAAGCTACGACCATAAGGAATATGTTGCTAGATACGTGAGCGGCGTGAGGACTTTTTAAGGAACCCTAACAGAACTCTATACGTTGTCCTCGACGGCGAGGGTTCATCAGAGATAAAGGTATCGTCAGGAGCACCTCAGGGAAGTGTGACCGCTGTTGCTTGCATATACGTAAATGATTTGGCGGACGGACTGGGCAACAATCTGCGGCTGTTTACTGATGATTAAGTGGTGTACGGGAAGATGTCATGGTTGAATGACTGTAACAGGATCCAAGATGACTTACACCAGATTTCTAGTCGGTGTGATGAATGGGAGCTAGCTCTAAATGTAGAAAAATAAAATTTAATGCGGATGAATAGGAAAAACAAACCTGTAATGTTCGCATAGAGCAGTATTAGCGTCTTGCTTGACACGGTCACGTCGTTTAAATCTCTAGGCGTAACGCTGCAAAGCGACATGAAATGGAAGGAGCCTGTGGGGATTGTCGTAGGGAAGGTGAATTACCGACTTCGGTTTATTGGAGAAATTTTGGGAAAGTGTGGTTTATTTGTAAAAAGAGACTGCATATAGAACACTTGAGCGACCTATTCTTGACAACTGCTCGCGTTTTTGGGATCCCCACCAGGTCGAATTAAAGAAAGACATCGGAGCAATTCAGAGGGCAGATGATAGATTTCTTAGCGTTAGTTTAGCACTACATGCAAATGTTAGAGAGTTGCTTCGGGAACTCAAATGGGAATTCCTGGAGGGAAGGCGACCCTTTTTTTTTTCTTCGAGGAACACGAGAAAATTTAGAGCACCGGCATTTGAAGCTGATTGCAGAAAATTTCTATTGCCAGCAACGTACATTTCTCGTAGGGCCCGTGACGACAAGATAAGAGAAATTAGGGCTCGTACGGAAACGTGTGGAGTGTCGTGTTTCCGTCGCTCTATCTGCGATTGGACCAGGGAAGGAAAAGACCAGTAGTGGTACAGGGTACCCTCCGCCACGCACCGCACAGTGGCTTGCGGAGTATGTGTGCAGAAGTACTTGTAGACGCGCAAACACACACAGGGATTTCGCATGGTCAAGATTAATGGCGTCGAGCTCAACCACAGTTGGCAAGGAGACGAGAACCACGTTTTTGCAATCCTGCATAATTAGCTACAAAAGTGCACTTCACCTTTGGGTTTAGTCACCTTGCGAGGGCGGCTGCGACTTAACTTTTCACAAAAGCAATGAAAGAAAAACATCCCTTCTATAAATCATTTGCGAAGCAATAGACATGTTGTGACCACTCTTTTAGAAGATGCAATACCAGTAAAAGCTTAATAGTATACAATAGTATCATTGTCCCAAGTCGTCATTTGCATGAGGTACGTACAATACCCAAGCCTATTATTATCGGGATTTCAAGAGTAGACGCTTTTTATCTACGTTCTGCTTCTCCTTTCCGCGCACCAAATACTTTCCACACGTAAAGTCCGGTAAACTCAGAAGTCCTTTCTGAAATCAGTCGTATCGATAGTGTCAGACTTCCTCAAAACACATCTCCAAGACGTCAAGCACAATATATTTCTTGCTGCTTTTTAACAGGTTTCCGCGCCCATCTTTAGCTACAGGCCGCGTCGCAAATTCACACGTTTTCAAGGCGCATACCAACGACAAAACCACATGAGCGCGAATTCCGGAACAGAGAAAGCGACTTTCCAGTGAGATTCAAAAATGGTTCAAATGGGACTTAACTGCTGAGGTCATCAGTCCCCTAGGACTTAGAACTACTTAAGCCTAACTAACCTAAGGACATCACACACATCCATGCCCGAGGCAGCATTCGAACCTGCGACCGTAGCAGTCTCGCGGTTCCAGACTGTAACGCCTAGAACCGCTCGGCCACTCCGGCCGGCCCAGTGAGATTCGAAACAATTACTACAGGAGGCAAACATTTAACACGGTAAGTGCGAAAAACAGTAAAGAGCTTCACTGTGTGTGTGTGTGTGTGTGTGTGTGTGTGTGTGTGTGTGTGAGAGAGAGAGAGAGACAGAAAAACAATGAGGTAAGCGGTAGGTGGGGCCTATTTTCCGTGGAGTGTGCCATGCTGACGAATCGCCGATCGTGTTCAGCGGCCGATGATGACAATGGATTTTTGGTTTCTGGGGCGCTCAACTTGCGGTAATGACCGCCCGTACAAATTCTCAATCCTTACACGATCCAGTCTCTCCACTTTCACGAATGATGATGAGGGCAACACAAACACCCAGTCCCCGGGCGGAGAACATCCCCGACCCGGCCGGGAATCGAACCCGGGATCCCGTGATTTAGTTCTAAAGATCACAGCCAGCGATGTTATTTGGTAAAGCTAACAGTACTGGATTTCCTTCTTAATCTGTATATATGAAAGGATTAACTAAATTAGCCTTCTACAAAAAGTAAATAAAATTTCTGTAACACAGTGGTGTAACAAGTATTCATACAGTCAAAGAAAATCACACTGGACATAAATACGATAACGATGTTAATAGTTTGTAGACATTTATCTTGTATGTATGACTTCTGTTAACCTTTTTTGGCACGGAATGAACAAGTTTGTTGATAGTCTCTGAGGTAATATTTTGCTTTTCTTGTTGTAAACGTTGTTTCAGGGCAGTCTTACTTCGTACTGTATTTCAAGCCGACTCCAAAGATATTCAGTTGGATTTTGGTCTTGGGTCTGTGCTGGCAACTTGGGAACATGAGGCGTATGGTACAACAACGACAAACGAACCATTTCCATTGTATTCTTCGGGTCACGGTCTTGATGATGGTAGTAATCTGTGCCTAAACCCAGGCTGTCAATACGTTTTTGCAGATTTGTCTTTAGGATATTTAAGTACCGAAATTTATCGACGTCACGCTGAAGAAAAACATACGCCGAACGCCAGATGTACCCCATACACCCCCATACTATAATTGCCCCGCCGCCGTGCTGTACTGTGAGTTGAACGTTTTTGGCGTCCAGCTCACTATTTAGCCGTCTCCACATCAAAATTTGCCATACTTTAAATTAGTTTCATGTGTGAACAGCACCTCGTTCCAGAAACTTGTGTTCTTGCTTACATGGAATCGAGTAAATTCAAGTGTCAGTTTCTCGTTCTTCTTGCTGATGTGCGGCTTTCTTCTGCGTGCCCTAGCTACTTAAAATAAAGAGCAGCCCTTTCTGTGATTTCCTTCCTGAACTGATCATTAACATGCACAGACTATGTAGAAGTTGTCAGTTTCTTACAAACCTCCTTAACACATTGATTTCTTGCTAAAAAAATTCAACAGCCTAGATCGCGTAAAACATTTCCTTATTGAAGATAACCGGTTTCGACAGACTTTGATATCATCTTCAGGTCTTAAAAATCTTTTTGTTGCGAAAGCTGTTAATTTTACGTTAAACCTGACGCCAAGTTGTCAAGTGGATAAAAAATAAATGTATTATAAAAGGTCTGTTTTTGTTGTGAGATGTGATCATTATACTTTGAATCTCACGCCAAGTTGTCAAATTGACAAAAATCAGCACATTATAAAAGTTTGTCAATAAATAAGAAATATTTTTAAAAAAAGAAATATTTTGTGCGATCTAGGCTGTTGACTGTCTTTTAGCGAGCAAAACAGATCTCTCCTTCAGTACTCTCAAAATGAGAGAATTCAATCACGCTTCGTTCTCCTTGCATCAGCATCTGTGGCCGACCAGATCCTTTGCTATTTATGAGAGTGTTTCTCTCTCTGAATCACGATATTATGGACTGCACAATTTCCCAGTTTTTACCAAAAATATCAGCTATTTCTGAAAATGATTTTCTCTCTTCATATTGGGAGATAAGTATTTGCCTTTCTTCTACAGTTGTATCCCTAACTATGCGGCCCATTTCACTGTTGCACGGCATTCACCCCGTATCAGAACCAACGCGTACGAGGTGCAGTTTGCCACTGAAGGCATTCTTTGCAGCAAGTGGTTTGTTATTCACTTCTATGTTTATATTTGTAGTGTTGTACTAATACCTTTTTCCGTCCACCGTGTGAAGCCACTGGTACAGAATTTTTACTTACTTTTTCCAGAAGGCTAATTTAGGTAATTCTCTTATACGTACACTTTAGCAAGGAAAGCGCACACAGTTAGTTTACCAAATGACATTCCTGGTTGTCATCTTTTGTTCTTGTGGTGTTACCGCAAAGCACCACACTGGCTGGGTTGTGGGCTTCACATCGGCCGCGGTCCGTCAGTACACATCGGACCCGCGAGTCTACATCTACATTTATACTCCGCAAGCCACCAAACGGTGTGTGGCGAAGGGCACTTTATGTGCTACTGTCATTACCTCCCTTTCCTGTTCCAGTCGCGTATGGTTCGCGGGAAGAACGAGTGCCGGAAAGCCTCCGTGCGCACTCGAATCTAATTTTACATTCGTGATCTCCTCGGGAGGTATAAGTAGGAGGAAGCAATATATTCGATACCTCATCCAGAAACGCACCCTCTCGAAACCTGGACAGCAAGCTACACCGCGATGCAGAGCGCCTCTCTTGCAGAATCTGCCACTTGAGTTTGCTAAACATCTTCGTAACGCTATCACGCTTACCAAATAACCATGTGACGAAGCGCGCCGCTCTTCTTTGGATCTTCTCTAATCCCTCCGTCAACCCGATCTGATACGGATCCCACAATGATGAGCAATACTCAAGTATATGTCGAACGAGTGTTTTGTAAGCCACCTCCTTTGTTGATGGACTACATTTTCTAAGGACTCTCCCAATGAATCTCAACCCGGCACCCGCCTTACCAACAATTAATTTCATATGATCATTCCACTTCAAATCGTTCCGCACGCATACTCCCAGATATTTTACAGAAGTAACTGCTACCAGTGTTTGTTCCGCTATCATATAATCATACAATAAAGGATCCTTCTTCCTATGTATTCGCAGTACATGACATTTGTCTATGTTAAAGGTCAGTTGCCACTCCCTGCACCAAGTGCCTATCCACAGCAGATCTTCCTGCATTTCGCTGCAATTTTCTAATGCTGCAACTTCTCTGTATACTACAGTATCATCCGCGAAAAGCCGCATGGAACTTCCGACACCATCTACTAGGTCATTTATATATATTGCGAAAAGCAATGGTCCCATAACACTCCCCTGAGGTTACCTTAACGTCTGTAGACGTCTCTCCATTGATAACAACATGCTGTGTTCTGTTTGCTAAAAACTCTTCAATCCAACCACACAGCTGGTCTAATATTCCGTAAGCTCTTACACTGTTTATTAGGCGACAGTGCGGAACTGTATCGAACGCCTTCCGGAAGTCAAGGAAAATGGCATCTACCTGGGAGCCTGTATCTAATATTTTCTGGGTCTCATGAACAAATAAAGTGAGTTGCGTCTCACACGATCGCTGTTTCCGGAATCCATGTTGATTCCTACAGAGTAGATTCTGGGTTTCCAGAAATGACATGATACACGAGCAAACACATGTTCTAAAATTCTACAACAGATCGATGTCAGAGATATAGGGCTATAGTTTTGCGCATCTGCTCGACGACCCTTCTTGAAAACTCGAACTACCTGTGCTCTTTTCCAATCATTTGGAACCTTCCGTTCCTCTAGAGACTTGCGGTACACGGCTGTTAGAAGGGGGGCAAGTTTTTTTTCGCGTACTCTGTGTAGAATCGAATTGGTATCCCGTCAGGTCCAGTGGACTTTCCTCTGTTTATTTCAGTTGCTTTTCTATTCGTATGACACTTATTTCGATGTCAGCCATTTTTTCGTTCGCGCGAGGATTTAGAGAAGGAACTGCAGTGCGG
Organism: Schistocerca americana; assembly: GCF_021461395.2. Classification (NCBI taxonomy): domain Eukaryota; kingdom Metazoa; phylum Arthropoda; class Insecta; order Orthoptera; family Acrididae; genus Schistocerca; species Schistocerca americana. Next base: position 196,417,231 of record NC_060128.1, read on the forward strand.
TCTTCCTCCTTGAAACAGCTTTGTAAAAAGGTGTTTAGTGTTTCAGCTGTCGACGCTAGCAGACCGAGCGCCGCCACTCGGCTGGTCTTACGAGACGAGCCAGCGCACTGGCCAGTTCTACGGCCCACTTTAATAGGAATGGTTCACTTGTGGTGGCTTCAGAGATCTCATTTGCAGAGACTCTAGTTAGCATAGCCTTCAGCTAAGTTATTATCTACGACCTAGCCCGGCGCCACATACAGTTTATGCATTGCCAATTGATCTATACGTGTGAAGCAATCAGAATTGTAAAACAGTATTCGCAGTTCAGTCTATAACTGCATTTGTAAATATTATTGTCAAGATCGACGTTTATCGCTGATGCTGAATTAAAGATAAGTATTTAATTGTATTCCTGTCTACTAACTTCTAATCACCTAAGATGTTCCAGATACATCCCGTCCAGTATAGTTAATTGATCCTCATCAACCTACGTCCAATAATGGCCACCCCTTGTGATCAGACTAAGCGTCAAATTGCGTGACTCAGCCGGGTCACCCTTTTTCCATGAGGCCCATAGTTCCGCCTCATACACAACAGTTCTCATACATATTCTACATTAACAACGCTGGATGAGTACTTTTCTCATGACTATACTTTGAGGAGAAAGGAAGATTTACAGGCACCATTCGTGTAGAAATTTTGATACATCGAGTATTGATATTTCACGGGCCTAGCGAAAAGCATTCGGGCCTAACATGTAAACAGGACAGCGAAATTGTGTTTCTGAAACACCGTCTCCCGTCTGGAGTAAGGCAGCCGGGGCGTCGCCACACAGCTTGTAATGTTGATGCATTAATTTGTTCTGAAAGCGATGCTGATATTCAAGATAATAAAAGCGGTTTAAAAGCTGAGAGCTATCTGGGGAAGTTAACCTTGCATTACTGAGCAACTGTTTCACCAGGTATCCAGTCTAGCTTATTACCAAATTCTCCACCAGACTAACATTAATTATAATCTTTAATAGTCATCTTACAACAACCGGTGATATATATATATAAAAAGAGAATTTAAATAAAAAGAAATAAATCAGTTTATATTTGCACATTTATTTTAACATTGATCATTGTTCCGTTAAAATTTCTGCATATTAAACTTGATTCATAACTAAACTGGTGCCTTATTTAAGGACTGTGAAAATGTGAGTTTGTAATCTTACGGAACACATCAAATATGGAGCCAAGATTGGGAGACTGCATACAACACTGCATTCATAAAATAACACACGAAGAACGTTGAAACATATGGAAGAGGAAATTAAGCACAACCAACCGATTCAATTTTCACCCAAAGAAGTTACGTTCGTAGCGCAATCCTGTCCGTCATGAAATTATCACACACTGGTATACTAAATTCATACTAACTCTGTGAAATCTTCCCGAAAAGAATAGCTGAGGGCTACTTTGATGATTACACCACATGCTTCACGTGGTCAACTTGGTTTACACAAAGAGTGTAAGTCCACAATGATTTTGATAATTAAAATAATTTACAGAAGAAAAACCTCTAACTGGTTACTATCGTCTTACTATTAACCTGATGGGTCAAACAGTTGTATAACCACGTGGTGCTGGTCTCACAAAGTACACCTCACGTGGGTTGAACTAAAGAAAAGTTGCTATATTGAAAAATATTGTAGAGACAAGACGTTATAATCTCATGCACATTCGCATTTAAGACTGATGATCTTAGTCAGAGTTACGGATCATCAAATACGTGGTTCCACTTTACTCAGAAAGTAGTGACAAAGCAAATACTGGAAGATATTCTGAACTTCACACTCGAATTACACTGCATTGCAATTTAAGATAACATTAGATATTTTAGATCTAAACCTGAAATAAAGGTGTTTAAATTTCCAGTTAGACTGAACTTAAGAAATTCATTGTCCTACGGACTTAGCAGAGACGTGCTCAGCCGGAGACCTTACCACTTCAGACGCTCGCCGCGGACAGACTGGCCTGGGCCTCAACCGAGTGTGCTTCTCAGATGCAGACGGAAGTGACCAGAGAGGCAGCTTCCTATACCAACATGACAAGGGACAGACAGGACCATACCAAGAATAGAAAGCTCTTTGCTTTTAGAAAGTTGGTCCTACTGTTCTCTAGCAGACAGGCTTGTCTGCTACCATCAAGCATGACACTAGAAATACATTTGCTCATTCATCGTTTCACACAGAAGGGAAGGGGGATGACATCTTATCATATACAGTATATAAAAGAAAGCGGATGTAGGTCCCGTATGAGACTGTGTGACATGAATTACATATAAACTGTGTTTTAAAGAGTTGTAGTGTCACAGTTCGTTCTTGTTTATGTGTAAAAGTAACGCGTTCCACTGTTCAGTCTCCTTCCAGATAGAGTCAGAAACACCACAGTAAATTTAGAAGAGGAATTTATGCCGTAGATGACAACAGATTTAAGAAATTAACGTGAAAGGAATCCAACAGAGACCTTTCAAGCTTGCACCAGTAGCGCTACGCACTGTCGCTACGCCACAGTGTGAAAGCTTCGGGCGTGTTTTGAGCTGCTGAAGCACGCCGAGGCGTGTTTACAAACCGCGCCGCGGCCGCTGGCCCACTGCCGGCCTCCCAGGTCGGCCGCCGCGTGCTCTCACGAGGGCCGCCGCGCTCTACGGCCTTCCATATGACCATCATCAGCGAACTCTACCACTGTGCGTCCCGCCGCGGCACGTCTTTTACAGTACGGCAGCGCCAATTACGCCCACAGTGGAATCTTTTTTTTTTCACTTCTTTACATCAAAATGACCGTGGCACATGGAGACCACTAATGTAGTGCGACACTCGACTCTGCTGGTTTAGCGAGCACAGTTGGTGTGCCGGGTGCAGATTAATTCTGAAGGCCTGCCTCAGAGACCTTCACTGAAGCACGTCCGTGTTAGCTGACATCCTCTGTCGCGTTGGACCGATGACCTCGCTGTTTGGTCCCCTCTCGCAAATCAACCAACCAACCTCTGTCGCGTTCGATTTTATTGTCCAGTTTTCCAATGCTTGAACCGATCTGTTGACACGAGGGACAGAAGGACTAAAAGCGTACATAAACTAAAATCACTACTCCTTCCTTCTTTTTCTCTCCTGCGGTGGTCCTACAGCTGTCGCCGCATCTCTGTCGCCAAATGCCTCGGTCTCGCCATTCACCCTTGTATTATACTATCCCTCATCTCGCCATCGCTTCTTGGATCCCACTTAGCTACACTTTCCATGATCTTCCTCATCTTATCCTTTCGCGAGGTTACCATGGAATCACTCTATTGTCCCTCTGTCTTCAATCATTTTTTTGAACGCCAAAACCATCCTAGCGGTTTTCTATTTCATCCGTAATACTATAATGAGATTGTGTCGTTTCTCTTACTTCATTTCGTACGTGGTGAACTCCGCAAATTCTACAGGCTCTTCTCAGCTGGTCCATTTCTGAACCTGTAAGTCTCTCTCTGTTTCTTTCTGTCAGGTCCCAACACTCACTCCCATAACTTGTTATTGGTTCAACGACATTTGTATAAATGAACTCTAACCAAATTACAGGGTTTCATTTTTGGATACCCGCCCTTCCCCGCTTGATCTGTCGTTGGCTATCTCTGTCACATCTTCCGTCACGTGATAGGACACTAATCAGACACTTAAACTCTTTACACACTTTAATATCATTACTTCTCTCTTCTCCGCAACATAGACATTCCGTCTCCTCAAAATTAATTTTCATACCCCACATCTTATACTCTTGCAGCAACTTCCTAAGCGTGTAAGACGCACCCTTTTCATCGTTTTCTGCAACGACCTGATCAGCAGCATGGAAAAGCATATACATAAATTGGTTCCCTAAGTCAGCCCCCACGCCTATACACCTCCAAGACCTCAGATGCAGTGCCTTCTGCACATACGTCTTTAAGAGTGCGACAGACAGACAGTATCGTTGTTTCAATCCTTTGGGTATTCTGAACAGTCCTCTAGAAATTTCTTTTGCTACTTTAATGATACATTCTGCTGAATTGTAGAGGTTTACGATACTTCCTACATAAAGTTTGACCACAGCATCTCGAACAATAGCTTTAGTGGCACTGTGTCACATACTTACTCAAGATCTATGAAAACCATATGACTGCTTACAGCCCTTTCCAATCTCTTCTCCATGATCTACCTTAGCGTAAATATGTTATGTACACATGACCTGCCGCTTCTAAAGCTACCTTATTCTTCCACTTCATTCATAAATTTCTCCATTCTTTATTTCAAAACACTCCTGTACAACATGCTAATTTTAATTATGAGACTTACGCTTTGATAGCTGCTAAATACTTCCTTGCTTCGCTTAGATAAGCTAAAATCACTACCAAAACTTCGAACTCAAAACTAATCAGAATACAGCACGCGTCCATACGCACGACATCCCCCCCCCCACACACACACAAACATATATATATATATATATATATATATATATACGGGACTAAACCACGAGGCCATCTGTCCCTCTCCGTTGTACATGCGTCGACAAAGGAAGGACGAAGAAGACGAATCCCGATGAACCCGATTGTAGCCGCGAATCAATGGAACCAAGCGACAGGCACATGTAGAAGTTAGAGGGTGCTTAAGAGGGACAAGGTGACTGAACTGCTCCGTCCAGAAAGCAGCTGGGAGTCCCGCGGGACGTGTTATGCGATGGGAGACGCACCCTCTATATCCACCGAGATTTCCACACCCTCCAGAACCACAAGAAAGTCAGCATTGCGAGCAAGTTGATAAAATGTCAGGGAAGAGACCAACGACGACGAGACAGTAACCCAACGGCAGATATAAAAGAACAAGAAAAATTAAGAAGGTAGGAAGAGCAGGAGCCAGGCCGGATCACGGAGCAAGGGCAGCCTCGGGACTCCTGGGCAGGGAAGGGGAAAAGCGACCGGTTAAAATCGATGCCGGTACTTCAATTCTGAATAACGAGGTTTTTTTTCGGTATTTCTTTTGTCTCGGTTATAATAGGAGTTTTCTTTCATTTTTTACTAATAACCTGGAAAAAAACCGCAATATCAATTTGCCGTAGCTTCAGTGCTATAATTTCGGTTCTTAAATCAAACATTTTTTACGAACGAGTAATGTTTGTTCGTAAAATTTCCACTGTTTTGAAATATTGGTTTATTACAGGAAATGGCAAGTGCGACCAGTTCTATTTTAAGAACAGCGCCAACAGTTCGTAACTAGCAATAATCACATGAGAATTGGTACAGCACTGTTGAGATAACAATATAGCTGTTTCCGTGTGGCGTGACGTGTCGGATGTTGCGTGAGTGCGTGCAGCGTGCTAGAGCTGCCCCAACTGGCCTGTACTGTAGCGTCTCACTAATCGGCTACATTGCAGAATCGCTTCATGCCTAGGTTAGAACTGTTGCACGAAGTGCAGTAGCAATGTAGTGCAATGCTCCATTTGCTCTAAAAGATTAAAAACCGGAGGATGGACCACAAACTTGCGACACCTTATGTGGAGAATACGTTCACAATGTCCCTTGCAAGTGAAGGCAAATTTGATCAATGCACCTCTAATTTCACTGACGTGCTATAAACCTGGAACAGTAACTGAACTCTTAATTTTGTTGTTGCGTTAGGGCGAAAAAATTGATATCATGCAAAAGTGACGACCTAGGAAAGTCATCAACCTGTGACCTCACGCCCCCACCGTCACCTCCATTTTCGTCACCTTTGTTTGAGACAGTGAGACCGATATGTGCTACAGCCTCAACCTTATATAGATCGAGTTCTCCTTCTCCTTCCTTAGAATTTTTCAATCTTTGTAAGAAGTGTGTATTTATTACTGGAAATAACAGAAATAATAAAAAAACGAAAATCGGTTATTTCAGAAACTGGTTATTTCGAGCGATTTTAACAGTCAGATTAAACCAGATACAAATAAAATCGGTGTAAGCAAAAACTGGTGTTCCAGCTGCAGCCGCCATTTCTGAGTTGAAGTAGGGTCCAGGACACCTGTCCAATCCCTGAAGCGACCAATGAGGTCAGACCAGCTGCTGTGGCGTCGTACGCTAGCTTCACGTGTAGCGTGTCACCTAGTTTGAGGTTTCCCTGTAAAACGGCCAAATTCGGGGGCAGTCCAGCAGCAGGTGCTCCACCGTGAGACGGGCACCCCAACCTACAGTGGAGTGGATCGCCACGCATTAGGAAGACGGGGTCGTAGAGTGTAAATAGCTACGGACCGAGCATTCGGATGCACGGAACGAGCATTCTGTCCGCAACATCTCCTCCGCCTCTAGTCACGTGATTTTGGGAGGGCGCATTTTAGCCCGTAATACAGCACTTAGCGTATTTTGAGTGTTACTACTTCGCTGCTATGGATAGGTCATCTTCACAAGTACCGTGAAACTTTGCACTCGCGTTTTAGAGACATCTTAGCAAATTCATATCAGGAACTGAAGTTGGCTTAAAGATGGGTGCTTTTTCGCCACAGTATCGTAGCTCATATTCCACTTTATTGCCGTTTTTTGGTCATGGGATAAAAAGATGCAGCCAACAACATTTTTTTTACGTTCTCTGACAATTCATATTGTCGAATCTCTATTTTAATTAATAACACTGCAATGACACTGCACAGGAAACTGTAGAAATACTGAGAAACACACAAGTGTTTGAGAACTTGCATAAATTGCAGAAAGCTAATCAGAATGTAATGTATAAATTTTATCTGTATATAAACAAAGCACCAATATGTACACACCGACTGGCAGTTTACTCAAACAGGCTTGTAATTTTTCAAGGACTTGGCTCGTAAACAGATGACCCTAAAATTGCAGACATTCTGTTTACAATACATGCTTTTATCATAACGCGTCTCAATCTTTTTCAACGTGCAAAGTGCCTCATATGAATATGACAATTACAATTATACACTTGTCCTAAATACTTATGAAAAGTAACTGATCCTCCTTTCACATACTTTCCTTTACATTCGTAGTAACGACAATAATGCACCACAGCTGTAACTAAAACGCAAACGTGCAGACACGAATATGAAACAAGACGAATACGTGTAATATTCAAATTTTGCCATTGCCGCAAATTGTAGACAAGCAGCGTTGTCCCATAGTCACGTGGCTAGTCCGGTTTGACGCTGAGAACACGCGCAGCACGCCATGCTAACTCCATAGATACACATACCCCTTGAATGTGGCCAATGCGAAGCCGGCAGAGGACGATAGATTTCCTACGGGATGCACCACGGCACGTCTCCCCTCTATTGCTCGCAGTTTGTTCGGAGAAAGAAGGGCGCATCAGTTAGTGTTCCAGGCCTCTGACAACTGACGGCGCAGTGTCGACTGAAGGTCCGGCTCCAGTAGGCCCACCCCCAAAGTTACACAACAGAAAAAGTGAGTAAAGCACCCACGGGGAAAGGAGGAAACGAAATGAAACTTCATGGACAGTGAACGAAGGGACGATATTGCTAGTGATTACAATTTAGAGTAAAATTTAAAAAAAAAATCCAGTGTGAGCCCATTTATCAGTATAACGTTGTAACCCCTCTGGGCTGGATGCGTGCGCTGATTCGGCCGGGAAGGCTGTCAGAGCCTTTGTGCCCTCTCCTGAGGCTAGATGATGTCCTGCATGCTGGCACTAGGATGGCAAGTTCGAACTGGTTCCACATATGTAATATCAGCCACTGATCTGGGGAACATCCTAACCTCGGGAATACCTCAACGCCAGTCAATCTGTTCAAAGAGACACGTAACACCTGTGCAAGACAATTATCCTGTTGGAAAATGGCGCACAACGCTGTCGCACGAGAAGTAGCACATGAGGACGCAGGATGCCCATGACGTATCATCGTGCCATTGCTATCAGCCGTGACGTGAAGTTTCATCAGGTGGCTCCCCCGCCATGATGATGATGATTGGTTTGTCGGGCGTCCATACCAAGTCCAATTTTTCTTTTACAGTCCAATTTTTCTTTTACAGTCCAATTTTTCTTTTACAGTCCAATTTTTCTTTTACAGTCCAATTTTTCTTTTACAGTCCAATTTTTCTTTTACAGTCCAATTTTTCTTTTACAGTCCAATTTTTCTTTTACAGTCCAATTTTTCTTTTACAGTCCAATTTTTCTTTTACAGTCCAATTTTTCTTTTACAGTCCAATTTTTTTTTTACAGTCCAATTTTTTTTTACAGTCCAATGTAGCCACAGCCACAATGATGATGATGATGATGATGAAATGATGAGGACAACACAAACATCCAGTTCGCAGGCCACGCCATGACGCCAGCAGGAACACCGCTTTGTCACTCCAAAACACTGCAAGTACGGAACCTCTCCGCAGGTGGCCGCCATACTCGCCAGCGATGGTCGCCGTATCATCCGATTCATCGCTGAACGCAGCACGACACCATTCATCGGAAGTCCATGCTTCACTGCCATTTATGCTGAGACAGCCAAGACCTGGGACGGTAATTGCCCGGCCCAGATGCTGCTGGTTTCCAACCAGTGGCGTGGAGTGACACAGAATGCTGCACGGAGACCGTCGCGTGTTCTCTGGTGGCAGCCGCAGATTTCTGAAAGGGTCACGACGCGCTCGCCACGCAATGCTGCGATTCTCCCGCGTGGTGGCCGGACGTTTCCGATTGGAACCGTGAAAACGAGTATGGCTGGCCTCACGTTGATCACTTCAGTACCGTCTGTAGAGTGACGTATACACTGAACGGACTTTTGTTATTATGCAGAAACAAGTGTTGATGATGGACATGTTCGCTTTACTAAAATATAACTTTTCACGTAGGTGAATGACTTGATGTTGGCCTCGCTGTCCTGTTGCGAGGGTATCACTCAGCTCTACAGATTTCGCTGTGCAAAGAAATATACTGTTTCTAGAATTGCCGAGTGGATTATCTGTTACATGTCAAATACAAAAGACAATGTCCTGACTGAGAGACTGACTCATCAGCACCGTACAGCTGAAAACCGATACGGATAGAAACTTGAAATTTGGAGAAGATGTGGATCTGATACTGTAGGAGTCGTTTAGAAATTCTAATCCCACGATGGTGAAATATGGGATGGAAGGGTTTTTGAAAGTATGTAGGTGAAATTTTGAAGCTATAACTACGAAAACTAGTGTCTGGTTCTCATTCAGAAAATAAAAAATGTGTGTTTCAACAGTTTGTGAAATTCAACCACTAAGAGGCTAAAATAGTGGGTGAAAAAATTAATAATTACCAAGTTCCGACATTATTAATACAGTTGTAAGACCTAAGGGCTTATATGCGACCATGAATAGACAAGGTCAAGCTGAGTGGCTGGAAAAGCGAGACCGCAGGATATTAAGGAAAATCCTAGGTAAAAGATGGGTTGAAGGACAGTGGCGAATGAGTGCAAATGAGGACTTGTACAGCAAGACAGAACCTATCACAGCATTCATTAAGAAGATACGATTGTTATTTTACGCTCATCTCATTAGGATGGACGGTGACAGACTAACAAAAAGAATATGGAGTTTCATCCAATCTAAGAAAACAAGGCGATGATGGTTCGAATAACGTGAAAAATATCCTAGGTAGATTGGTATCACAGAGAGAGAAATTCCTTAAAGGAACATATTTAGAAGATGGGTGAACAAGTACGAAGGTTTTAAAATGGCATCAACGTCCAAAAGACGGAGAGAACCTTTGTCCGAACAACATAAACAGGAACTTCTTGGTAGGCTGGCAGGAAGTCAAAGCTGGTACAAGACCTGGACCTAGACACTAAAATGAAATTGGTTGTTACCACGCAGTCCACAGAGGCTCAACTCGATTTAAAAAATTACCAAATAACTGCTATTGGACTTTTGAGGCTACGTCTATGACAATTGGTATTTGACTTCTCGGTTACAAATAAAAAAATACGTGTATCAGTGTTTCTGGAAATTCAACCCCTAAAGGAGTGCAATAAGGGAAGAAAATTTTTAATAAAATATTTCCTTATATTAAAAAAATTGTAAAGTTGAATCTATGAAAACTGGTATTTCACTTCTCGGTTAGATATAAAGAAATATGCCAAAGGCATAATTAACAAAAACTTTGGACTCCAACTACCACAATCGCGTTTTGGTCAGAAGTACATTCGTAAAGACCGTGTTTATATGGCATTAATTAGAGAGAAAAGCTTACAAGATATAGCAATTTGTGAAGTTCGATTAAATAAGAACAAAAAAATCTCTGCAGGCACACAGTCTACGAGAGCGAAGCATCGCGCGGGCTAAGCTAGTGTCAAATAAAGGAGTTTCCTCCCAGTTTCTTGCGCATTCATAAATTCGTAAACAAGTGGTTCGCAAGGTGTGCCTCACAATAGGTTCCACAACAAAACATCACTGCTTTTTTTACAACTGGCTTTCCATCACTTCATCGTACAGCCACTCCTCACGACAAGTGTGAACAAGCAGAAAGCCAAAGATAACGTGTGCAGCAAAGACGTTTAAATGATTTACATCGTTGTCAAAGACATTGTTTCGATCGTCTGATACACAATTTAGCAAAACTTGCAAGAAATAAATGCGGTGTGTTTTTAGAGCTTTCAAATTTTTGACAGACACAATATTTCAAGCTGTTTCCTCACGCAGGATACGCAGGATACACATAATCGTACATTGGCTTACACCAAGTTGGAGGGGCCACTTGTCTGGAGCCTGCATTAAGGTTCGTCTCAGTACCCTGTAGAACCCGGTCCTCCAAATCCGGTGTAGGCGCAGTCCGCCGTCTCCCTGCACATCCATCTGTATGAAAGGACCCGTGATCAACGTAAACGCTCAGAAACGGCTTGTGTGGTCGGTGTCTCTGGGGGAACTTCTTTTGGTGCAGCGGTGCTGCCTCTGGACCGTTTCCATGTGCTCGGCCGCATACAAACTCATATCTCGGCTTGTTTCCAACATAAATAGCGGACCGTCCTGGTGGTTACAGTACGCAACGTCAACCACACAGCCTGCAACACACGGCGCGTGGTCAGGCGAAGTTTCATTCGTCAGCGCCGTGTACCGTAGCAGTGATGTGTTTCCGCACAAATGTTCACAGTACCTTCTTTGCTGCATTTCCAGTCACGAATCCGTCCCTGCAGTCTGTCGGCTTTACTAGTGTCCATCCTATACATTACTCGCTTACTTTTGTTGTACCATGTTATGTGGGGACACTTTTAATACGTAAATTGGTAAAACGTAATTAAAGTGCAGAGTAACACGCACTGAATGATGCGTCGTCCATCAACAGGTAACGAGGTCGCAAGAATCGATTAGCGACTACTTTAAAAAATAACAATCGGTATGTTTTTTATAATGTGAGTCAAAAATACGATTTTAAGAAAGTACAGGCCACATTAGTTAAACTACTTGATGGGTTATTAATAAAGGTAAAACAAATAATATAGATTAGATCGCTAATGCGTGCTGAACGTTGAAAGGTCTCTGTTGGATTCCTTTCATGTTCATTTCTTAAAACTGTTGTCATTTACGGCATAAATTCCTCTTCTAATTTGCTGTGGTGTTTCTATCTGGGAGGAGACTGAGCAGTGGACCGTGTTACTTTTACACATAAACAAGAACGATCTGTCACACTACAACACTTTAAAACACAGTTTATATGTAATTCATGTCACACAGTCTCATACGGGACCTACATCCGCTTTCTTTTATATACTGTATATGATAAGATACTGTCATCCCCCTTCCCTTCCGTGTGAAAGAATGAATGAGCAAATGTATTTCAAGTTGCATGCTTGATGGTAGCAGGCAAGCCTGTCTGCTCTAGAACAGTAGGACCAACGTCAGAACAGGTAGCTACGCTTTCTAAAAGCAAAGAGGTTTCTATTCTTGGTATGGTCCTGTCCGTCCCTTGTCATGTTGGTATAGGAAGCTGCCTCTCTGGTCACTTCCGTTTTGTATCTGGAAGCACCCTCGGTAGGGGCCCACGGCAGGCTGTTTGAAGTGGTAAGATCTCCGGCTAAGCGCGTCTCTGCTAAGTCCGTAGGACATTGGATTTCTTAAGTTCAGCCTAACTGGAAATTTAATCACCTTTATTTCAGGTTTAGCTCTAAAATATCTAATGTTATCTTAAATTGCAACGCAGTGTAATTCGAGTTTGAAGTTCAGAATAATATTCCGGTAGTTGCTTTGTCACTACTTTGTGAGAAAAGTGGAACCACGTGTGGATGATCCGTAACTCTAACTAAGATCATCAATCTTATGTTGCGAATGTGCGTGAGGTTATAACGTCTCGTCTGGACAATATTTTTCAATATAGCAACTTTTCTTTATGTTCAACCCTCGTGGGGTGTACTTTGTGAGACCAGTACCATGTGCTTAAACAATTGTTTGACCCATCACGTTAATAGTAAGACGAGAGTAACCAGTTCGATGTTTTTCTTTTGTAAATTGCGTTTGGATGTAATTTATTTTAATTATCAAAATTATTGTGGAGTTACACTATTTGTGTAAACATCAAAGTAGCGCTCAGCTATTCTTTCCGGGAAGATTTCACAGAGAGTTAGTATGAATTTAGTATACCAGTGTGTGGTAATTTCATGACAGACAGGATTGCGCTACGAACGTAACTTCTTTGGGTGAAAATTGAATCGGTTGGTTGTACTTAATTTCCTCTTCCATATGTTTCAACGTTCTTCGTGTGTTATTTTATGAATGCAGTCTCCCAATCTTGGCTCCATATTTGATGTGTTCCGTAAGATTACAAACTCACATTTTCACAATCCTAAATAAGGCACCAGTTTAGTTATGAATCAAGTTTAATATGCTGAAATTTTAACGGAACAATGATCAATGTTAAAATAAATGTGCAAATATAAACTGATCTATTTCTTTTTATTTAAATTCCCTTTATATATAAATATATATAATCACCCGTTATCGTAAGATGAATACTAAAAGATTATAATTAATGTTAGTCTGGTTGGGAATTTGGTAAGCTAGACTGGATACCTGGTGAAACAGTTGCTCAGTAATGCAAGGTTAACTTCCCCAGATAGCTCACAGCTTTTAACCCGCTTTTATTGTCTTGTATATCAGCACCGCTTTAAGAACAAATTAATGCATCAACATTACAACGTTGTTGTTGGGCTCTGCTACGCTTCCACAAGAGATATTTTCAAACGATACCAGGTACTATTCCAGTGAAAAATAATAAGAAAGCGGGAAGTGTCGCCTGCACAGTGTTCTTACACAAGTGGCAATACATAGAATGGGGATGTTTATTGAAAATGAACATACTCGAGAAAAACATCATTTTGCTCGTCGGGCTGACTGGTTGATAACCCACACGTTGAAACAATTTTTGGGAGTTGCAAAATCTGGATTCAACCGGGGGCCATCCCTCTCGGGCGTAGGTGGCGGCGAATCTTGGGAGGTGCTGAAATCTGGAGCTACCGGCCTACTATAATCTCCCAAGTTAATGCTCCGGTACAGAACACATGGAAGTTGGAAGTGGTGGTCGCTGAAGAACGCCTGTGAGGTGGTGCTCGACGCGGAGGTAAGCCGATTCGAACCTCGGTGGCGGGAGAAATTCCCGCCGCCAGTGTTTGGCCAGTAAGGTTAGGACAGGTGTTGACGCCAAGTTCCTGATCACCTGTTCTGCGCCAATACCCCGGGCTGATCTCCAGACCTCTGAGGAGGGAGGACGTGGTGTGACGGCTGTCGCCCTTCGCTGTTGTCCGATTAAACACGCCCTCCACCCTCTCGTCATCGTACCGCACAAACGTCGGAGTAACTGGGCTGCACACACGCCCACGTCACAATAACCTTCACTCGGCTAATAGACGCTTATACTTTGCGAGGGAAAGCTGGCATTGCGCTCGACGAAGAACAGCTTCCCATATTAGGCGGAAGAACGACGTTTGGGATGGTGTAAAAGCCAGGAGTGCCGCACTGCTTTGCATTCTCGCAGCACCTGAGGCTTACAAGATTTTACAAATGCGTTTCCCGGAGCGAGAGTGAGGTCTGATCAATTTTCTGCTTTCTTAGGGTAAGATGTCCTAAATATGATACAAAATCACAAAATGTGTTTTCATTTTTTAAAGAAAATGAGTACCTGACAGGAGAAAAACGTATATGAAAGACAATGTTAGCTGCTTTAAAACGGCACTGTGTTTAATTCTTTAGAGCTGAAAATCTAAACCATAAATAAATAAAACACTATTATTTTTTTGGACTGAAAATATTGCACATGAGATATTCCTAAGTACAATGACGTTAGGAGACTGAGGTCTTAAAAATGAGATACAGCACACAAAAAATGATACTTATGTATAACTGGGAGTTTTCTTTCACAGATTTTTTAAAGGATATTTGTGGCATGAAACGAACGTCGTTGTCAACTATAAAAACTTCTTTATTTGTTTCTTCTATTTTCTACATTATTAAGTTAAGCTACAACGAGTAGAAACTGTTTACAATTATACTACAGGCTTTATTACATGGGTGGTGTGACTTAATGCTTATGAAACTAACACACTTTTTTATGCGTTCGAAACAAATTTTCACACTTCGTTTTGCACCCTAATGTAGGTACTTCAAAAATACAATAGGATTCAACAAGTTCTTCAGCTGACGTAAATCGCTGTCCACAAATTTTCTGTTTGACGCAAAGTTGTTAGACGATCAGGCGTATTCAGCCAATGAGAGATTAAATCCGTGTTTGTTCCGTCAAAAAATAACCACTCGACGTTGTGTTTCTCTGTCATTACAATAAATGATACGATGTTTCCGTTTTTTCCCCTCGTTTAACCGACGATTCGTGGCAAACAAATTGCAACCACTGAACATTAGCTGTTCTTCGATCGCCTGAGGCAGTGGCTGGAAAACGTAGCAGTCAACGGCTATACAGCGCAGAATAAAATAAATGTGGGACACATTTGTTAATAAGTTTGCTTATGTATAACTAGTATCGGTAACATTAAAACTGTAAAAAGGCGAATATTTACTTTTACATTTTTATTCATCATTATTTTAGTAATAAGTACGGATAATTACAAAAACAGGAGGAGGAAAAAAACTAGACAAATGAGAACTTAGAAATAATTGTGTCACGAGTATCTCCAAGCAAACCAGTAAAATGCTTTTTTTTTTTTTGGCTCCAAACAAGCCAATCCCTTTCTGAAATTTCCCAAGATGCGCTGTAACACATTTTAAGGAAAAAGTTGATTACTTTTTCGATCCCGTAGCAGTATTCTCGGAGTTTGTCCAGGTACTCGGCTAACAGCTTCTACTACTTCTAAACTGCAAAATTCTGAATTCCTTTCTTTCGGTTTTTTTTTCACTCCATAGGCTGATATAGAAATCTAAAAGCTTCTCATTCCGTGTCGACCCAGCAGTTAAAGCAGGTTTAGTTTGTGGAACGGTTTCATCACAGTAACTGTCGCTTGCTCGGTTCCTGTGATTCTGTCGAGTTTCGTAGCTTGGGGCGTTTGTCCTGCTCCATGTCGGCAGGTTCTGCAGAAGTTGCAAGGAAGGACGCGATGTGTTGATTCCTGACGGACCAACGCACGCATCTCGTACTCCGTCCGTGTCCAACTGCACTGGTACAGGACGCGTACCTTTAGGCTTTATTTGTTGAATAGTTTACTTCTGTCGCGCGGTTCAAAAAGACACTGACAACCGTTTGAGGACGCTTTGAAGACGTAACAGGGTCAACAACTGATCCTCGGCCGCCGACGAAGCTCTCCTCAACTGGTGAGCATACTGATGCTCACCGAGCACAGACTGGTTTCAAGACTTCCTTACAGATGGAACTCAATACGTCGCTCTCAACGGAACAAAATCGACAAATGTACAGGTAGTTACCGCAGTAGGAAGTGGGATAGCACCTTTACTGCTTACAGTGATCCAGCAGAAAACGTCCAAAGCCCTTTAAGACCGTTTGTAGATGATACGGTTCGCTATAACAAAATAGTAACGGTAGGAAGCAGTATGGATTTGCAGAATTACGTACAGATGACGGATGACCGGTGCTGGCTACGGCGATTGACCCTGAATATATATAAATTCAACACACTGCGAGTACCTAGGAAAGCGGCTACACGGGTAGCGGGGGCTGTGTGGAAGGGACTGGGCGGTTTTTTAGGTTAGAAGCACTCAGAAAACCACAGAAACGGCGTCCGTTTAAAACACAGTTAGTTAGTTCTGGAAACGACCTGTATTGTAGTTGTAAATTGTTGTAGCTGTGTTGGGAGAAAACCAGAGCTTCAAGCCCTAATAGAAAGCACCGAAACTCAAATAGTTTTAGATACAGAAAGCTGGCTAAAGCCGGAAATAAGTTTAGCCGAAATTTTTTCAAACACCCTAACACTGTTCAGAAAGGATAGATTAAGTACAATTGATGGTGGAGTATTTATTGCTATGTGTATTTATTGCTTGTAGTGAAATTTAAATAGATAGTTTCTGCGAAATAGTATGGGTAGAGTTTATATATGACAATCGGACTAAACTGTGATTGGGTCGTTTTACCGACTCCCCGACTCAGAAGATATAGTTGCAAAACAGTTCAAACAAAACTTGAGTCTCATTTCAAATAGGTACCCCACTCATACAGTTATAGTCGATGGTGACTTCAATCTACTCTCGATATGCAGGAAAAATTATACGTTTAAAGCCGGCGGAAGGCATAAAACGTCATCTGGAACTGTACTGAATACTTTCTCAGAAGATTATTTTGAGCAATTAGTTCACCAACCCACTCGAAGTGTAAATGGTTGCGGAAGCATAATTGACCTCTTAGCAACAAATAATCCTGGACAAATAGGGAGTATCATGACGAATACAGGGATTAGCGACCACAAGGCAGTTGCTGCTAGGCTGTATACCGCAACACCTACAACCATCAAACAGAAACGCGAAGTACATCTATTTAAAGAAGCTGATAAAAATGCTGATGTGGAATCATTTCAAAGAGATAGTATCGACGGCAGTTGAGAGATGTATACCACATAAAATAGTAAGTGATGGTACTGATCCCCCATAGTACACAAAATGCGCATGATAGATTTAAAAGAACGCTAAATCCTCAAGATTGGCAAAGTTTTGTAGAAGTTCGAAATATAGCGCGTACTTCAATGGGAGATGCTTTCAGTAATTTTCACAACGAAACGCTGTTTCGGAATCTGGCAGAAAACATAAAGTGAATTTGGTCATACATCAAGCACACCACTGGCAAGACGCAATCAATACCGTCACTCGTGATGACTCGTGATGTGCTTAGGTTAGTTAGGTTTAAGTAGTTCTAAGTTCTAGGGGACTAATGACCTAAGATGTTAAGTCCCGTAGTGCTCAGAGCCAATACCGTCACTGCGCGATAAAAACGGTGAAGTCACTGATGACAGCGCCACTAAAGCAGAGTTATAACACGGTTTTCCGAAACTCCCACACCAGAGAAGACGATGTAAATATACCTGTATTCCAATCATGAACAACTGCCAAGATGACAAACATAGAAGTAGATATCCTCGGTGTAGCAGAGCAGCTTAAATCACTTAATAAAAGAAAGGCTTCCGGTCCAGATTTTATACCAGTCAGGTTCCTCTCAGAGTATGCTGATACAATAACTCCATATTTAGCAATTATGTACAACCACTCACTCACAGAAAGATCCGTACCTAAAAACTGGAAAATTGCTCAATTCACACCAATACCCAAAAAGGGAAATAGGTGTAATCCGCTGAATTACAGGCCCACATCACTAACGTCGATTTGCAGTAGGGTTTTGGAACATATACTGTGTTCGAACATTATGAATTATCTCGAAGAAAACGATTTATTGACACGTAGTCAGCACGGATTCAGAAAACCTCATTCTTGTTAAACACAACTAGTTCTTTATACTCATGAAGTAATGAGTGCTATCGACAGGAGATGTCAGCCGACCGAAGTGGCCGTGCGGTTAAAGGCGCTACAGTCTGGAACCGCACGACCGCTACGGTCGCAGGTTCGAATCCTACCTCGGGCATAGATGTTTGTGATGTCCTTAGGTTAGTTAGGTTTAACTTGTTCTAAGTTCTAGGGGACTAATGACCTCAGCAGTTGAGTCCCATAGTGCTCAGAGCCATTTGAACCATTTTGACAGGAGATGTCAAATTGATTGCATATTTTTAGATTTCCAGAAGGCTTTCGACATCGTTCCTCCCAAGCGTCTTCTAATCAAACTGCGTTCCTACGGAGTATCGCCTCAGTTGTGCGACTAGATTCGTGATTTTCTGTCAGAAAGGTCTCAGTTCCCAGTAATAGACGGTAACTCAGCCAGTAAAACAGAAATAATATCCGGCGTTCCCCAAAGAAGTGGTATATATCCTCTATTGTTCCTGATCTATATTAACGACATAGGAGACAATCTGAGCAGTCGTCTTAGATTGTTTGCAGATGATGCTGTCATTTACCGTCTTGTAAAGTCATCAGACGACCAAAATGAATTGCAAAATAATTTAGATAAGATATCTATATGGTGCGAAACGTCTCAATTGACTGTGAATAAAGAAAAGTGTGAAGTTATTCACATGAGTACTAAAAGAAATCCGCTAAATTTCGATTACGTGATAAGTCATACCGATCTGAAGGCTGTAAATTCAACTAAATACTTAGGGATTACAATTACAAATAATCTAAATTGGAACTATCTCATAGATAATATTGTGGGTAGAGCAAACCAAAGACTGCGGTTCATTGGCAGAACACTTAGAAGTTGCAACAGGTCTACTAAAGAGACTGCTTACACCACACTTGTCCGCCCTATTCTGGAGTATTGTTGTGCGGTGTGGGATGCGCATCAGGTGGGACTGACGGATGACATCGAAAAGGTACAAAGAAGGGGAGCTAGTTTTGTATTATCGCGAAATAGGGGAGATAGTGTCACAGACATCATACGTGAATTGGAGTGGCAATCATTAAAACAAAGGCGTTATTCGTTGCGACGGAATCTTCTCATGAAATTTCGATCACCAGTTTTCTGTTCCGATTGTGAAAACATTCTGTTGGAACCCACCTACATAGGGTTGAAATGATCATCACGATAAAATATGAGAAATCAGGATTCGCACAAAAAAAATTTAAGTTCTCGTCTTTCCCGCGCGCCGTCCGAGACGGAACGATAGAGAGAGAGAGCTTGAAGGTGGTTCATTGAAGCCTCTGCCAGGCACGTTAATGTGAATAGCAGAGTAATCACGTAGATGTAGAAGAAAATCCACTAGTCTGCAACTGAACTATTGATAATAACCTGCTGGAAATAGTAGCTATCGCAACATACAGTGGCGACATCTACAACGTGCTGACACGAGGAAAGTTTCCAACCGATTTCTCATACACAAACAGCAGTTGACTGGCGTTGCCTGGTGAGACGTCGTTGTGATGCCTTGTGTACGGAGGAGAAATGCGTACCATCACGTTTCCGACTTTCATAAAGGTCGGATCGTAGCCTATCGCGACTGCGGTTTATCGTATCGCGACATTGCTGCACGCGTTGGTCGAGATCCAATGACTGTTAGCAGAATATGGAATCGGTGGGTTCAGGAAGGTAATACGGAACGCCATGCTGAATTCCAACGGCCTCGTATCATTAGCAGTCGAGATAACAGGCATCTTATCCGCATGCCTGTAACGGATCGTGCAGCCACATCTCGATCCCTGAGTCAACAGATGGGGACGTTTGAAAGACAAGAACCATCTGCAAGAACAGTTCGACTACGTTTGCAGCAGCATGGACTGTCAGCTCGGAGACCATGTCTGCGGTTACCCTCGACATTGGAATGGTGTACTCGACGACGAACCTGGGTGCACGAATGGCAAAACGTCATTTTTTCGGATGACTCCACATTCTGTTTACAGCATCATGATAGTCGCTTCCGTGTTTGGCGACATCGTGGTGAACGCACTTTGGAAGCGTGTATTCGTCATCGCCATACTGGCGTATCACCCGGCATGATGGTATGGGGTGCCTTTGGTTACACGTCTCGGTCACCTCTTGTTCGCGTTGACGGCACTTTGAAAATTGGACGTTACATTTCAGCTGTGTTACGACCCGTGGCTCTACCCTTCATTCGATCCCTGCGAAACCCTACATTTTCAGCAGGATAATGCACGACCGCATGTTAAAGGTCCTGTACGGGCCTTTCTCGATACAGAAAATGTTCGACTGCTGTCCTGGCCATCACATTCTCCAGATCTCTCACCAATTGAAAACGTCTAGTCAATGGTGGCGGAGCAACTGGCTCGTCACAATACGCCAGTCACTACTCTTGATGAACTGTGGTATCGTATTGAAGGTGCACGGGCAGCTGAACCTGTACACGCCATCCAAGCTCTGTTTGACACAATGCCCAGCCGTATCAAGGCCGTTAATACGGCGAGAGGTGGTTGTTCTGGGTACTGATTTCTCAGGATCTATGCACCCAAATAGTGAAAATGTAATCACATGTCACTTCTAATATACACTCCTGGAAATTGAAATAAGAACACCGTGAATTCATTGTCCCCGGAAGGGGAAACTTTATTGACACATTCCTGGGGTCAGATACATCACATGATCACACTGACAGAACCACAGGCACATAGACACAGGCAACAGAGCATGCACAATGTCGGCACTAGTACAGTGTATATCCACCTTTCGCAGCAATTCAGGCTGCTATTCTCCCATGGAGACGATCGTAGAGATGCTGGATGTAGTCCTGTGGAACGGCTTGCCATGCCATTTCCACCTGGCGCCTCAGTTGGACCAGCGTTCGTGCTGGACGTGCAGACCGCGTGAGACGACGCTTCATCCAGTCCCAAACATGCTCAATGGGGGACAGATCCGGAGATCTTGCTGGCCAGGGTAGTTGACTTACACCTTCTAGAGCACGTTGAGTGGCACGGGATACATGCGGACGTGCATTGTCCTGTTGGAACAGCAAGTTCCCTTGCCGGTCTAGGAATGGTAGAACGATGGGTTCGATGACGGTTTGGATGTACCGTGCACTATTCAGTGTCCCCTCGACGATCACCAGTGGTGTACGGCCAGTGTAGGAGATCGCTCCCCACACCATGATGCCGGGTGTTGGCCCTGTGTGCCTCGGTCGTATGCAGTCCTGATTGTGGCGCTCACCTGCACGGCGCCAAACACGCATACGACCATCATTGGCACCAAGGCAGAAGCGACTCTCATCGCTGAAGACGACACGTCTCCATTCGTCCCTCCATTCACGCCTGTCGCGACACCACTGGAGGCGGGCTGCACAATGTTGGGGCGTGAGCGGAAGACGGCCTAACAGTGTGCGGGACCGTAGCCCAGCTTCATGCAGACGGTTGCGAATGGTCCTCGCCGATACCCCAGGAGCAACAGTGTCCCTAATTTGCTGGGAAGTGGCGGTGCGGTCCCCTACGGCACTGCGTAGGATCCTACGGTCTTGGCGTGCATCCGTGCGTCGCTGCGGTCCGGTCCCAGGTCGACGGGCACGTGCACCTTCCGCCGACCACTGGCGACAACATCGATGTACTGTGGAGACCTCACGCCCCACGTGTTGAGCAATTCGGCGGTACGTCCACCCGGCCTCCCGCATGCCCACTATACGCCCTCGCTCAAAGTCCGTCAACTGCACATACGGTTCACGTCCACGCTGTCGCGGCATGCTACCAGTGTTAAAGACTGCGATGGAGCTCCGTATGCCACGGCAAACTGGCTGACACTGACGGCGGCGGTGCACAAATGCTGCGCAGCTAGCGCCATTCGACGGCCAACACCGCGGTTCCTGGTGTGTCCGCTGTGCCGTGCGTGTGATCATTGCTTGTACAGCCCTCTCGCAGTGTCCGAAGCAAGTATGGTGGGTCTGACACACCGGTGTCAATGTGTTCTTTTTTCCATTTCCAGGAGTGTATTTGTCCAATGAATACCCGTTTATCATGTGCATTTCTTCTTGGTGTAGCAATTTTAATGGCCAGTACTGTATCTAGGAATAACGATCGAGAGCGACCTTAAGTCGAATGGCAAATAAAAGAAATAGTAGGAAATGGCTTCAAAGGCGCTTGTTGGACAGATTCTTATAAAGCTCATCAGTCTGGGATTCTTAGCAGGTAGGACCGATGGGAGAGAGAGAGAGAGAGAAAGTCCAACGAACTGCTGCAGGTTTGGCCACGGAATCGTTTAGATGGCGTGAGAGCGTTACGGAGGTGCTCAGTGACAGACGTTACAAGGGGGGCGTTGCGAATCACGGAGAGGCGTACAACTGATATTTCGAGAGACTGCTTCCAGGCAAGAGTCGGTCAACGTGTTACCTCCTCCCACATACATCTCGCGAACTGACCAACACGAGGAATCTCGAGAAATTTGGTGTGGCGTTAACGGCAAAGAAGAGCAGCGCGTTCCGTCACAGGTTCATAAAGTGAGTGCGAATGCTTCACAGAGATGTTGATCCAACATGAGTGGCAGTCACTGCAAGAGAGCAGCTCTGCAGCACGACGGGGCGCAGTGTTAAACGTCTAGGATGTACGTTCCTAGAGGAGTCTGCCACTATATTGCTCCCTCCTACGTGAATCTCACAAAATAGTAGTAGCAGTAGTATGGTATTCTGTCTTAGGCAGGTCTTGTCATGAGTTGAGCCTCTTCTACTTTTGTCTGTCCATAACCAGTCTTTCCATTTCTGAAAATGTGTAGCCTATGATACTGTACAGCATTTGATACCTTCTCTTTGCTCTTCCTCTTTTCGCCTCCACCATTCCTTCTATTCCTTCTTTCAGTAAACAGTCCTTCCTCAAACAATGTCCAATCCAGTTCCGTTTTCTCTTTCTGATGACTTTCAGCACATTTCTTTCTTCTCCAACTCTTCTTAAAACTTTTTCATTCCTTACTCGGTCTTCCCATTTCATTTTTTCCATTCTTTTCCATATCCACATCTCTACTGCCTCCAATCTTCTTTCATCTTCCTTCCTTAATGTCCAGGTCTCCGCACCATACAGTACAACTGTCCAGATGTAACATTTGGCCTGTCTTTTCCTCAGCTCTTTGTTTAGTAGTGAGCAAAGTAATTTGTTTCCTCTTGAATCCTTCTTCTGCCATTGTAATTTTTTCCTACTTTCTGTTGAGCAATACATATCATCCATTATTACATTTCCCAAGTAATTGAAGTTATTCAATTGCTCTATTACCTCTCCCCCTATTTTCATACGGCATTTTCTCCCCTTTCCTCCAATTACCATGCTTTCCGTTTCCTTCACGTTAATCTTCATTCCATATTCTTCTAATTTTGTGTTTAGATCATTTAACATTTGTTCCCCCATCTTTCTTGCACTCACCACAACCATGTCTGCAAATCTTATACCGTCCACTGTCCGACCCCCTATACAAATCCTCTCCTTCCATCCAAACTTTCATTAGTAATTACCTCCAGATAGATATTGAACAGTGTTGGTGATAAACAACAACCTTGTCTTACACCTATTCCCAGTTCAATTTCTTCACTCATCACACCTCGTATTCTTACTCTTCCTCTCTGGTTCAAATATAAATTTCCAATTAGCCGTCTATCCTTCCAGTCAACACCATCTTTCCTTAGGATTTCCACCAGTTTGACCCATCTCAGAATAGACATTAAGATAAAATTAGAGAGATTCTAGCGCACATGGAGGCTCACCAGGAATCGCGACTGGAACAAGACAGTGGTAACCAAAGTAC
This sequence comes from Schistocerca americana, assembly GCF_021461395.2. Taxonomy (NCBI): domain Eukaryota; kingdom Metazoa; phylum Arthropoda; class Insecta; order Orthoptera; family Acrididae; genus Schistocerca; species Schistocerca americana. The sequence goes on from NC_060128.1 coordinate 196,440,932, forward strand.
CCTCCGCCAGATGTCATAGGGTCCTGTCCACGAAAACTAAGCTGATACACGGCGTGGTGGCTGACGAGAGCGGCTGTAAGTGGCGAGTGTCTCTACGGTCGCTCCCATCTGCTGCCGAATCATGTGTCAACTTAGTTTCAGCGGACAGTAGAAGTTTTGTGTTGATAGCCACACAAAGGAGGAAAATTAGCTGATGACCAATGCAATAACTGTTTGTAACAGAAAGCAACCACCCGTAGAAAAATGACTTCACTGGAGAAATGTAATGTGGCCGTGCAGCTAAGATTAAGGAAGTTATATCGATGGGCAAGTTCTCTCTTTTTAAGGGACAGTCCGGCGCGAAAGCGACTCTTGTGTTGAGCTCGAAGATACGTTGGCAACTCCTAAGCATCTCGACGAGCAGCGACATTCGAAACGGCACTGCAGGTGCATTCCAGCCAGAGGTTGAGCACTGCAGAGTGGGTACCGGGTTACGTCACAGGCTCTCAGGTGTTGGTGCACAGGTGGATGAGTCGGCTCTTCGTGGCCACCGTGACGGGCGGAAATGGTGGCGGCTAGAGAGCGTTAAATGCCATTACTAGCTTTCCAGCTGCTAGTGACCGCGCGCGACGGTGAGTTAAATTGAAAAACCCCTATGTGTAATACCAACAGCGAAAAATGTCGGGAGCAACTACGAAGTTGGTACACGTGTCCGAGACAGAGTGCTGGATGTCCTCAACAGTTGGTAGCGCAGCGCAGACGTTATCAGAAAGAAACCTTTTACAGGAGGAAATTTCTTTTTCTCAGTCGGCTACTCGTGGCAAGTGAGACTCGCAAAATTTTGTAGATGGCTGCACGTTCAGAGACCGTGATTAGTTACAATTGGGAGAAATACAGCCCTCAGTCACTATATTTAAGGGGCTCCGGAACGCCCTATACTTGCAATGTTAAAATAACGCTTATAAATTACATCTTTCCTCACAAAGTATTTGAGGTAGGAAGTTGAACTTCTTACAGATTATTTATTGGAATATGGGCTACAACTTAACACAGGGATTTTACAAAATTTTAGTTAATTTATTAAAGATGATTTTTTTTCAATTGTAATGAAAATTCACAACATTTTTTTGCAATTTTTTATTTATATATTCAAAAATATACAGTTTTTTGGAAAAAGGCTGTGTTAAATTATGCAGAAGGTACTGTGTAACATTTACTGAAAGTTTGAAACAAATATGTTTGGAAGATCCTTAGAAAACATGTAATTAGTATGACAAAATAAAAGTTTTGGGAATCGAGCGACAAAGATTGGATTAACTTTTTAGTGCATTCCAGGTCCATGGGATGGATTATCTTCATCCTCTGCAAACTCCTCTCCAGCTTCCTCTTGTTCCTCCTCCTGTTTACTCTTGCTTGTATTTCTAGACTCTTTACAGCCCTGTCTGCAGCCCGAAGGCGTTCCTTGTCTAAAGCAAGCATCGCTCGTTGTTGTGTTCGTACATTTTGCTACCATTTTCTTCAGCTGCAGTTACTGCAACACTGTTCCAAAAGGTGGTCATGTATGAACACTTATCACATTTCAGTTGTATTTCACTAGCAAGTCCTACGTGCTTTATTATGGAGAGTTCCAGACCAACTTCACTACAATGAATACATCTTACACAGTTTGAAAAAATTCCTTTGAGAACCGACATATCAAATATTTCATTCACATCCGATTCGCCCATAAAACATTCATAGTTTTCACTCATTGAACCAAGCTTCTTCTGTGAAGTATTTTCTTTCGCACTTTGACTGCTATGGGCAGGTGTACTTGAGAGGTTAGGTTCACTCACTTGGTTATCGTCTTTATTGTTTACAGTAATAACACATACCTTTGGCTTTCCAACATTTCTCCTTTTATTAAAAGCCTTCAGAGGATTTCTAATAACTTTACTTTTACTCATTATTATACTTCAACAGTACAGAGACTCAAGAAACAGAATTAATTACGAATATTTTCGAGATAACGACAGAGTAAATAAACATGAAACAATCGACAATCACACCAGCGATATATATTGAACCATCACAGGTTAGCCACAACACATACTTTATCTCACATCACTAAAATGTACCTGATGAACACGGACGTTAATAATAACACCATTTGACAGCAGTTTAAGAGCGCCACAGTGGGTCACGCCCATGTAGAACACATTTCAAAAAAAATTTAAAAATAGTTGTAGTCTTCGGAATTGAATAAATTATATATCTATTAAAAGGTAATAGTTTGCAGATTCAGAAAACGCAAAAAAGTAAAAATTGAACTTTTCATGATTTTGAGCCTTTCCGGGGCCCCTTAAACGAATTAACCGGGTTTCAACACTGCCAGGAGTGTCTTCCTCAGAATTTAAATCAAATAATGGTCTATATTCTATAACATTGTCACAGAATTATGACTAAAAACGTATGGTAGAGTAGAAGTACGGAATTATCGTACTTATATGTCATTTATAAAATAATAAACATGCCAAAAGGGTAATACTCATAAAGATATTTAAGATAAAGAAAACTGTGATGGCGAGCCACTAAGGGCTGCTCGTTACTTGCGTGGGGCAGGTTGCAAAACGTTTAAATATAGTGACCGAGGGCTGTTTTTCTTTCAATTGCAAGTGAGACTACTGGAACGTCCATTGGATGATATTCCACTACCGAGACATGGCTGTCACGTGTGGTCGTTTGTGTTCACATGTCAGGGCGAAAACTTAGTTCGTTTTCAGGGACCATTCTTACAGGAAGTCGTAATACAGTAACAGTGTTAAGTATCTACAGATGATGGAACAGTTTATTTGTGACTTCTTGAACGAAAGTCGTGTGAACATGCACCACCAACGAGAACTGGCGCTGAAAAAATGTTGCCCAAGCATTTTAAAACATCAGAATACTAATTTGCTCGAAAAAATGTACAAGGTGTCCCAGAAATGTTGCGACAAACTTCGAGGGGCTGTAGGCTTTTCCTGAGGAACAAATCGAGGATCCCATGCTGGGAAAGATCCTCCAGCGACGCTACAGGGCGTCGAAGTTACAGGCGCCGCCGCCTGCCGCAAGGGCCCCCTCAGGCGTAAAACGTTGTAAGTAGGCTGTTGAGGTTTTTATACTGGGAACGCTACGTAGCAAAAACTGGTTCAAATGGCTCTGAGCACTATGGGACTTAACATCGGAGGTCATCAGTCCCCTAGAACTTAGAACTACTTAAACCTAACTAACCTAAGGACATCACACACATCCCTGCCCGAGGCAGGATTCGAACCTGCGACCGTAGCAGCAGCGCGGTTCAGGACTGAAGTGCCCAGAACCGCTCTGCCACAACGGCCGGCCGCCACGTAGCGCTGGCTGTGCTGTGTGCAGTCTGTGGCTGGTTGGTATTGTTGGAATATTCGCTATTGCAGCGTTGGACAGTTGGATGTGAACAGCGCGTAGCGTTGTGCACTTGGAGGTGAGCCGCCAGCAGTGGTGAATGTGGGGAGAGAGATGGCGGAGTTTTGAGAGCGGACGATCTGGACGTATGTTCGTCAGAAAAAGGAAATTCGTAAGACTGGATGACATGAACTGATATATATATATATATATATATATATATATATAGTATGACTTTTGAACACAATTAAGGTAAATACATTGTTTGTTCTCTATCAAAATCTTTCATTTGCTAACTTTGCCTATCAGTAGTTAGTGGCTTCAGTAGTTAGAATCTTTTATTTAGCTGGCAGTATTGGCGCTCGCTGTATTGCAGTAGTTCGAGTAACGAAGATTTTTGTGAGGCAAGTGATTCATGAAAGGTATAGGTTATTGTTAATCAAGGCCACTCTTTTGTAGGGATTATTGAAAGTCAGATTGCGTTGTGCTAAAAATATTGTGTGTCAGTTTAGTGATGATCAGAATAAGTAAAGAGAAAAATGTCTGAGTACGTTCAGTTTTTCTCAGCTCTTTGAAAATCAAATAACGTAAGAGATTTACTAGCACAGTCATTTATAATTTTTCTAAGGGGACGTTTCAACGTGACTGTACACAGATGGACCGTAGGCGGAACGTCTCGCAACGTTGTTTGCTACCCAGTGATCGCGGCCGATTGCTACGGTCGCCAGTGGAGAACATGGAGCCAGCTTCTGTGTAGGAGAAAAATGAACTGAAGATGGAAACTCACGTCCGAAACCGTCATCCACCGAGGCAACAGGACACGGCAACCATAGGAGACGAGGGCCGTCTACACAGACAACAGCTGGCCCCACCTTTTCCCCTTACCACAGTCTAGAGCACTGAACAACAAACCACCCTGCGAGACGTTCCGTCAGCGTACAGAGTCACGTTTGCTGCCCGAGGGGTGGCCGGCGCTTTTAACTTCGACGCTCTGTAGCCACGATGGATGACGGTTCCATTCCTATCCTCGATTTGTTTCTCAAGGCTCCGTCTACAGCCCCTCGAAGTTTATCATAACATTCCTGGGACACCCTGTACACATACAAACACGACAGACAAGTTTTAGAAGGCGACAGTTCATTTTACTTTATCCTTTGCATCCTGTTTTGCTTATGTCAAATAACGGACTCAACTGCTTCTCACCGTCAACAGAGCTACCTTTTACAGGGTTGAGACAATTCTTATGTTTTTCATCTATTTTCCTTATTTCTGTACAGCGTGGGCTTTCTGTTTGTCTAGCGAGGTGAAGTGCCACTCTTCCCTCTGCAACGGAACGCATACTGGAGTGAAACTCCCTGGCGGTTTCCAACTGTGTATCGGGCAGGGACTCGAACCTACGACCTTTGCCTATTGTGCATAAGCGCTCTGCCATCTGAGCTACCGAAGGACGACTCAGAACCTGTGCTAATTATTTTATTTCTGCCAGTACATGGTCTCCCACCTTATAAGCCTTACAGACGTTTTCCCGCATATCTTGCCGTACTAGCACTTCTGGAAGAGAAGCTATTGCGAAATTGAATAGTGGGGGTGAGTCGTGCATCGCGCTTGGTCAGCTCAATAGAGAACTTGCCCGAGAAACGCAAAGGTCTCAGATTCGATTTCCGGTAGGGTTCACAGTTTTAATCTGCCAGAAGGTTCAACGTTTTGCTGACAGACATTCATTTAAAGACTTGCACCAGGAACACGTTTCTTAATGAGTGATACCGTTGTATGTGTAGACACTCAAGGACTAAGTTTTCTATGAAAATGAATAGATCTTTGGATTTAATAAAGCATACCCTCTATGTGTGTACACTAAATTTAGGACACATTCAATAATGCTGCACCCATATGTGCAAAAATTAGCAGATTCTAGTGTACTTTTCAAATGCTGCAGTATAATTTTTTCCAACCATTTCCCTGTTTATATGCAAAATGAAGTATATTTAAAATTGCATTCGCTTAAATTTTTATTATTCAGAAAATCCACTTCTCACAATTCTAAATAAGTCGTGCAAGCGTAAGTTACAAATTGAATGTTAGAACTAAATCGTAATATGTTTTTCA